>NW_024062803.1:0-522112 GCF_006381635.1 Hibiscus syriacus | reverse complement strand
TTGGATTTTGATGAGCATCGAAGTATTTCAGACTTATGATTTGGGTGGTACTCAACTTATGATTTTAGTTGCTATTTGTTACATTCTTGTATACCACCCAGATCATACGCCCGAAACGTTTCTGACGCTTTAAAGTTGACCAAAAAATAAAATGGTCGGGATTTCCCTCGCGTTTATTACGTTGGAAAAAAACAATGGAAATTAGGAATAATCAATGATAACATGCATTTGGCTTGGGCTAATATTATAGTGGAGCCGAATATATTTGAAATTCAAACTCAAATTGAAATTTAATTCAAACTCCAATTACATATGAAATGAATTGAAATGCAGTGTTAAATTGAACATGAAAATTGCATAATTGATTCATACTGTTCAAGTAACATGCTTTATGAACCATCAAGCTAAAAGATAATATTGATTGAGTTCAAAGCTGAGTTGTGAGTGATGGAGTTGTCACACTTGTCACATGGTTGGAATAAAGTACTCACATGTGAGATAGATTGTTTTGTTATACATAACCCATCTCAACTGAATGAAAATATACTACAATATATCAAACCAAAACATACTTACACAACAAATTTATATATAACATGTTCAAATAATGTACCCACAAAAACGAAATTAATCCAATGAAAAAGAGTTATTTCTAACAAAGTCCGGACATTATTTTTCCAAATAATGTACCCATAACAATGTTCAATTAATGTACCCACAACAATTTTAATTGATGTGTGTTTAATTTTCAATTTGAATTATTTGATTTAATAATTTCATTTGCACAAAAAATTATTGATTGTTTTGATATTTTATAAAATAATATTTAGAATTTTTAATTTAATAATAATATATATCGTAACGTAAAAAATAAATCATTAGACGCATATTACTAAATTAATATCTTAAAACTCACTCAAAAGATAACCTTAAATTAATGTTTTCCACAGTGAAAAAAGTATGGACACTTTTATAAAAAGGATAGACACTTACAATATAACCACTACCTATTACATTATATAAACGATACCTATTACATTATATAAGGGCTACCTATTACATCATATGTTTACCTATATATTGAAAGTGTCCATACTTTTTATAAAAGGATCGATACTTTTTTTTAAAAGTTATGTAATTTATGTTTCAATTTTTTTAACAGTGTTTCATGTTTTCCACCTACAATATTAATTTAATAATTTCATTTACACAAAAAATTATTTGATTGTTTTGATATTTATAAAAATATTATTTAGAATTTAAATTTAACAACATTAACCAAAGATAATAATAAATATGTAATATATATGTTATTGTTTTTAATTTAATAATAATATACCGTAACGTAAAAATAAATCATTAGACCTATATACTAAATTAATATCTTAAAACTCACTCAAAAGATGTATATACATAAATATGTAGTTAACAAACATACCTAAATATGTAGTTATTGTACATACCTAAATTTAATGATATATACTTGTAGTTATTGTACATACTAAATATGTACTGCGAATTTAATGTTGTACCACCCTTTAACTACCATACCAATGCCACATCCTATTGAAAGCAGCACGACAGAAACATGTTCAAAATGAACCTTTGTTTACATCTCCATCAACTCCTGGAGCACTGAACTCGCACAACAAATTTTTGCCATGGATAATACTGATGTAGACAAGTTAAGCCAACCGAGGAATGCCATGAAGTATAATGTTGATGAATCTGACAGATTGGTTGGTCAGCTCTTCTGTTCACTGATCAAGCTTGGCACTTTTACAAGGGATTCACACGGGAACATGGGTTTAGTGCACGTAAGGGAACAACACGGCTTGACGTGGAAGGGAATGTGAAGACACAAGAATTTTGTTGTTCCAAAGAAGGGTTTCGAGTATCAAAAGTCAATACTGTTGATCGTCAACGTGCTCATACGCCAGTCACAAGAACATGATGTAAGGCTAGAGTCGTAGTTACAGCAACAAATACAAACGATCAGTGGGTTATAAGTAAGTCTGATCAGAAACATAATCATGCATTGTGCACATCTGCTATGACACCATTTATGCGTTCTAATAGAGCTGTAAGTAAGGCTGATATCGATGAGGCAACAACATTGAAAGATGTCGGTGTTGGCACGTCACAAGTAATGAACTATTTAACGCAGCAGGCAGGGGGCATCATAATGTGGATTTACACATAAAGACCTCTACAATGCATTTCAAAAAGGTAAAGCAAAGGAAATCGTCGATGGGGATGTGAATGCGCTTATTGCCTACTTTGATTATAAGAAACATGATGATCCCGGTTTTTTATGACATACTCGGTAGACGAATCGGGGGCATTGTATAATCTTATTTGGTCGGATTCTACATCGAGATCGGATTACACATGCTTCGGTGATGTAATTGCGTTCGACAACGTACAAAGATAATTGTATGGTCGACCAATTATGCCTATTGTTGGTGTCAATCATCACCATAACACAATTGTGTTTGCCACTGCCATAATCGCTGACAAGACGTCTCAATCTTTCGAGTGGGTGCTACAGAATTTTTTAGAAGCCATGATGAATATCACCTATTTTGTTGTAACGATGGGGATAGGGCAATGCAGAGGGCTATCAAATCTGTTATCCCTTATGCTAAGCACATATTATGTTCTTGGCATCTTTCTCGCAATGCACAAGCTAACATTGGTGACCCAAAGTTACAGCAGCATTCTCAAAATGCATGGCTCCTGGTGGACAACCAAGGAATTTGATATTCAATGGCGTTCGATTGTTTCAGAATTCAACGTCCAAAAGCATCCATGGGTGATTGAGAAGGGAATACACGACACTTATGGGCACAAGCATATCTAACCGGTCATTTCTTTGCCAATATTCGCTCAACACAAAGGTGCGAGTCTATGAATGCTTCACTAGCTATTGCACTGAAACACAAGAAGACATATTTAGATGTTGTTCGTGCAATTGAAGATGGAATTAGTAGAATGCGTATGAACGAGTTGAAAGCGGATTACTTAAGTTCCCATACGAAGCCCTTCAAGATCACAAAACTGGTCGACCTTGAAAGCCATGCCGCTGCGATTTTTACCCGCGAAGCTTTTCGTGTGTTCCAAGATGAACTTATACGGGAGACATTGTACCGGATTGAGGCAGATTAAGTCCTTATCAGATGAATGTCAACATTATATTTTGTCAAAGTACGCAGAAAAAAATAGGAAATTTGAAATTAGTTTTGATTCTCGTACGAAAACTCTAATTTGCTCCTGCAAAAAATTCGAGACCGTTGGACTTCCGTGTCGCCATCAACTTCACATTTTGAAGCAATTGGACTACATATTTGCCCGGGACTTTGATTCAAAGTAGGTGGACTAATGATGCGAAGGCTTCTGCACCCAGCTATGTTGATTTGAATGTGTCTCCAGAAGTGATGCAAATGGTAAGGTTCGTTGCTCTACGTTCAACGTCAAGTAGGTTATGCTACATTGCATCAAAGACAGACGAGTCTTTCAAAACCGCAAGAGATGAGATGAAAAAACTAATAGAAGAATTAGAAAACTCGTTTGGTTTGAATCATTCAGTCAACCAGAGCATTGTAGTAAACAATGTTTGTGACCCTCAACGAAAACAACGCAAGCGAAAGAAGTGCCGAAGAACAAGGTCGAGAAGAAAATTAGGCGATGTGGGTACTGCAACGGTGAGGGCATAACAAACTAACATGTCCTCAAGTCAAGCTCAGTTTGAGTACAAGCACACAGCCTACATCAACTGATTTTTCGAAGACGGAATGGAATGACAACGATCTCCATATAATATATCGTAAGTATCAACATGACTCCTATTGTATGTACATATAAATATTTTGAATGAAGGAAGAAAAACCGCGTTACTTAAAATTACCGACACTTTTTTAAATGGTATCGACATATTTTTCTTCCAATCTGGACATAAAGTACCGACACAATATTATAAAGTGTCGATATAGGTTGTAGACCTATTCGCGCATAAAACCGGTATATTTATACGGTTATATACAAAATTATCTATTACATTATAATTATGGGTTCGATGTGTAAATGTCGACACTTTTTTAAATCGTATCGACACATTTTTCTTCCAATATGGACATAAAGTACCGACACAATATTAAAAAGTGTCGATATAGGTTGTAGACCTATTCGCGCATAAAATCGGTATATTTATACCGGTTATATTACAAAATTATCTATTACATTATAATTATGGGTTCCGATGTGTAAATGTCGACACTTTTTTAAATCGTATCGACACATTTTTCTTCCAATATGGACATAAAGTACCGACACAATATTAAAAAGTGTCGATATAGGTTGTAGACCTATTCGCGCATAAAACCGGTATATTTATACCGGTTATATTGCAAATTTACCTATTACATTATAATTATGGGTTCCGATGTGTAAATGTCGACACTTTTTTAAATCGCATTGACACATTTTTCTTCCAATATGAACATAAAGTACCGACACAATATTAAAAAGTGTCGATATAGGTTGTAGACCTATTCGCGCATAAAACCGGTATATTTATACCGGTTATATTGCAAATTTATCTATTTATTATAATATGTTGAAAGTGTTCATACTTTTTATAAAAAGGATCGATACTTTTTTTAAAGATATGTAATTTATGTTTCAATATTTTTAAGTATGTTTCATGTTTCCACCTACAATATAATTTAATAATTTCATTTGCACAAAAAATTAGTTGATTGTTTTGATATTTTATAAAATAATATTAAGAATTTTTAATTTAATAATAATATATACCGTAACGTAAAAAATAAATCATTAGACGCCTATAATTACTAAATTAATATCTTAAAACTCACTCAAAAGATAACCTTAAATTAATGTTTTCCACAGTGGAAAAAGTATAGACACTTTTATAAAAAGGATAGATACTTTACAATATATTAAAAAAGTATAGACACTCAAATGTATATACACAATATAATCACAAAAATATAAATACACAAGAATGTTCAAATAATGTACGACAAACAAAATTAATCCGATGAAAAAGGGTTGTTTCTAACGAAGTCCGGAACATTAGAGGCCTTCAACAAATTTTCCAAATACTCTCGTATGTTTCTGCCTTTTTCTGAGGACATACATAAATAATTTCAATTATCAAACTAATGAGGTGCAATTTTACTAACAATAAATTAAATTCGCATAAGCATGAATAAATTTGTGTCATACCTAGAGCTTTGTCGTTCGAATGGGAAGCAGCGTCAAAGGTATGTGGACATATGTAATTGTATTTCTATATAAACATAAGTTGTTAAAATAATCAATGTCTGAACACCTGTTCAACTGGAAAAACATATTGCATAAATGCAACTTACCGGATTATAAATCATTTTTTCCGCTGAATCATCGACCAAAGTGTATTTAGCTCGTTAAAATCTGGACACGCGTTCCAAATATCATTGAGATCTTTACAGTAGGTAACAGAATCGTATGTTTGCATTTTTTTGATCCTGTTCACAAACAGTCGAACATAAATATGTAGGAATCATAGACAACGAAAGTCAGCAAACTGTAATGACATTCATCTTACCCACACGAATAGAAAATGCTCGGAAAATACAGGTAGTTTCTCAAGTACACGGTCGACGTTATGCCTGAGATTGTAATCAAGTTTGAATGTTAACATTCAAATGTATATTAACGATTTGACTACAGTAATTCAATTGCCTCAAACATGTTCTAACCTCATCTTTGAAGACCAAAGGGCAACAACAAAATTGTCGACAAAAATTGCATAAATTCAAATAATCCTCTTCTGAGGACAACATCTACAACATGAAGAAAATGAGATTAAAGTTCTACGCTTATATTAAAATAATGGATACAAAGAATAGAATTAAAACCTGCCGGCAGTCTTGGGATGTAGGCAAGGACACCATTGAGATCAAAAATTAAAAGTTTTCTTGAAGGCGGCGTTGTAGACACGATATACTTGTTTGGATCATCATCTTCATCATCATCATCATCATCGTCATCATCTTCATCGCCAGCTTCATCGTCATCATCATCGTCATCTTCATCGTCAGCTTCATCTTCTGCGACCGCTTGGTTGTCCACATCTGTTAAAAGAAAATAAAATAAAGTTCAGAACGTGTAAATGTTAAGAAACATAGATAATGAATTACCTAACTCGTTGATGTCGTTGACGTAATTCGTTACGCAACATGGAGACTTCACGTTGCAATGATGAAATATCGGATCGCATTCCACTCACAAGGGAATCAATATGCTCCCGAAAATTGACCATGTATTCCATCACGGTCTTAATTGTGACATCCTCTGCAACTGGAGCTTCTTCCATCATTGCGTCTCCACTTGGTTGCTCTTCTTCATGGCCAACGGGGTCCATTTCCTCCCTCTCTTGATCTAATCCGACCTCCTTGACACGCTTCCAACCGAGTTTTCAACAAAATCATATCCCGCTTTTTAATAAATACCATGTCAATCTTGCGGGTTAATCAAACAGGGGCGTCATGCGAAAAATCAACTTCCTTCTTCTTCAACAGATGGGTGATGACACATCCATATGGTAGTGTAGTTGAAATGTTGCTCCCTTTGTGACCATATATACAATTGTATTAAATATGAGTTTTGCAATGTTTGGAGCCGTTTTGGATTTATACTTTGCTATCCACCAATAATCGCTGTCTCGAAGCGTTGAATGTTTTCCCCCACTAGGCCGGATATACCATGTGAGCATTTTGTGAAACACTCTCGACTCTACATCGAGGTGAATTGGGCTATTTCTAGTAACCCGTTTAATGTAGACCAATCTACACCATTTTCATCTGAATCCCCTGTATTCGCTACACCTAAACCCTCCGCAATAGTTTCTGGAGATATATATATCCTTCCCCATGACATGTGTATTAATTCCTATTATATTAGTCTTATTAGGCTCGTGCTGTAAGGAAGCATTGTTGTAGAAGACTCTAACTAGGTTGGGATAATATCTTGGTTCTACACCAAGGAATTCAAGCCAACCCCAAGATGTAAATGTGGATTTAAAACTAAATGCATATTATCATCAAACAAGAAACCCAGGTCAATGACACGTTCGGGACGAATCTTCCTTACTTTAAAACTCGTCTGCCATCTTTGTTTCTCCATGTCGGATCTAAAGTTCAGAGTTTCGAAGGACCTGATTTCCTCAGAAGAATCGTTTGTTACAGAAGGAGGTGGTTGAGAAGAACTGGGTTGAGAAGAGGTTTGAGAAAGACTCGCTTCTGACGCTGACGTTTTGGAGCCATTTGGTTGGATGCTACCCCTATTACAATGGAACACAAACACATTCAGGATAAAAACTCCAATATAGAAATCAATCAAACCCATAAAATATCGATAAATTTAGACATATTCTCTCATAAAACCGGTATAATTGTACCGGTTAGATTGAAAAATTACATATTACATTATACTTTTGGGTTCGATGATTTTGGGATCGACACTTTTATATATGGATCGACACTTTATGGGTGCACCCTGTTTTCCATTCATTCTGGAAAAAAAATATCGACACAAACTATATTAGGTCGACACATTATTTAGACATATTCTCTCATAAAATCGATATAATTGTACCGGTTAGATTGAAAAATTACATATTACATTATACTTTTGGGTTCGATGATTTGGGATCGACACTTTTTATATATGGATCGACACTTTATGGGTGCACCCTGTTTTCCATTCATTCTGGAAAAAAATATCGACACAAACTATATTAGTGTCGACACATTATTTATATATTCTCTCATAAAACCGGTATAATTGTACCGGTTAGATTGAAAAATTACATATTACATTATTCTTTTGGGTTCGATGATTTTGGGATCGACACTTTTATATATGGATCGACACTTTATGGGTGTACCTGTTTTCCATTCATTCTGGAAAAAAATATCGACACAAACTATTAGTGTCGACACATTATTTATACATATTCTCTCATAAAACCGGTATAATTGTACCGGTTAGATTGAAAAATTACATATTACATTATACTTTTGGGTTCGATGATTTTGGGATCGACACTTTTTATATATGGATTGACACTTTATGGGTGCACCCTGTTTTCCATTCATTCTGGAAAAAAATATCGATAAACTATATTAGTGTCGACACATTATTTAGACATATTCTCTCATAAAACCGGTATAATTGTACGGTTAGATTGAAAAATTACATATTACATTATACTTTTGGGTTCGATGATTTTGGGATCGACACTTTTATATATGGATCGACACTTTATGGGTGCACCCTGTTTTCCATTCATTCTGGAAAAAAATATCGACACAAACTATATAGTGTCGACACATTTATACATATTCTCTCATAAAACCGGTATAATTGTACCGGTTAGATTGAAAATTACATATTACATTATACTTTTGGGTTCGATGATTTTGGGATCGACACTTTATGGGTGCACCCTGTTTTCCATTCATTCTGGAAAAAAAATATCGACACAAACTATATTAGTGTCGACACATTATTTAGACAAATTCTCTCATAAAACCGGTATAATTGTACCGGTTAGATTGAAAAATTACATATTACATTATACTTTTGGGTTCGATGATTTTGGGATCGACACTTTTTATATATGGATCGACACTTTATGGGTGCACCCTATTTTCCATTCATTCTGGAAAAAAAAATATCGACACAAACTATATTAGTGTCGACACATTATTTAGACATATTCTCTCATAAACCCGGTATAATTGTACCGGTTAGATTGAAAAATTACATATTACATTATACTTTTGGTTTTCGATGTTTTGGGATTGACACTTTTTATATATGGATCGACACTTTATGGGTGCACCTGTTGGCCATATTGTAAATTTGTCTTTTACTTCCAAGTATCAACATGACCCTTAATGTGTATAAGAAACATGTACAACAACATACTGCTAACTTTTCTCATATTCACATACAAAAATATAAATCGTATACAAAATTATAATCTTATACAAAATTAACCCTACATTTACATCATTGCATCCTTTTGTTATTCTTATGTAATATTGCAGCTTTTGTTATCTCCTGTCTTCGTTCATTTTGATTGTGGCTTACGAGATCGTTTAATACTCGCGATCGATCCCAGTCTCCAACAACCTATATTCAAATTGTCAGAACGTTAAGTATTGTCAACTACAGCATTCAATCTACGACTTTTAACAATTTTACCACAAACGATTTTTCTATCCACTTACAAAATCACCAGTTGCCCCTGTAGAACCGATCGATTCCATCCACATCATCACATACATGCCGCAATCATATCTGTTACAAAATTTGAAAACCACACATGTCAATTATGATGAATACTGCATAAATTAAGCTTTCTATTTGTGATAATATCTCATACCCATTCAATTGCTTATTCTTCTTATGCTCCACAAATTTGAAATTTTTCAAGGGATACTTTCCTAGAGATACACAGGACTCAACCCAAATGCGTTCTTATTATAAGAATCTAATATTTTAATCTGCATTAAAATAGAAGAAGTTATGCACCAAAAAAATTATGCATATAATTTACATAACGTCCTTTCATAACAAACTAACATACATACCAATCTCTTAGCATCCTTCACTCTCTGTTTAGCTGCTTCAGTTGTAAACATACTATCATATATTGTTACAACATGATCTACCATATCCAACACCAACAGATACCAATGTGAATTATGGTAGTTTATTGTGATCATGATCTGCAACAAATTTCACACCCAATTTGACAAAATTCAACATTCTATATCCGAAAACATCATTTGCAATTGGTATGGTGTCTTACCTTCTCACAGTCGGTGAATTTCACATAGTTATCCAATATGACACCCCAGAAGGTAGAAATAATCTCAACACTTTCTTTGTTGTTGGCTTCCAATGCCTGTTGCTGTAATTACGCAACAAACATTATTAATTTACCGTCTATAACACTACTTTTCAATATTTATTAATTTAACTCACCACTAAGAGGTATGGAAGGTAGCCAATCCTCCGGAGTGACTTTTGAGAATCGTAGCATATGGTCCAGGCGAGCAAATCGATAACCGAACAAAATTAATTACACAATCAGAACATATTCAATAAGTTTTAACATTTTCTACTTCTACTTACCACACCGCCAACCCATTCCGTAGGCTTCAACGTTGCAACGTCGTATACAGTAGCGAATTGATTTCCCATTGAGATTACAGAATATTTGTATGAATCATTAGGATTAATATGTTGTCATGAAATATTTAAATATCACTCACAAAACAATATATTTCACTTACCCCGATTCTAACTCGCTATTCCATAAATAATCACAAATTGCAGCTTCGATGTCATCAATTCCGGTTGGAATATCCGCTTTTTCAACCTACAATTTTGCATACAAATTTTTATCACAACAACATAATAAAAATCAAATTAAGTATTCTTTTATTAAACTTACCTTCTGTTTCTTCTTCTGGGGTGCAGAACATTCCGAATCCAAAACTGTTGCTATAACACTCTCCGGTGTATAAATGACATCGGCTTCCTTCCTCCTCATTTCTTCCATCTCTTCTTCTTCCTCCTCCCTCTTTTCTTCTTCATATTTTTCAGTTCATCGTACTTTTTTTCTACATAGCTCTTCATCTCTTTTATTTCACCCTTCAATTGAGCTCCTTCATCCGAGTATTTATCAACCACCCCCTTCACCCCCGTAAGTTCACTCCTCAAATCCACAACCTCCTTCACCACTCCCTCAAATTTTTCTCCCGTCACCATCTTAATATCACCCCTTAACACCCCAACTTCTTTCACCACTTCACCCCTCAACACCTCTACTTCTTTCACCACTCCATCTATTTTTCCTTCCACTACCCCTTATGCCTCTCGAGTGTATCTTCGACTCTCTCGAGTTTCTCTACGACTTGATCAAGTTTCTCTTCGACTCTTGATTGTCTTTGCATGATTTCAAATTGGATTTTTTGATATCAGCCAATTCAGACATCAAAATGTCGAAGTTACTCTGTTTTGCTTCACCGTCGTCCCACTCACCGTCATCCCCCAATACAACCATCCCTCCTCTTCTCCTCTGCCTCCACTGCCTCCTCTACATCCTTGCCAATAACCTTCAAAATTAAATTACAATATTAAGACATTGATTATATTCTTAATATTATTTAATTACATTTATTACCATTTCTTGCTTCTT
Organism: Hibiscus syriacus; assembly: GCF_006381635.1. Lineage (NCBI taxonomy): Eukaryota > Viridiplantae > Streptophyta > Magnoliopsida > Malvales > Malvaceae > Hibiscus > Hibiscus syriacus. The sequence continues at coordinate 510,828 of NW_024062803.1, read as the reverse complement.
CCCCTATCCAACTTCAACTTCACCATCACTCTAACCACCTCTTCCTTCCCCCATGCACGGATGCGTGCCACTCCGGTTCTTTCATAAGCCGGCACTGCCTCACAGCCCGACCAAAAATCGAACAGTGCAACCTGCATTTATAATAAAATTTATATTTTTATATAAAAACACAAAAAAATGATTCAACTCATTTACCTCTAAGATTGCTATGCACCCTTTGAGGTATCTCAGGCTGCCCTTTTTAAAGGTGATTATTAATTCAATCAATCTCGAATGGATATATTCAGCCCAATTGAATTCACCCTTCAAGCCTTCATCGCAAATGAGCTTCATATATTCCTTGTTCGTTGACGTATCACCCGTTGGACAAAGAAATATCCCGACAAGGTACAATAGAACTCGGGCCTTCAGCTCATCCCCCAGTAAGATCCACTTTTGATATCCTCTTCAACTTCAGCATATGTCACCTTATGATTCAAACCATATTTGGAGGCAAGTGCTTTCCAGTTCTTACTCCTACAGACTTCTATAACACTTTTGCCTTTGTTTTGTACCCCCAATACGGCTGCAGCAGTCGATACCCCCAGAGGGAATGAATAATCACCATACTTAGCCATACATTGACTGACGTCAAATTGTGCCATCAAGGATCGACACAATTCCCTCCGAATAGGTCGATCCCTTACTCCGATCAACGATCCAAAACCTATTTTCCCAGCACATTCAACTGACCCTTCTCCTTAAGGTGTTTAATTAATAAATTCACCCTTTTAATGCTGCATCTTGTCGACACTTCCTACATTTTTTAACAATATATAATGTTATAGTTTTATATATTTGTATCAACGTATTTACAAGTTTAATGAATACCTTATTTTCATGTGCTTTCCTCCGTTCTTTGTATTCTTTACTATCATTCCTTGACTGTGTGATGTAAGGTTCCTTTTCAGCATCACTCATTGAATTCCATTTGGACCTCACATCTTTTTTCACCTAATATTAAACATAAACGTTTCTTAATCAATACATTAACACTAAATACTAATACTACTCAATGTCAATTTCATTTTACATACCGAACCGCTCTGTGTGCCATCTCCCTTCATCCTTTTGCATTCGGCCATACTGTTAACATTTAAAATTTGTAATCAATTTAAAGTTTATCGATACTTTAATCCAATTACCATTTCAACAATAATAACAAAAAGACATTGATACTTACTAGAAGTACATATATCCACCCTTTGGTTGCTTTCGAGTCTCGGCCTCAATTTCAAAGTCATCTGCTCCACCAACAATTTTCCAACCCATTGACTCCATTTTTCCTTCATATATCAGTTTACGCAAATCAAATTATTTTGTTACATACACTTTTCAATATACAAATATAGATAACTACTCTTGTGGTAAAACGGTTTTCTTCAAAAGAATTTGAATGGCCACACCAAAATGTGTCGGCACATTTATACAACCTATAATATCATTTTCAACCTATAATATTTAATAAAAGTATCGACATTTATATTTTTCCTTGAATATCTATTTCTACCTGCAATCGGTCCCAAATGCTTCCTTACTCCAAAACCCCAAACAACACATAAAAAACCCTATCGCGATTACTGTAATAATAAAAATTAGGGTTTCGACAACATACTTTTCGATTCGACTGCAGCAACAAACAAACAAACTTCGCTTTAGAAACGCCTTCTGAAATGCAGCAACAATTACTCTTCGATTTCAAAAACTCGTCCGTTCTATCTTTTTCAGAGGATATTTAGCTATGGCCTTTTATTTTCATCGGATATGTTATTTATATTTAATCGATACAAATACAAAAGTGTCGATACTTTTATGTCAGGTGTCGATACTTTCGAAAGGATAATTACCTATTTCTTTGAAAGTGTCGATAATTTATTACACGTACTTACGAAAGTATCGACACTTTCAATATATCCGGTATCATTTTACCGGTTTTATCATTTTGATATCGGTTTTATCATATTTTACCTGTTATATCGTTGTGGATCGATATATTTTTTAAAGTATCGACACATTATAGGCGCTATAACTGCTTCTCTTTTAAATTCACAAAGTGTCGATCCTTATATAACGTATCGACACTTTTAAATTTACCGGTTTTATCATTTTGTTACCGGTTTTATCATATTTTTACCTGGTATATCGTTTTGGATCGATATATTTTTAAAAGTATCGACACTTTTTAGGATTTAAAACTGCTTTTAAAGTTATGTAATTTATGTTTCAATTTATTTAATAGTGTTTCATGTTTTCCACCTACAATATTAATTTAATAATTTAATTTACACAAAATTTTATTTGATTGTTTTGATATTTTATAAAATATTATTTAGAATTTAAATTTAACAATATTAACCAAATATAATAATAAATATGTTTTCAACAGTGAAATAAGTATGAACACTTTTATAAAAATGATATATACTTTTTTGAAAGTTATGTAATTTATGTTTCAATTTTTTTAATAGTGTTTCATGTTTTCCACCTACAATATTAATTTAATAATTTCATTTACACAAAAAATTATTTGATTGTTTTGATATTTTATAAAATATTATTTAGATTTTAAATTTAACAATATTAACTAAAGATAATAATAAATATATTTTCACAGTGAAATAAGTATGGACACTTTTATAAAAAAGATAGATAATTTACAATATAACAGGTAAAAATATGACAAAACCAGATTCATTATGAAAAACCGGTAAAATTTACTTGATATGTTAAAAGTATGGACACTTTTATAAAAAGGATAGATACTTACCGATAACCAAAGTTTACCGGTTACCAAATTTTTTAATAGTTTTTCATATTTTCTACCTAAAACATTATTAGTTGTCAACATAATAGGTACCGCTAAACCGAATTTATTAAATACATTTTAATGTATCCGGTAATGCTGTATATTAGCCGTATATTAACCCGCCTTTCCTGAGACATTCTCATTAAATGGGCACTAATAGACAAAAGCAATAAATATTAAATTAATTTCCACACAAATCAATCGAGATTTAAGAATAAATTAACCAAAGGTTGAATCATAAAATGTATGAATATAAAAGGACACATACGCAAAAGTGGTAAATTACAAGGTTACATATACAATTTATCCTATTTAATTTAAGCTAAGATAATATGTAAAATAACATAAACAGTGCCTGTACATTCGAAAAAATCGGAAAATTAAAACCAACAAATGACTGCTTTATAAAATGTGTTTAAATTGAGAGGGCATGAACTTAATTTAACCCATACAATCACGATGGCTAAACCATAATTTGCCCAAAACCTTTTATATAAAATCTAAACTAAAATAAACCTAATCTAATTGAAAACTAAACCCTCAGCCTCATCCTCACTTCAACTCTCTCCTTAGCCGTAACCTCTACCCCATCTACTCTTCTCCTATCTTCTTCCTCGGTGGCACACGAACCAGAGAACCCAAACCCTCTATGACCAACACACCTTCAGCCGCATCCTCCATCGAACCAAACGAGGAACAAAACCGCCCCCTAAACAAAACCAAACTAAAGCTCCTCTTCTCCACTCTTGTACTCTCATCTTCTTTTCCGCCGAAAGCCTTAAGGGCTTCAACTCACGCCATAAATCAGCGACCTTCGTCTCTCCGACCTCTGCATGATAAAACCGAAAGGCCCCTAACAACTATTGCTCCCTCTTCTACTTTCTTCTTCTACTCGAGAGAAAACAAAGGTCACTCAAACCCCCACTGTTTTGGGACCTAACCATCCGACCACGTAGCCTCTCAACCACGAGGACAACCACTCCGGCAGTAAAAGCTCGCAACAATAAAGTAAGAACCTAAAACTTGTTTATTTCCATTTTTTATTTTCGAAATCTCAATAAATGATAACTAAACCGAAAAAGAAAACATGCAAGGATGCAAAACAACTCACCACGATCTCACCCAACTTCGGCGACAGATGCTCCGACAACGACGGGACAACAAGCGAGGAAGGTAACAAAACGAAATTTTTTCTTATCTTTTATAATTTCTATTTCATTCATAACCAAAAAATGAAAATAGTTCTCGAAAGATGAGTAAATGCTTCTGAAGCTTGCGTTCTGTATTTGTTTCTAAAAAACGGGTAGAACCCACTGTAACATCATTTTGTTAATTACAACGAATCCCTTTTGTCTATTGAAGAACCAGACTTACAAACTGTTTTCACTCCGTTTTTTTATCGTTATTCGTACCCCAATTTACTTCCCAATTGATGGTTGATAGAGTTGATCGTCCCCTTGTTTATATATTCTTTCATTCGAATGGTTCCCCTCTTCTTTTTGCTCCCCTCTTCATTTTTTTCCTCCCCTCTGTTTTTTATCTCCATTTTCTTCACCAAATTCCTTTGTCGTTGCATGATAATTTTTTTCTTTTTGGTGAGACTTTGATTGGAGCAGGTGAATATTTGGGCGTATGCAATGACGTTCTCCGAAGATTTGGGTGCTTCACGTGATGATGGTGCTGTAAGGGTGTGGTACTTGGGCTTCAAGTTGGGTCATGTAATTATTGGGTTGATGTTGAGCTTTGTAATGAGCTCTGGAATTTATTTGTATTTAGCTGTATATAAATTAATAATAATAATAAAATATTAAAAGACATGACGAAAAATGAGTGTCGACACATATTCTATCTCCCTCTCTAATTCTCCCTTCCATTCTTCTTTTCTATTTCTCCTCTTATCTTCTCTATTTCTGTAATTTCTTGTGAAATTTCTTGTTCTTCACTGAAATATAGCTTGAGTATTTGAGTTTATGACACACAGAAGGAATAACACCAGCTGAAATATATCTAGCTTTCCCACCTTCGTCCTTGACAAGCAAGAGTTTTTCTTCACAGCTAGAGGCATGAGAGTGAACTACATTTGATTCTTCATCCAAACATCGAACCAGACCCGGATACAATGGAAATGCAACAGGTTTTTATATCTGACCATGGAACATCGTGAAGAATTTAAGAGGATCAGCTTTCAGCATGAGAAAGCCATTCACATCTCGGCTTTGCAACTCGGGTATGATAACTGATGTGAAGAAAGTCTCAACATACACAAGATGGTTCAAAACAGAAGTACCCCCAGCCTTCTTCGTTGCAAGCGACACAACTAAATATATGGTGCAGTCCTTGTGCTTCCAATTGGCAGAAGGGTTTGCAGCAAAGGAGCTCAATCAATTATGTATCTGAATAGAAACAGTATCATTAACTTCCTTCTTGTAATCGGTTTGCGATTCCTTTAAGCAGTTCACAAACTATCCTTCGTCGCGTATCAAGATTTCTCCCCTCCATATCTCTTCATATGAACTCAACGTAATGCATCATAAAGAGCTCCTCATCCCTCAATCGCGCATTTGCAATCATAATATGCTGACAAATCTATGGTATAATATCCTCAGATGCAAACCAATTATGATGCACATTTGTACTAACCCTGGTTAGAAACTTCATTGCAGTAACAGCCGCTTTGTCACCTCTGCCGCAAAACCATTTAAATAACCTTGAAACTCCTCATTCTTTACCGCTTAAAGACTTTTTTTTCCCACATACTGCAGCCTTAAGCACATCGGACAATGCTACCCCATCAGCAGTACTGCCAAGTGCAAGGTATGTTGGTAAAATTATTGGAGTAAAATGAAAATAAAATAAAAGAATGTGATTATTGTATTGTGTAAGTAGCTGCCTTAAAAGCAAATCGTCTAAATTTGTGTGACCGTAAAAGTAGACATTACCTTCAAGATTAAAATATTTTTTTTTCAGTATGTTGTTGATTTGCATGCATGTGCCTCTATCATCGACCACATGTTGCTTGATGTACCAAAATTTTGTAGGTGGAATCTTAATTGCTGGGTCCTTTTCTTTGATACTCGCTTCGCCTTTTTTGTTCAAACTGTGATACATTAACATTTTACTTGTATTGATAATTTTCCCCCAAACATTTTTCTATTAATGTTATACAATAAATAGTTTTTTATCTTAAAAGCTACCGATGGTTACTCAGAGGTTAATGAATAAAATTATTAGCTCTATCTATTTTACATCATGTTTCCAATTTTCACGTCCTCTGTCGAAATCTGTCACTGTTGTCCAACAACGATATTTCTAAAGATTAAACGAATATATATTAAAAAGAATCAGATTAAAAAATTGTCTTTAATAATTAATTAGAAGGACAGACAATTCAGTCTTGTTTATAGACATGATTAGGTTAAGTCAACTCTGTTGGTAAATAAAACGCACAGTTATAAAATGTATATTGTTGGTCCTATTGGAACCTTTGGATGGTTGACGATTAAGATGTAGAATTTCAATTATATTTTTAATTAAAAATAATCACTTAAATAAAAAGACTATAATAAAAATATATCGATAACATTTTAGATGCATTCAGATTATTCTTTTAGTATTCAGTAGTTTCAAAGCTGTGTCGTATTTGATGGGTACGATATATAAAAATCTCGTGCAAGTGACCGTGAAATGAGACAGAACTGAGGGTTGAAATTCATACTATTTGTTATGCTTATGCAGAAACATTACATAGTATAACTCGCCATATATATGTGTTGTCAAATCAAAACACATATAGATACCTCGAGAACATAATATTTGAAACGATTAATAAAAATTTAAATGGCTAAATAATGTCTCGAAAAATATTTTGATATATAACTCTTTATTAAAAAATAAACGTCTATTTTTTTTAATTATATTTTTAAGTGTTTATCTTTATATTTTTTTAAATTTTTTAATTTTTCTAATAATAAAAATATTATTTTTTAAAAAAACTTAATTTATTTATAAAAAAACTCAAACTTTTAATGAAATTATAAAAAAAACTCTAAAAACTAAAATATCTCATTTCAACCCCTATTACCAACCGTCACCATCCATCTCCAACCACCATCGTAGACGAACACTTGAGTTTTGATCGTATTTGCACGGTAGTTCGAATGGTGGTGGCGGTGTGGCTTATGGACATCAGGATCGACCAAAATCGACGAAAATAAATGATGAGATCTTAAAACCTGACAAACATTTGAACGCTTCTCTACAAAAAATGGTGGCACTTTACGACGAAAGGCCAACGGGGGTTTGATCGGAGGTCGGCTTCGGTGTCAATAAAGGTGGCAGTGACGGTCACGGATGGTCGATCGACGACCATGGAAAGGGGAAAGAGAAAGGGGATGGGGGAGACGCAGGATGTGGCTACTGTTTTTTTAATAAAAAATATTTTTTTTAATTTTTTAAATAAAATTTTAAAATTATCAGAAAGTAACACGTAAAATCTCTGATGAAAATTTAGACACCTATTTTTAACGAAAATTTCTTTAGACACTAAAATGTTTTTCGAGATAAAATTTATACACTTATTTTTATATTAAGCCTATTCTAAATTTTAGCCATCAAACATTATATATATATATATATATATATATATATATATATATTATAACAATATAAATATAGGTAAGTTACTACAATGTCAATATATAATATAGAGCCAGGTCGCCACTATTTCAATGTTTTTATATAATATTTAATTTATTTTTAATCCACAAATTTTAATACATTCACGTAATGATTTATAAATTTTAATAATCATTTTGTAAATTGATTTGATTGACAATTAAAATATATTTATATTAGAATAAATTTAGATATAATGTGATTTAAATTAAAATAAATTTAAAGAAAATGTACATTTATATAAAATTAGGAGTCGGAAATTTTGAAAGCCTCAATTTTATGCTTGAACCAAAGCCTCGTTAATGACTGATAAAAGATTTAAATTTATAAAAAAATCTTTTCATGTCAATTACTTTAGTTTTAAATTTATATTTAATATATTGATAATATATAAGTTTATACACTTACAATGATTTATAAGATATAATTTGTTAGCAAATTAATTATTTGCATTGGTGTATAAATAAAAACATGTACAAGGCACCCAATTCAATCATACTAAAATAAAGAAAAATACTTTTTAATATGGCATAAAATATATAAATAGTCAATAAATTATGTTAAAACAGTTTTTTAATTATTAAAGTTTAAAAATTATAAAATAATTAATAAATTTACTAAAATGTTAAAAATGGTCATTGTACGATATAAAATAATGATAAATTTCAATAAGTTTAAGAATTATTTTGTAATAGTTTGATAAATTTAATAATTATTTTACAACAATTCAATAAGTTTAATGATAATTTGTAAGTTTCGTAATTTTATTGGTCAAAAAAATATTTCAATATAATTTAGTGATCTTTTGTGTATTTCAATATTCTATTTTCACTCATCAAACTATCCTAAAAACGTGTAAAATTAAAAGTTATATATTAAGTGTAAGTGGATCTTATATATATAAATGAATCCTTACTCTTTTATACTTAGTACAAAAACTCAAAATTAGGAAAAATAAAGAAAAGTAAATGGATTTTTTTCTCATCTTAATCCTAACATAATAAAAATTATAGAAATCAAGCCCTAAAAATTGAACAGTGTTTTAACTGGAAACTTTGTGATATGGTACAAAATTTCCATGCCAATGCCAAATCACAAAACTTGAAGCATGTCATATAACATGCCATAATTGAAGTACGCATACAGCAATTGGAAGAGGTTCATTTGAAACATTTTTTACTTCATTCTTTTCTGCAACACCATCAAAGACATGCAATGAACTGTTGCAGAGCCTCTCCTTCTAGCCACGCCGCCGAGTCAGCCGCGAATCTCCATTGACAGCCGCTTATAATCAGCTCCGGCAATTCGATTTCGCCCCAAAAGTCATCTCCGCTTTGTCCATTCCCTTCTTCAACCGATAATTCACTTTTATCACGCGGAACTACCGAATGCGCCGCTGTCGCAGCTGCGGCCTGAATATTTCTGGCCGTGCACGTCGAAGGCCTCGGTAAACACTCCACCTGGTCGGGAAAATTTAGCTGCGCCTTACTTCCACGTAAGCAAAAGGCCGCGACGTCGTAAGCTTTAGCGGCCATTTCCGGGGAGGGAAATGAGCCTAACCAAATGCGAGACTTCTTGCGTGGCTCTCTGATCTCCGACACCCATTTGCCGCACTGTCTTTTACGGATACCTCGATAGACAGCATGCCGCGTGCTGCCTCGCATTGTGTCGTGTTTGGGGTTAGCTTTACGGTTGTTGTTGGTGGTGGTAGTGGAGCTGGAGTTGTTCAAGTCATCTTCTGTGTAAGACGGTTGCTCCATTAATTAAAACCATTGGTTTTGGAGAATGGTGGGCATTTATATTTCCTTCAGACGTTCGTGCGATCAATTAAAATTACAGGAATACACTTAATAAATAGCGAGGGATGTTATTTGTCAAACATTTAAACTAATGATTTTTAATATTGGATACTATTGGGTACTGTAGTAACATCCAACTAAATAAAACTAATGATTTTTAATATTGGATGTTCTAACAAAGAGGCTCACAGTTTTACTCCATGGATTGATTTCTAGGATAGCTTCAGTTATCATGTTGGAAATAAACAAAGATTTGAAAAATAAAATAAAATATGATGTTATAATATAGTACTAGTGAAATATATAAAATTTATCAAACATAATATGCTATGGAAAAGAAACAGGATAATACAAGTATGACGTAAAACTGTATCCTCCCAAAGGCATGATGATGACCAAGTTACCCTTTCGGAATCGTCGTGGTCATAAAACTGTTGGTAATGCTCAATCCCATATAGTATTGGAAATACTATTGGGAATGAGTATTTATGGTTTGGATTTCCCACTTCCTTATTGAGTAAAAGAGAACAAGGGAAAATCTCGTGCGCCGCCGCCGTCCGACTCGGCTCGTGGTGGTGGTAACAAGAGGATGTGAGAATACTCTCAGTTTAACAGTTGTAATCATTTATGTTCTCATAATCCAAGAGGATTATATATGCACGTTTTAGGTGTTTGGAGGTACCACAGTAACAATGGGTTTTGAGAATGTGACCTTAGTAGTGTTGAATTGAGTTAATTCCTAGACCAACATTTACTTTCCCCAGCAATTAAACAGTTGTTTACTGAGCAAATATAAATCCAATTTGTGTTGTTCGCCAATAGCAGTCATATGATCTTTCAGGGACGCGTGCACGACAGGAGATACTTTGTCCTGATTCTAACTTCTTCCAATGGATCACATGTATATATTGCTGAACCATCTCCACCAATTAAGCCTCTTCGGACATCAAATGTTTGTGGTGAGGTTAAATTCCCATACTTTCTGAATGAATCAATCAATTGCTCTCAAGTCTCGTCCAATGTTACGTTGGATTATATATTAATATTATGAAATATGCAATTGGCTTTTGGATATCTGAATTTTAATGATTTTTTAAAGATTATAAAATATAAAATAATCATTATAATAATATTATTATTAATTTAGAATAAATAATTTTCTAAAAACATCAAATGAGAAATTATTTTTTGCATATCAATATCCTAACATTTTTTCGTCATTTTTCATATACTACCATCCTAAATAGTCGGTGCTTCATCAACCTTTTATTTTTGACTAATTCCTCGTGGGTTTCATCATCTCCCTCCTACGATGTCAAAGACATTACTTTTTTATTAAAAGAATATGTATTTATAAAGCTTAAGTTTTATTTATTAAATATAATAAAAGAAATAAGTATAAGATAGGGTGGGGGTTGTCCCATCCCAAAAACCCTAAAAGAAATGAGAGATCTTTTGGTCGAGCATGAATTAGGATTCATAGTCCCACCTATATGAGCACGTGAAAGTTTGGTATAGCTATAGAGCTGGGCATATGGGTTAAGATCCGCGGGTTACCGTTTAATCCGTAATTCGTGTGGGTTTCGGGTTTAAAAAATTGAAAATCGTTTAAATTGTGGGTTTTTTAGCCTGGACCGTTAAACTCGCGGGTTTAATGGATATAACCGCGGGCTACCCGCGAAACCCGTTAAAGTCCACTTAATTTAAAATTTATAAAATTTTAGAGAAAATAAACTTAAAGAATTTTATAAAAAAAGAAAATAAATTACCTATAAATATGATGTTACTTATAACTATTGTAGTTCTTTAATTTATTAGGGCGTTTGTCATAATTCTACTGCTGCTTGATATTTTTTTTCATTTAAATATACATCATTAATGTATCAAATTATTCTTCATTTTAAAAAATAAAAATTAAAAAATTTATATAGTATTTTAGTTTTATTATAGCCTTGAATAATTGTGTTTTATAAAAATATAATGTGGTTATTGTTTTATTTGTTTTTTAATTTGGTGATATAAGTTAATATTGTTTTTTTAATTTGAGTTTAAATAATTATATCATTATATATATATATTAATGATTAAAAAAAATTTAAAAATTATTTTATAATCACTTCTTGCTATTTAAAATAAAATTTAAATATTATTTATTATTTTGACAATGCTACATTCCTTTTTAAGTTGCTCGATCATTTTTAAAGGTGTAGTAAGTTAAAACATTATTTTTATTGCATTTAAAACATTTAAAATTATTTTTATTAAACGGGTCGCGGGTAAGCCCGTTTAGCCCGCGGGTTAAATGGACGGGTCGCGGACCTTAAAATTCAAAACCGTTTATGAATGCGGACTTTTTAAACCGCTCCGTTTAAGCTCGCACCATCAAAATCCGCGGGCTAAACGGGCGGATAGCCCGTATACCCACCTCTAATAGCGACTTCTATATTTTAATAAGACTATTCAAAAGTGCTAGCCATCGAAATTATAAATCAGATCATTTTTCTTTTAGTTCAAATGTTATTCACACCATTAAAATACAAAGTCAGTTACAATAATAATCGGCGTATATAGAGAAATTGGTGAATTTTGGATTTGTTCACATGAGATATTTATTTATTTATAAAAAGTAAAATTATCATTTAAAATCAGATATAAGTAATAGATTTGTATGCGATTCTTTTATCGTTCAATATATAATCATTTATCCGTACCGATAAAATCTAATCATATTATAAGCGTAAAACATTAATAATGAATATAAATTTGTTTCACAGGTTTTTATCTAAATATCACGAATTAAAAAATATTTTTCATTTTAACATATATATTAAATTATTTTTCAAATCGACATATATAAATGTGTATGGTACATGTCAAAGATATATATTTATATGAATATTGATAGGACGACGTGTATGTATTAATTTTATGTTCAATCACTCCATACATGATTAAAATATTATATTTAAACAATTAAAAACCCTCGTACCTAAACAATGTAAGATTTGAGTGGATTCTTCAAATCTTATTATTTTATATAAATGTGTTTTTTAAGTGTTTAAATATATCATTTTTAAACATATATTTATTGAGTGATTGTCCATAAAATAATGCATATAACACTTGTGTTGCTGTCGTTCCCGGCTAGTGTGTGTCTTTGACACGAAATGTACACATTTATTTTATAGATAAAATTTATATAATATTTTTTTATAATTTTGACATCACTTTTCTTTCATTTTAGTCCAACATATGCTCATGTTGTTGTCATGTAGACAGAAGATGCATCATGTAAGACACACTTTCAAAGACACTTTTCACATAATGTGTCTTTATTTTACGTGATATAAGAAGATGTTAATTTAAAAAATAATTAAAATGAATATATATATATATATATATTTTACATTTTTGAAAAAAATGAAAAGTTGATAAAAATTTATTTAATTTTAGAATCGGAAATTGCCTTTTTATCAGTGGAGTGGTCCCAAAGTCAGTGTCAACTGTGAAGACATGTGGTGCCTCGTGACAGACATTTCACATTTTTCAGTTTTGCTTTTCGCTACACCAAAAGACGTCTCTAATTCGCAAATGACAAATTCAACTACTTGCTTAAACACCAAAGCTTTCCTCTGTTTAACACAATTAATAGGTAAAATGTTATAATTATGTTAAAATTAATTAATATTTTGATATATTAATAATAAAAATAAATTTATAAGTAATATTAGATAAAAAAAAGTATTCTAAAAATTAAAGTCTAAGGGCTAAGGGTGCATTAAGTTTTATAAAACAAATATCATTTTTATTTTTATTTTTAGAAAATTGAAAACAACGAAAAAAATCACGTTTTTTGTTGAATTTTTAGAAAAGATAGAATGAAATTATGTTAAAATTATAAAAAAATTAAAAAATAATCATTATTTTTTCTATTTTTTAAAACGAAAAAATTAAAATAGAATTTTCAACTTAATAAATTGATATGAGTTTAAATTTATATAAAAACAAAATATCATTTTTAATAATTTTTAGATATTAGATTTTTTAATTGATCTGAATGCTTATAAATATAGATTTTTTCTAATTATATTCTCATGTTTTTTATAAATAATCATTATATTCTCACAAAATTAGATTTTTTATGTTTTTTCTAATTTTATTTGTATACACTAAGCATTTTTTTAAGGAAAAAAAACAGGAATTGATAGGTTGTTGAAAAATATCCATGGTAATTTGGGCCAAGCTTATGGGTTTAAGGGAATAGTAATTTGCTTGAATTGTTTAGCATTGGACGCCAACCAACGCAGGCAAAGCAGTGCGGCGGTTGAAAATGGGTAAGAATGGGACTGATTTTGACAGGTGAGTGGTAGGAGCTGGGCTCAAATGTCGTGGGATTATCAAATTCTGAGACACGCCTAACACGTTATACCTTTTTTCATTATTATTTTACCAAATTAAAGCAAACACCAAACACTATTATAAAAAAGGGTAATTTAGTTAAATGCACATCACGTTCTTCTCACCCTAATTCACGTGTTTTGCGTTTCTTGCTCTTCCCACCCTCTACTTTATTACCCGCTTTAATCATTTCAACTTTTTTGGTTCGTTTACCATTACTCAGTTTAGGATTTTATGTTGACTAAAAATTAAATGTATTATCAACACATCTTTTTATGTTTAAATAATTTTCTATTCATATGAAAATAGATATATGTATTTATTTTTAAAAATAAGTACAACTAAAATAAAATTAAAATTTTATACGTACAATTAAATCAAACTTAAAGCTTAATGAATAAAATTACATAAAATCAAAATGCACATATCATGTTACATATTTGAATAATATAATATTCATTTTTATTATTTATTTTTGCTTTTAGCAAGTTAAGCTACATTGTGCATAGACATGTATACTAACAGAACGAACACAAATGAGAATATATTCATGTACATTCGTTTAACTTTAATCGAAAAAACGAAAGAACAAGAAAACTAAATGAACAAAATGTCATGTTTTGTTCGTTCATTAAGAAATGTAATTTGCTAGTGTTCGTTCATATTCGTTCGCTAAAGTGACAAATGAACAAACATAATATATATATATCCTTTAAATCAAGAAAAAAATCTTAAAATAATATAAATAATCAAACATAAATATAAGTTTAATTAAACGAATTAAAATAAACGAATGATTTACCGAATTAAGCGAATACAAATGAACGGATTACTGTATGTTTGTGAACATAAATGAACAAACAAGCATTTTGTTAATGTTCATTCATTTAATTAAATGAACAAAATTTTATTTATATTTATTTTTAATAGATTAATAGTAATTATTAATTAGTAACTTAGTATCTTTCTTATTATCTATTAGTAAATTATTAACTATTAATTTGAATTATTTTTTATTGGAATAACTTTTTAAGGCGACTACCAAAAAAATATAAAAGAGTTAATGAACAATTCACGAACTTATCGAGTCGAGTTGGACCTTACTCAACTCAACTCAGTAAGATCTCAAATTTGAGTCTAGTCTACCCGAGTCAAGCGTTGTCCGAATCAAGTTCGAGCAACTCACGAGTTGCTTAACTCATTAAGCACCCCTAGAAAGGAATTGCACAAAATAGGAGCAAATCAAATGAAGCTATAAATTAAAGGGTTAAAACATAAATATGCATATTGATGGACTAAATTACAATAAATGAGAAATAAAAAGAGCTAAGATGGTATTAAATCATATTAAAATGGACTAAATTACAATATATGAAAAAAGAGGGATTGCAAATATAATTTATTATTTCACATCCATGGTTTCAGGTCGTGTGTGCGAATCAGACCTCAAATAATATTGTTTTGAGAGTCGATATATTATTTCTTTCTTTCTTTCTTTTCCGTTCTTTTCAAAATTTCTCGTCTCTTCTTTTTTATCTGAAAATCTGGTCTAATCGTTCATTAATGATGAGGAAAATGTTAACGTGCGGTAGCTTTAATAATACGGTTAAAAAAATATTATCATTTTTATTATTATTTAAATAATAAAATTGATAAAAATTTATAAAAAAATATTATTATTTCTACTGATTTTGTTATTATTGGACACTTTATCGAATTTAATAAAGTGATACTGATTTTATTATTTGTTCTATTAATTTTGTTATTAATAGGTATTTTTACCGAAAATATTAAAAAAAATGATGTTTTAGGTAAAAAAATCAATGTTGATTTTATAAAAAAAGTGCCTCAAGTAATGTAAATTTACATTTAAATATCTTAACTTCTTATTCGTTTATCTTGTGCTTCTATCATTTGATCGTCACAATTTTTAGGGAATTCTAAGGTGCGGCACCTAATATAAGATTAAAATAAAGTGTTACCGATTTTGTTATTATTTAAATAATAAAGATGTTAAAAAATATTTAAAATATTATTATTTTTACCTAAAACATCAACTTTCTCCTCACCATTCTAATTCACAAAATGCAGGTTCCAACCAAAAGTTAGGTTTTCTAGTCACATCGTCAAATTAATGCTAAAGAGATTGTCTAAATGTCTCCAAATTAGATGCATTCGTCAGTTTAAGGAAGTTACCCTTAAATGAGATGTATGAGTTAAAAGTAATATATGACTCTACATTTGAAATAAAAAAGAGTAAATCGTTATTCAAAAAGAAAATGATACAAAAAAATTAAATATTAGAATATATAATAATATAATTCTCGAAATATATCATTTTGTAATGCTCTCTTTTAATCAATGAGATAAGTGTTATACCAATTGTTTGACAAAAAAATCCAAATAAAAAACAAAATAAAAAAATAAAAAGAAGACAACCGTATAAAAAATAAAAAAAGGAATATATCGATCTATTTAAATATAAAATAAAGCATTCATCCATGACCATCTACCAAATCAAAGAAGACTAAAATTGAAATGTGAGATGTTCTTGTTGAGATACTCCAATTAAAATATTTTTATTTATAAAAAAATTGAAATGTCCTCAAGCATTCTATAATTACTCACCCTTAACACACTTACTTGATTTTCAGTTTACCCTCCTTTAACACACCTGCTTGATTTTCAGGTATATTAAGATACTTTTCGCACGACGTTTTGACAATAAAATACTTGTGTCTAAATGTTAAGGCCCACGTTCATATATAAAATTACTTTTATAGATATAGAATTTCTTTTTAAAAGACTAAAAATATCATTTATTATATTTTTATAGATGTATGTTTTTTATTTTTAAATTAAATATAATTATAATTTTGAAAAATATAAGTTAAAAGCATAAATTCTCAAAACTAGAGATCTTTTTAGAAATTTTTAATATTTTAAAAGTTTTTTTATTCTTATGATTTTTAATTGTTTCTTTTTATATTTTCTCAATTTTGATTGCACGTGATATGTTCTCATTAAGACATAAGTTTTCTTAATGGTAATGATGAAGAGATAAATTATTAGGTAAAATGGTTGTACATGGATAAACTGATGAAAAAACAGTATAGGGATTAAATTGAGAGCTAAGTTAGAGTACAAGTGATAATAGCTATTAAACCTATTGTTACATGTCACTGTTCAGCATGAGATATATTTTCTTTTGGAAGATTTGTATGATTTGTGTGTCAAACAGCAAAACCATTTTCATTATCTTTCACATTATTATCATTGAAAGCATTAATATATTATTATAGCACGAGAAATGATTTACAAAACTATATCTTTACAACAAATAATAATAATAATAATTAAAAAGGAAAAAGAAAACTTCGGCTTTTACCATCTAACTTCAAAATCAATTAAAATTAAATCCAAAATTTTACTATAGTTAGCATTTAACCCTAATCTGCCTTGCTTTTTGGAATTAGGATTTTACAAAAGGAAAAGAAAAAACAATTCCCCTTCTCAATTTCCTCTCTTGTTTTTCTACCTTACGATTTGTTGCGGAAAGGGAATTTGAACGAAGGCCTTATTTACTTCTTGTGTTCTCATCTTTAACTGGTCCTCTTTTTTCTTTTCTTTTTCTGGGGAACTATTTTTTGTGCATGTGTTTTTTGTTTTTGACAGTGCACTGTGACTCGTGCTCACTCTTCTGCTGATCCCAATTTTTTTCTTTTTTCTTTTTGGATTTTCTGGATTGGGTTGTTTGGAGTGGTTTAGGAGATGAAAATTGTATTGGGTATGGGAGATGGAGCTTGGAACGTTGAAGATAAGGCTATGGTTGCCGCTGTATTAGGAACAAGAGCATTTGATTACTTGATGTCAAGCTCGGTTTCAAATGAGAACCTTTTAATGACCATAAGCAATGATGAAAATCTCCAAAACAAGCTCTCAGATCTCGTGGACCGTCCCAACGCTTCTAATTTCAGCTGGAACTACGCCATTTTCTGGCAAATTTCGAGGTCCAAGTCCGGCGATTGGGTCCTCGTTTGGGGCGACGGGTGTTGTCGAGAGCCTAAAGAAGGAGAAGAATCAGAGACGACTAGGATTCTTAACCTCCGCCTCGAGGACGAGACTCAGCAGAAGATGAGGAAAAGGGTCTTGCAGAAATTACATACTTTGTTCGGTGGATCAGATGAGGATAATTATGCACTTGGCTTGGACAGACTTACTGATACTGAGATGTTCTTTTTAGCTTCCATGTATTTTTCTTTCCCACTAGGAGAGGGAGGCCCTGGGAAGTGTTTTTTGTCCGGGAAAGATGTATGGGTCTCGGATGCATTGAGATCGGGTTCGGATTATTGTGTTCGGTCTTTCTTGACAAAGTCTGCTGGAGTTCAAACCATTGTTTTGGTCCCTACTGATGTTGGTGTTGTTGAACTGGGGTCGGTTAGATCTGTGACGGAAAGCTTAGAGTTGTTGCAGTCGATAAGAAGTTCATTTCCATCGAATTCTTCGGTTCTTGGAGGAAAGCAAATGGCTGTAGCAGCAGTACCTGTGGGGAATGAGAAGAAACATGAGAATTCTTCCCATTTTTCAAATTTGGGGATTGTGGAAGGTGTTCCAAAGATTTTTGGGCAGGGTCTGAACAACATTTCTCATGTTAATTCCATTCATCGGGAGAAACTCGCTGTTAGAAAGATGGAAGATAGGCCAACCTGGGGAGATTATGCTAATGGTGGTAAGCTTCTGTTTTCGAGGAATCAAAATGGCGTTCATGGTTCCGGTTGGCCATATGTACTTGGTGGGAAACAAGGGAGTCCTACCGACTTCTATGTTGCTCAAAATGAGGAAAATAATATTCAGGAGCTTGTTAATGGGGATAGGGAGGAGTTTCGGCTTAATCACTACCAGTCACAAAAGCCTGTTCAAATCAAAATTGATTTTTCAAGGGCTACCTCAATGCCTTCTTCTGCAGCTACTCGGCCATTAAGTGCTGAATCTGAGCAGTTGGATGTTGAAGCTCCTTGCAAGGAAGAGAAGCCAAGTGCAACTGATGAAAGGAGGTCCCGGAAAAGGGGTCGTAAGCCTGCTAATGGTAGAGAAGAACCTCTTAATCATGTTGAAGCCGAGAGGCAGCGTCGCGAGAAACTGAAGCAGCAGTTCTATGCCTTACGAGCTGTGGTGCCCAACATATCCAAGATGGACAAAGCTTCATTGTTAGGAGATGCAATTGCTTACATCAATGAACTTCAGGCAAAACTTAAGGTCATGGAATCAGAAAGGGAAAAGTTCAGTAGCACTTCAAGGGATTCGTCAGGGTTAGATACCATTGCAAACACAGAGAATCATATCGGAGAGGCTAATATTGATGTCCAAGCAGTTCACGATGAGGTTGTTGTAAGAGTAAGCTGCTCTTTAGATTCACACCCTGCATCAGGAGTAATCCAAGCATTCAAAGAGGCAGATATCAATATACTAGACTCGAAACTCGTTGCAGCAGATGATTCTGTGTTTCATACATTTGTTATCAAGTCTCAAGGATCTGAACAGCTAACAAGGGAAAAGCTGATTGCCGCATTTTCACGCCAACCAAATTCGTTACAGCCATTATCATCATCTCTTGGATAGCACACAATTGCATTTTAACATTGTCCATAGGCATAAAAAAAATTAATGTGAAGAACCGGATTTGAAGCTTCTTCAGAGGTTTTCGGATTATACAGCAAGGGATCCTTAAAACAGGAGCCTGAAGGGCCTGGTAGGAGTAGAAACAACTGCTTATTGACCAAGTAGGCAGCAAAGTTTATGTGATTTGTTTGTATATTATATACATATATTCTGGCATAATGAGTTATTTTTGCAAGATAAATTAAATTTCCATGTTTAGTTGGCTGTTTTGAATCTGGTTTTTTGTACTTTATTTCATCATAATCGCCATGTTACAATTCAATATGCAAATTGGTTCCTTTTGCAAGTGATCTGCAAGTGTTTTGTTTAAATTAAGAGCTACCAAATTGGTCGTTGCATAGTTAACTTAGATACCACTATTTCACCCACTTTTTAAGGACGCATATATAGGCCGAGTCTTTAGTCAAACATGACAGACTCACAGGTGAAAACTGAAAACCAAATAAATAAAAAACTTGCAACTGCAGTCCACCAGAATCTATGACAAACAAGTCATTTTAGCAACTTGGTAATTGTTCACATGCTCCAACATCTCTCATTAGGGTAGTTCTGCTGTAGGGTAGTTCTGCTATGCGACGCTTAAAAAACGGTTAATATACGGCGTGATCGGTTAAACAAGTGATCGATTAAAATTTAGATCGATTATGTTATATTATTTAACCGGAAATATTATCAAATACAATAACATATTAGGTAACGCTTATATAATGTAATAGATAGCGCTTATATAATAAAATAAGTATTTAACCGGAAATATTATCAAGTACAATAACATATTAGGTAGCGCTTATATAATGTAATAGGTAGCGCTTATATTAACCTATTTTATAAGTAAATCAGTATATTTATACCGGTAACATTACAAATTTACCTATTACATTATAATTATCGGTTTCGATATTTTTTGGATCAATACTTTTTATAAATGTATCGACACTATATGCGTTCACCTTTTGTCATTTATAGACCGATTTTATCATATTTTTACATGTTATATTATTATGGATCGATACATTATTATAAAGTATCGACACTTTATTAGCGCTATAACTTCTTCTCTTATTAATTCCAAAAGTGTCGATACTTATAATAAATTATCGACACTTTCAACATATCCGGTAACGATTTGCCTGTTTTGTCATTTCGAGACTGGTTTTGTCATATTTTTACCTGTTATATTGTTATGGATCGATACATTTTTATAAAGTATCGACACTTTATTGGCGCTATAACTTCTTCTCTTTTAAATTCTAAAAGTGTCGATACTTATAATAATTATCGACACTTTCAACATAATCGGTAGCGCTTTACCTGTTTTGTCATTTCGAGACCGGTTTTATCATATTATTACCTGTTATATTGTTATGGATCGATACATTTTTATAAAGTATCGACACTTTATTGGCGCTATAACTTCTTCTCTTTTAAATTCCAAAAGTGTCGATAGTTATAATAAATTATCGATACTTTCAACATAACCGGTAGCGCTTTACATGTTTTGTCATTTCGAGACCGGTTTTGTCATATTTTTACATGTTATATTGTTATGGATCGATACATTTTTATAAAGTATCGACACGTTATTGGCGCTATAACTTCTTCTCTTATTAATTCTAAAAGTCGATACTTATAATAAATTATCGACACTTTCAATATAACCGGTAGCGCTTTACCTGTTTTGTCATTTCGAGACCGGTTTTGTCATATTTTTACATGTTATATTGTTATGGATCGATACATTTTTATAAAGTATCGACACTTTATTGACGCTATAACTCTTCTCTTTTAAATTCCAAAAGTGTCGATACGTATAATAAATTATCGACACTTTCAACATAACCGGTAGCGCTTTACCTGTTTTGTCATTTCGAGACTGGTTTTGTCATATTTTTACCTGTTATATTGTTATGGATCGATACATTTTTATAAAGTATCGACACTTTATTGACGATATAACTTCTTCTCTTTTAAAAAAGGTAAAATTTACCTGATATGTTGAAAGTGTCCATACTTTTTATAAAAAAGATCCATATTTTTTTAAAAGTTATGTAATTTATGTTTCAATTTTTTTTAATAGTGTTTCATGTTTTCCACCAACAATATTAATTTAATAATTTCATTTACACAAAAAATTATTTGATTGTTTTGATATTTTATAAAATATTATTTAGAATTTAAATTTAACAATATGTTTAGGTAGAAAATGTATTGACACATATTTAGGTAGTTATTGTACATACCTAAATATGTATTGCGAATTTAATGGTGTACCCACCCTTTAACTACCATTACCAATACCACATCCTATTGAAAGCAGCACGACTGAAACATGTTCAAAATGAACCTTTGCTTACATCTCCATCAACTCCGGGACCACTGAACTTGCACAACAAAATTTTTGACATGGATCGTACTGATGTAGACAATGTTAAGCCAACCGAGGAATGCCATGAAGTACATAATGTTGATGAATCTGACAGATTGGTTGGTCAGCTCTTCTGTTCACGTGATCAAACTTGGTACTTTTACAAGGGATTCGCACGGGAACATGGGTTTAGTGCACGTAAGGGAACAACACGGCTTGACGTGGAAGGGAATGTGAAGACATAAGATTTTTGTTGTTCCAAAGAAGGGTTTCGAGGATCAAAACTCAATACTGTTGATCGTCAACGTGCTCATACGCCAGTCACAAGAACAGGATGTAAGGCTAGAGTCTTAGTTACAGCAACAAATACAAACGATCAGTGGGTTATAAGTAAGTCTGATAAGAAACATAATCATGCATTGTGCACACCTGCTATGACACCATTTATGCGTTCTAATAGAGCTGTAAGTAAGGCTGATATCGATGAGGCAACAACATTGAAAGAGGTCGGTGTTGGCACGTCACAAGTAATGAACTATTTAACGCAACAGGCAGGGGGCTATCATAATGTTGGATTTACATATAAAGACCTCTACAATGCACTTCAAATAGGTAAAGCAAAGGAAATCGTCGATGGGGATGTGAATGCGCTTATTGCCTACTTTGATTATAAGAAACATGATGATCCCGAGTTTTTTATGACATACTCGGTAGACGAATCGGGGGCATTGATAATCTTATTTGGTCGGATTCTACATCGAGATCGGATTACACATGCTTCGGTGATGTAATTGCGTTCGACAAAACGTACAAAGATAATTTGTATGGTCGACCAATTATGCCTATTGTCGGTGTCAATCATCACCATAACACAATTGTGTTTGCCACTGCCATAATCGCTGACGAGATGTCTCAATCTTTCGAGTGGGTGCTACAGAATTTTTTAGAAGCCATGATGAATAAATCACCTATTTCAGTTGTCACCGATGGGGATAGGGTAATGCAGAGGGCTATCAGATCTGTTATCCCTTATGCTAAGCATAGATTATGTTCTTGGCATCTTTCTCGCAATGCACAAGCTAATATTGGTGACCCAAAGTTTACAGCAGTATTCTCAAAATGCATGGCTTCCTGGTGGACAACCGAGGAATTTGATATTCAATGGCGTTCGGTTGTTTCAGAATTCAACATCCAAAAACATCCATGGGTGATTGAGAAGGGAAATACACGACACTTATGGGCACAAGCATACCTATCCAGTCATTTCTTTGCCAATATTCGCTCAACACAAATGTGCGAGTCTATGAATGCTTCACTAGCGATTGCACTGAAAAACAAGAAGACATATTTAGATGTTATTCGTGCAATTGAAGATGAAATTAGTAGAATGCGTATGAACGAGTTGAAAGCGGATTACTTAAGTTCCCATACGAAGCCCTTCCAGATCACAAAACTGGTCGACCTTGAAAGCCATGCCGCTGCGATTTTTACCCGCGAATCTTTTCGTGCGTTCTAAGATGAACTTATACGGGAGACATTGTACCGGATTGAGGCAGAGATTAAGTCCTTATCAGATGAATGTCAACATTATATTTTCTCAAAGTACGCAGAAAAAAATAGGAAATTTGAAATTAGTTTTGATTCTCGTGCGAAAACTCTAATTTGCTCCTGCAAAAAATTCGAGACTGTTGGACTTACGTGTCGCCATCAACTTCACATTTTGAAGCACTTGGATTACACATATTTGCCCGAGACTTTGATTCAAAGTAGGTGGAATAATGATGCGAAGGCTTCTGCACCCAGTTATGTTGACATGAATGTGTCTCCAGAAGTGATGCAGATGGCAAGGTTCGCTACTCTACGTTCAACGTCAAGTAGGTTATGCTACATTGCATCAAAGACAGACGAGTCTTTCAAAACCGCAAGAGATGAGATGAAAAAACTAATAGAAGAATTATAAAACTCGTTTGGTTTGAATGATTCAGTCAACCAGAGCATTGTAGTAAACAATATTCGTGACCCTCAACGAAAACAACGCAAGCGAAAAAAAGTGCCGAAGAACAAGGTCGAGAAGAAAATTAGGCGATGTGGGTACTGCAACGGTGAGGGACATAACAAACTAACATGTCCTCAAGTCAAGCTCAGTTTGAGTACAAGAACACAACCTACATCAACTGATTTTTTCGAAGACAGAATGGAATGACAACGATCTGCATATATCGTAAGTATCAACATGACTCCTCTCCTATTGTGTATAAGATGTACATATAAATATTGAATGAAGGAAGAAAAACCGCGTTACTTAAAAGTATGGACACAATATTAAAAAGTGTCGATATAGGTTGTAGACCTATTCTCTCATAAAATCGGTATATTTATACCGATTATATTAAAAAATTACCTATTACATTATAATTGTGGGTTCTGATGTTTTTTCAATCGACACTTTTTGAAAAGGTATCGACACTTTTTTCATCCATTCTAGACATAAAGTAGCGACACAATATTAAAAAAGTGTCGATATAGGTTGTATACCTATTCTCTCATAAAACCGGTATATCTATATCGGTTATATTACAAAATTACCTATTACATTATAATTATTGGTTCTGATATTTTTTCAATCGACACTTTTTGAAAAGGTATCGACACTTTATGCTGATATTTTTTGGGTATAATGAAAATTTACCCATTATAATATAATTATCAGTTTCGATGTTTTTGGGGTCGTTACTTTTTATATATTGATCGAGACTTTATGGGAGACTTTAAGTTTGGATACATTTGCAAGCAGATGTAAAATACATTAATAACTAGTATTGATATTTCAACAATCCTCAAATGTATATGTATACAGAGAAGCAAATATGGAATAATTAATGAAAATATACATACAATATAATCAAACCAAAAGATACATACACAACAATGTTCAAATAATATACCGATAAACGAAATTAATCCGATGAAAAAGGGTTATTTCTAACGAAGTCCGGAACATTAGGGGCCTTCAACAAATTTTCCAAATACTCTCGTATGTTTCCGCCTTTTTCTGAGGACATACATAAATAATTTCAATTATCAAACTAATGAGGTGCAATTTTAATAACAATTAACTAAATTCGCATAAGCATGAATAAATTGAATGTCATACCTAGAGCATTGTCGTTCGAATGGGAAGCATCGTGAAAGGTATGTGGACATATGTAATTGTATTTCTATATAAACACATAAGTTGTTAAAATAATCAATGTCTGAACACCTGTTCAACTGGAAAAACATATTGCATAAATGCAACTTACCGGATTATAAATCATTTTTTCCGCTGAATCATCGACCAAAAGTGTATTTAGCTCGTTAAAATCAGGACACGCGTTCCAAACATCATTGAGATCTTTACAGTAGGTAACATTATCGTATGTTTTGTATTTTGCTTGATCTTGTTCACAAACAGTCGAACATAAATATGTAGGAATCATAGACAACGAAAAGTCAGTAAACTGTAATGACATTCATCTTACCCAAACGAATAGAAAATGCTCAGAAAATAAAGGTAGTTTCTCAAGTACACGGTCGACGTTATGCCTAAGATTGTAATCAAGTTTGAATGTTAACATTCAAATGTATATTAACGATTTTGACTATAGTAATTCAATTGATCCAAACATGTTCTAACCTCATCTTTGAAGACCAAAGGGCAACAACAAAATTGTCGACACAAAATTGCATAAATTCAAATAATCCTGTTCTGAGGACAACATCTACAACATGAAGAAAATGAGATTAAAGTTATACGCTTATATGTTAAAATAATGGATACAAAAGAATATAATTAAAACCTGCAGGAAGTCTTGGGATATAGGCAAGAACACCATTGAGATCAAAAATTAAAAGTTTTCTTGAAGGCGGCGTTGCAGACACGATATAATTGTTTGGATCATCATCATCATCTTCATCGTCATCTTCATCGTCAGCTTCATCTTCATTGACAGCTTGGTTGTCCACACCTGTTAAAAGAAAATACAATACAGTTCAGAACGTGTAAATGCTTAGAAAAATAAATGATGAATTAGGGTTGAATTACCTAACTCGTTTGATGTCGTTGACGTAATTCGTCACGCAACATGGAGACTTCATCACGCAATGATGAAATATCGGCTCGCATTCCACTCACAAGGGAATCAATATGCTCCCGAAAATTGACCATGTATTCCATCACGGTCTTAATTGTGACATCCTCTGCAACTGGAGCTTCTGGAGCTTCTTCCATCATTGCGTCTCCAATTGGTTGCTCTTCTTCATGGCCAATGGGGTCCATTTCCTCACTCTCTTGATCTAATCTGACCTCTTTGACACGCTTCCAACCGAGTTTTTCAACAAAATCATATCCCGTTTTTTTAATAAATAACATGTCAATCTTGCGGGTTAATCGAACAGGGGCGTCATGCGAAAAATCAACTTCTTTCTTCTTCAACAGATGGGTGATGACATATCCATATAGTAGTGAAGTTGAAATTGTTGCTCCCTTTGTGACCATATATACAATTGTATTAAATATGAGTTTAGCAATGTTTGGAGCCGTTTTGGATTTGGATTTATACTTTGTTATCCACCAATAATCGCTGTCTCGAAGCGTTGAATGTTTCCCCCCACTAGACCGGATATACCATGTGAGCATTTTGTGAAACACTCTCGACTCTACATCTAGGTGAATTGGGCTATTTCTAGCAACCCATTTAATTATAGACCAATCTACATCATTTTCATCTGAATCCCCTTTATTCGCTACACCTAAACCCTCTGCAATAGTTTCCGGAGATATATATATATATCCTTCCCCATGACATGTGTATTAATTTCTATTATATTAGTATTATTAGGCTCGTGCTGTAAGGAAGCATTGTTGTAGAAGACTCTAACTAGGTTGGGGTAATATTTTGGTTCTACACCAAGGAATTCAAGCCAACCCCAAGATTTAAATGTGGATTTAAAACTAAATGCATATTTATCATCAAACAAGAAACCCAGGTCAATGACATGTTCGGGACGAATCTTCCTTACTTTAAAACTCGTCTGCCATCTTTGTTTCTCCATATCGGATCTAAAGTTCAGAGTTTCAAAGGACCTGATTTCCTCAGAAGAATCGTTTGTTTTAGAAGGAGGTTGTGGTTGAGAAGAACTGGGTTGAGAAGAGCTTTGAGAAAGACCGCGCTTCTGACGCTGACGTTTTGGAGCCATTTTGGTTGGATGCTATTACAATTGGAACACAAACATTTAGGAAAAGAACTCCAATATAGAAATCAATCAAACCCATAAAATATCGATACATTTACCTGAATATCTGATCGTCACTGTTATGATAACGCTAGTATTCTTCGGATAGGAAGAGTTCTCTTCTGCCTGCTTGCCTTTAGTAAAAGTTTAGGGTTTATCGATTTAGAGTTTATATACTATATATAATATAATGAGCGGGGAAAAACACTCGATATTTAAAAATAGTATCGACACAAAATTAAAAAGTGTCGATACATATATTACACCTATTCTCTCATAAATCCGGTATACTTATACCAGTTAGATTGAAAAATTACCTATTATATTATACTTATGGGTTTCGATGTTTCTGGGATCGACACCTTTTATATATGGATCGACACTTTATGGTTGCACCCTGTTTTCCATTCATTCTGGACCAATAGTATCGACACAAAATTAAAAAGTGTCGATACATATATTACACCTATTCTCTCATAAATCCGGTATACTTATACCGGTTAGATTGAAAATTACCTATTACATTATACTTATGTGTTTCAATGTTTCTGGGATCGACACCTTTTATATATGGATCGGCACTTTATGGTTACACCCTGTTTGCCATTCATTCTGGACCAATAGTATCGACACAAAATTAAAAAGTGTTGATACATATATTACACCTATTCTCTCATAAATCTGGTATACTTATACTGGTTAGATTGAAAAATTACCTATTACATTATACTTATGGGTTTCGATGTTTCTAGGATCGACACCTTTTATATATGGATCGACACTTTATGGTTGCACCATGTTTGCCATATTGTAAATTTACCTTTTGCTTTAAAGTTAATTTTGTAGTTATTGTACATACTCTCAATATGTAATGGCCATTCAGTCTCGCATATGATGACAATTATGATGACATTTGGTATAATACAGACAACAATCTCCATATATAGTAAGTATCAACATGACTCTTAATGTGTATAAGAAACATGCCATGTACAACAACCTACTGCTAACTTTTCTCATCTTATTCATAATTACATTCACATACAAAATTATAAATCGTATACAAAATTATAAATCTAATACAAAATTAACCCTACATTTACATCATTACATCCTTTTGTTATTCTTATGTCTCATGGCAGCTTTTGTTATCTCCTGTCTTCGTTGATTCTAATTGTGGCTTACGAGATCGTTTAATATTCGTGATCGATCCCACTCTCCAACAACCTATATTCAAATTGTCAGAACGTTAAGTATTGTAAACTACAACATTCAATCTACGACATTTAACAATTTTACCACAAACGAATTTTTTCTTTCCACTTACAAAATCACCAGTTGCCCCTGTAGAACCGATCGATTCTATCCACATCATCACATACATGCCGCAATCATGTCTGTTACAAAATTTGAAAACCACACATGTCAATTATGATGAATCCTGCATAAATTAAGCTTTCTATTTATGATAACATCTCATACCCATTCAATTGCTTATTCTTCTTATGCTCTACAAATTTGAAATTTTTCATGGGAAACTTTCCTAGAGATCCACAGTATTCAACCCAAATGCGTTTCTTATTAAAAAAATCTAATATTTTAATATGCATTAAAAAAGAAGAAGTTATGATCCAAAAAAGTTATGCATTATAATTTACATAATGTCCTTTCATACATACATACATACCAATCTCTTAGCATCCTTCACTCTCTGTTTAGCTGCTTCAGATGTAAACATACTATCATATATTGTTGCAACACGATCTACCATATCCAACACCAACAGATACCAATGTGAATTATGATGGTTTATTGTGATCATGATCTGCAACAAATTTCACACCCAATTTGACAAAATTCAACATTCTATATCCGGAAACAACATTTGCAATTGGTATGGTGTCTTACCTTCTCACAGTCGGTGAATTTCACATAGTTATCCAATATGGGACCCCAGAAGGTAGCAATACTCTCAACACTTTCTTTCCTGTTGGCATCCAACGCCTGATGCTGCAATTACGCAACAAACATTATTAATTTACCGTCTATAACACTACTTATCTCCATTTATTAATTTAACTCACCGCTAAGTGGTATGGAAGATAGTCAATCCTCCGGAGTGACTTTTGAGAATCGTAGCATTCTGTTCAGGCGAGCAAATCAATAACCTAACAAAATTAATTACATAATCGGAACATATTCAATAAGTTTTAACATTTTATACTTTCTACTTACCACACCGCCAACCCATTTCGTAGGCTTCAACGTTGCAACGTCGTATACAGTGGCGAATTGATTTCCCATTGAGATTACAGAATATCTGTATGAATCATTAGGATTAATATGTTGTCATGAAATATTTAAATATCACTCACAAAGCAATATATTTCACTTACCCCGATTCTAACTCACTATTCCATAAATAATCACAAATTGCAGCTTCGATGTCATCAATTCCGCTTGGAATATCCGCTTTTTCAACCTACAATTTTGCATACAAATTTTTGTCACAACAACATAATAAAGATCAAATTAATTTTTATTTTATTCAACTTACCTTCTGCTTCTTCTTCTGGGGTGCATGACATTCTGAATCCAAATCTGCTGCTATAACACTCTCCGATGTATAAATGACATCGACTTCCTTCCTCCTCATTTCTTCCATCTCTTCTTCTTCCTCCTCCCTCTTTTCTTCCGTCTCTTCTTCTTCCTCCTCCCTCTTTTCTTCTTCATATTTTTTCAGTTCATCGTATTTTTTCTCTACATAGCTCTTCATCTCTTTTATTTCACCCTTCAATTGATCTCTTTCATCCAAGTATTTATCAACCACCCCCTTTACCCCCGTAAGTTCACTCCTCAATTCCACAACCTTCTTCACCACTCCCTCAAATTTTTTCACCCGTAACCATCTTAATATCACCCCTTAACACCTCAACTTCTTTCACCACTTCACCCCTCAACACCTCTACTTCTTTCACCACTCCATCTATTTCTCCTTCCACTACCCCCTTATGCCTCTCAAGTGTATCTTCGACTCTTGATTGTCTTTGCATGATATAAAACTGGATTTTTTTATATAAGCCAATTCAGACATCAAAATGTCGAAGTTACTCTGTTTTCCCTCACCGTCGTCCCCCTCACCGTCATCCCCCAATACAACCATCTCTCATTTCTTCTCCTCTACCTCCACTACCTCCTCTACATCATTGCCAATAACCTTCAAAATTAAATTACAATATTAAGACATTGATTATATTCTTAATATTATTTAATTACATTTATTACCCTTTCTTGCTTCTTCGCTCATCCTTCAACTTCAACATCACTCTAACAACCTCTTCCTTCCCCCATGCACGGATGCGTGCCACTTCGGTTCTTTCATAAGCCGACACTGCCTCACAGCCCGACCAAAAATCGAACAATGCAACCTGCATTTATAATAAAATTTATATTTTTATATAATAACTATACTATCATTTTATATAAAAACACAAAAAAGTTATTCAACTCATTTACCTCTAAAGATTGCTATGCACCCTTTGAGGTATCTCTGGCTGCCATTTTTAAAGGTGATTATTGATTCAATCAATCTCGAATGGATATATTCATCCCAATTGAATTCACCCTTCAAGCCTTCATCGCAAATGAACTTCATATATTCCTTGTTCGTTGACGTATCACCCGTTGGACAAATAAAGATACCGACAAGGTATAATAGAACTTTGGCCTTTAGCTCATCCCCCCCGTAAGATCCACTTTTTATTTCCTCTTCAATTTCAGCATATGTCACCTTTTGCTTCAAACCATATTTGGAGGCAAGTGCTTTCCAGTCCTTACTCTTACAGATTTCTACAACACTTTTGCCTTCATTTTTTACCCCTAATACGGCTGCAGCACATGGGATCCCGAGAGGAAATGAAAAATCACCATACTTAGCAATACATTGTCTGACATCAAATTGCGCCATCAAGGATCGACACAATTCCCTCCGAATAGGTCGATCCCTTACTCCTACCAACGATCCAAAACTTATTTCTCCCAGCACATTCAACTGACCCTTCTCCTTAAGGTGTTTAATTAATGAATTCACCCTTTTAATGATGCATCTTGTCGACACTTCCTACATTTTTTAACAATATATAATGTTATAGTTCTTATATATTTTGTATCAACGTATTTACAAGTTTAATGAATACCTTATTTTCATGTGTTTTCCTCCGTTCTTTGTATTATTAACTATCATTCATTGACTGTGTGATGTAAGGTTCCTTTTCAGCATCACTCATCGAATTCCATTTGGACCTCACATCTTTTGTCACCTAATATTAAACATAAACGTTTCTTAATCAATACATTAACACTAAATAATACTCAATGTCAATTTCATTTTACATACCGAACCGCTCTGTGTGCCATCTTCCTTCATCCTTTTGCATTCGGCCATACTGTCAACATTTAAAATTTGTAATCAATTTAAAGTTTATCGATACTTTAATTCAATTGCCATTTCAACAATAATAACAAAAAGACATTGATACTTACTATAAGTACATATATCCACCATTTGGTTGCTTTCGAGTCTCGGCCTCAATTTCAAAGTCATATGCGCCACCAACAATTTTCCAACCCATTGACTCCATTTTTCATGGCCTTTATATATCAGTTTACGCAAATCAAATTATTTTGTTACATACACTTTATTCAATATACAAATATAGATAACTACTCTTGTGGTAAAACGGTTTTCTTCAAAAGAATTTGAATAGCCACTACAAAATGTGTCGGCACATTTATACAACCTATAATATCATTTTCTACCTATAATATTTAATAAAAGTATCAATATTTATATTTTTCCTTGAATATCACTTTCTACCTTCAATCGGTCACAAATGCTTCTTTACTCTAAAACCCCAAACAACACATAAAAACCCTATCGCGATTACTGTAATAATAAAAAATTAGGGTTTCGACAACATACTATTCGATTCGACTGCAGCAACAAACAAACAAACTTCGCTTTAGAAACGCATTCTGAAATGCAGCAACAATTACGCTTCGATTTCAAAAACTCGTCCGTTCTATCTATTTTCAGAGGATATTTAGCTATGGCCTTTATATTTTCATCGGATATGTTATTTATATTTAATCGATACAAATACAAAAGTGTCAATACTTTTATGTCAAGTGTCGATACTTTCGAAAGGATAATTACGTATTTCTTTGAAAGTATCGATAATTTATTACACGTACTTACGAAAGTATCGACACTTTTAATATATCCGGTATCATTTTACCGGTTTTATCATTTTGATACCGGTTTTATCATATTTTTACCTGTTATATCGTTGTTTGATCGATACATTTTTTTAAAGTATCGACACTTTATAGGCGCTAAAACTGCTTCTCTTTTAAATTCACAAAGTGTCGATCCTTATATAAAGTTTCGACACTTTTAATATATCCGGTAGCGTTTTACCGGTTTCATCATTTTGATACCAGTTTTATCATATTTTTACCTGTTATATCGTTGTTGATCGATATATTTTTTGAAAGTATCGACACTTTATAGGCGTTAAAACTGATTATCTTTTAAATTAACGAAGTGTCGATCCTTATATTAAAGTACCGAAACTTTAAATATATTCGGTACCGCTTTACCGATTTTATCATTTAAATACTGGTTTTGTCATAGTTTTACCTGTTATATCGTTGTGGATCGATACATTTTTAATTTGGATCGACACGAACCGACAAGTTAAGTTTGACGGTTGCACAATTTTTTAATATTTTTTCACGACTTAGACCTACTACATTATTATTAGTCAACATTTCCAGTAACGCTAAACCAAATTTATTAAATATCTTTTAATATATCCGATAACACCGTATATATAGACATTCCCCTCTCTTTACCTTAGATAACTGCATTGGTAATATTGATTGCACTGACAAAAACAGAAGCAGTTTTGACCATTTTTCCTGCAAAAACAATAAAGGGTAGGTTAGAACTTTGGTTCTAAGAAGACAATTTCTAGCAAAGACCGAGCAAAGTAGATATAGTACAGTATATTTTCTACAAGAATCATTCTTTTTCCTGGGAAAAAAAGGGTGTGCAGAGAACCGATTCTTTTCTGCAATTCAGGGCCATCCCTTTGCAGCTCTCCTTTTTATAAAGTAAAATTTGAGGTATCTCTAATTTTGTCAGAAAAAGAACATTGTGAACCAAAAACTAAATTAGGATAATGATTAACCATTTGATTAAACCAAGCAGATCTGGTTCAATAATACTGTAGATATGGGTTAAGTGGTCCTATACAATCCGCGTTGCTCCAGTGTTTCCAGCCAATCAATTACTATTGACATTCTTCACGTGGCACATGTGTTTTCTTATGATGTCACAGTCCCCTGTATTTCTTGAATGCAAACTTTTAATTAGTCTGAACTAAGATTTTTATAATTTGGCCTTAATCACTTCATCTTCAACCTTTGATTACTTGAAAATGCTCCCATTTTCTCTTTATTGAAAAAGATTTCCTTGTCTGAATTTTGAACAATGGATAACTGCTGAAACATGTGGCCAAAAACGAGGGGCCCACCAATGAAGGTTGCTTCAACCGTTTGCTCTCTCTATTTGCCTTTGATTCCATCTCCCACGTTACCTTGTAGTACACATCTAAGGCCCCATTTCATTTGCTTCTTACAACTTATTTACGGAATATGCATAACAATTTACTCCCTCCACCCCCACTTATTTCTTTATCGACTTTTTTTTAGTTAAGTTTTTCAACTTTAATTCATTATTATTTAAAATTTAGGTTTAAGAGTCACATTTATTCATGTAGTAGACACAATTTATCATTTTCGTCCCTATCGTATTTTCGCATTAATTTAATCATCAAAGTTGTTTAATTACATCATTCTATACCATACTCCTAACTTAAAAGCCTAAATTGATAACCTAAACCCTAAACTATAAATGTTAAACCCTAACTTAAAACCCTTAATTTAAGATTTTAGGTTAGGAGTAGGGTATAGAATGATACAATTGAACAAGTTCGAGGGCTAAATTAATGCGAAAATACGATAGAGAAGAAAATGATAAATTGGATCTACTATAGGGGTAAAAGTTACCCTTATGCCTAAAATTTATTATTGATAAAAATATTTTTAAAATCTTAAACTAATTAATTTTGAAATATATATTTAGAAGATTTAATTTTTTAAAATATTTAAAATAATCATGATCAAAGTTTAAAAAATTTGATTTTTAAGAAGTCAATAAGGGACATTTAAATTGGTGGTGGATATACATTGTCGTATTTATCCTGAAATTTAAATTTCATTCAATTAGTGATTTATTTTCCTGATGTTAAAATTTTATTAATGCCTACCCTACATGTAAAACTTGTATTATTAATAATATATATATCCACTTATAAAAATATTTTTAAATCTATCATTGGTTTAAAGCGTAGCGGTTCATTTTTTGGGGGTAAAATTAATATAAAACCAGGAGATGGTAATAAATGTAAAATTGGTTGATTTTGGAAAGAGAGAAATAAGAGGTCAAAAAATACAATAATGGTCCCCCAGTAGTCATTAGGAGATTTTTTCTAAAGAAAAAAATAAGATTGGTGTACGAGTAATTGAGAAAATTTTGACATTCCCACGTAAACTAGGACCCAGCACGAAACGCGGAGTTCAGTAAGCCGCATTCTTTTACCATATTTTGGCAAACTAGAAACACAGCAAGAATTCATAATTCTCATAAATATGTTCACCTTTTCTTTTAAATAATTAATTCCACTTTCAGTGATACATATTTTTCATACCATTTGACTGGCGGTGAAGAAAGATATTTATTCCCGACATAAAATTATCTTTTATTTGTCAATTTTTTATTTAATTGATATTATTGTTTTTATATAATATTAGTTAAATATATTAAAATTATATTATCTTTTAACTCGTGAATTTGAATAATTCAAATAAGAGTAAATTACACGATTAATCACACAACTATAAACATTTAATATGTTTAATCTTAAAATATTATAAACTCAAAATGATTCAAAATTGGCTATATTATATATCAAAATTCATATATAATTTAGTGTTACGAGTTAATTTAACACTAATTCAATTTAAAAAAAAAAAGATTAAAACACCCTTATTTTAAATTATAGTAAATATTATTATAGAGATAATTGCATAATCTGTCCCCAAACTACAAATCTCATTTTAAATTGGTCTTTAAACTTTTGTATATTCCAATTTCATCCCCAAACTATAACTATCATTCTAAAACATTTCAATTTCATCCCTAAACTATGACCTCTTTCTAAATTAATCTCCAAACTTTTTGAATGTTCCAATTTCATCCCAAATTTGTCCAAACATGTAATTAGTTTCAACCCTAATTTAACCTAATTTTTTTTCAAACATATAACAATATAACTTGGGCTACTGGTTTTATTAACAAGGGTGAGATTAGCATATATGTATGGTTTGGGAAGAAATTGGAATGTTCAAAAAGTTTGGGCACCAATTTATGATGAAGGTCATAGTTTGGGGATGTAATTGAAATGTTTAAAAGTTTAATGACTAATTTAGAATGATAATCATAGTTTGAGGATAAAATTAGAATATTTAAAAGTTTAGGGATCAGTTTAAAATAATAGGCATACTTTGAGGATATATCATACAATTAACTCTATGAATTTGTATCTTTTAATACTTTTATATAATTATAGTCCTTAAATAAGTGGCCGAAGCCCAAATAAGTGCATTGAATATTTAAAGGCCCAGAAACTGTACAAAGCCCAAAATCAACCACTTTCTCAGCATACTTCATTTCCATAACTACCCTTGGAGTTACAACACATATGACGTTAATTAGGGATAAACTCTCATTATATGACATTAACGTTCTCACACATATACATAAGATGTAATCAAATTCAAAACTTTTAAAATTAAAAATTATTTTTTTAATCAGTGAAATCGCTTAATACGTAGTAGTTAATTTTTTAATATTATAATCTATGTTATATAATAATTTTAAAAAATCTTATTAATATTTAAAAAATTTAATTATATTATTCTTGAGAAATGTGAAAATGAAGGAAGAAAAACCGAGATAATTGTACAAGCAAACACAGCACGAACATGCATTTTGGCACCTGCCTGCCTAGCTTTTGTGTTCGACTCTTCTCCCAAACACCTTTCTCTTTTTGTCTAGGCGTTATATCACGATCGCGCATACTCAAACTGACTGATACTCTCACTGCCATCGACCAAAAACTCATTCCACATCCAATCTGTATTGCTCAAGCTGATTTCTTTAACCTTCAAGCTTTCTTCTACCTAATTTACTCGAACATAAAATTCCACATTCAAATCTGTATTGCTCAAGCTGATTTCTTTAACCTTCAAGCTTTATACTTCTATCTAATTTAATCGAACACAAAACATATAAATTTCGACACTTTTCCCTCTTTTCTGCGTATTTTACTGCATTTCTGCTTTTCTTCTAAATGACCGTAATTTGTTTGAGAAAATGCCTGAATAAGAACCTGCTTTTAATTTTAATATTTTGAGAATTAAGATCCTAAAGCTGTACTATTTCTTGTCGCAGCGTTGATCCTAGGCGTCATGTTTCTTCGTCGGCTTGCTGTGATAATTCCTCGCTCTACAAGGTTCTTCAGCAGTAAAGATAGCCTGGACCTTGCAAGCACATAGCTGAACTCAATAAGGTATTGTCAATATCTTCTTATTATTAAAGCAAAGGTAATTAATTAACCTTTGGTCATAAAATTTTCGAGGTTTTTATATTTTGCATTACCGTGCGATGGTAAAAAATGGTACAAGTCCATTGTTTGTTCCTTAATTATCATTTGCTGCAATATGAAGCTTATTGAACTGAATCCATTTGGATTTGTTTGTTTTTATTTGATTTGATATATGTAACTCGAGTCCATTGTCTTTTTTTTGTGTTACTGTGACAAGTCCAATGCCTCCATCTACTACAAAATTTTGCTCTCAAGAGAAACAATAATGCATGCGTTTATGTCCAAATTCTGGTTTCAGGAAATGGAATCGGTCTTTGGTGATCTTCCTCCGGATGGACTGGCCAATTCTGGAAATAGAAGTTTAATGGCTCAAGAATCACAACATAATTCTCATGTGCATTTGAGTTCTACTAATGATAAGTTTACAGCTCAAGAACTTAACTCTATATCTCATAATTTAGGTGAAAAAGCACCTGGTTTGACCCATGTTGGTAGCACAGGGAAAGCTCAAATGGTGGATGTCTCACCCAAAGAAAATAGTAGTAGAACTGCTATTGCCAGTTGCAAGGTACTTCTGGGGAAGAAGGTGTTCGATTTGGTCTTGGCCAATCAGATGGCTAAGGGAGATGTTCTACTGTGGCAAAAATTGCTGGCAATAAACGGAGCAAAGCACACAAGTACTCTCATCCACTATGTCACAACATCGCTTTGGCTCTGTCTGTGTTGACCTAAGACTCAATCCTGAGGATTTTAGTGTTGACATAAAAGGGGAAGCAGCTAGCACAGGTTAAAACCGGGGTTGAGATGGAAGCATGACTGCTGTGAGTATAGCAGGATTAACAGTGTATGACATGTGCAAGGCTGCTTCAAAAGATATCCAAATCACAGATGTACAGCTTGAGCGCAAAACTGGTGGGAAGAGTGGATACTGGTGCAGGGAGGAATAAAATTCTGAGACACTGGTGCCAATGTTATGGAGATCAGTAATTTAGTGAATATCTGCTTTTTTCATTAGAGTGACTATATTCTCGGTTCTTTTAACCATGAAACTTGGTGGCATATTTCATGTTTCCAATAGAACTAACAATATAAGCGGGCTTGTTAACGTACAACCTATAAACAATTTTAAGTCGATCTTACTCGTGCTACTTTTTGGAATTTGTAATTCTCAAATGTTTGCCTGTTCTACACTATTCCTTAAATTTTAAGCGCACATGAACTTATTTGATAAAAAAAATTAATTTTTTTCACCTTTTTAGAAGGCTATTAATTGTAAAGTATTCATTGTATGGTTATAGAAGGAATAAAGATAGAGATATAGATGTTAGCACTTAATGGTTGAACCATTTGTGATCTGCAACTGTTAGGGGGCTTACTAAGTGGAAAGCATAAATCTCTACATTTAGTTCCTGCATGCTTCTACTCCTAGGAGGCAATGACCCCATGCGACTAGTCTGGAAACAGCAAAAAATGTGAGGTACAGATATTCAAGGTATTTCCGATCCTTAATTCTATGGATTATTTACAAGTTGCCTGCAACATGTAAGTGCATTTAAATTTAACGGTAAAATGGAAAGTTAGCCTCTAGGGATTAATACTGTAATAATTAAAACTTTTTTTATTTTGAAAGTAACAATAAGAACTTAAAAATGACCTACCTTTTCTTTTTCCTGGGTTCACTGAGAACCAGCAGAATATTTTTCCCATTCTAGTTTGCAGAACGCTTTGCTTGATTGTTGCATCTAAAGATAAACTTTAACTCAGATGTTTGCTTCAATTAGTTTGTTTCTTCTCCTTAAAGTTGACTTTAGGATGTTAGTAAATAGCATTATACTATCATTCATTCCTCCCACTCTCCTGCCTTGCAAGTCTGCAAGCAAAGGTGAAATCCATAGCCCAATTGCTTTTTAATAGCTTTTACATGATGCTTATAGATTTTTTTTCTTAAGCAACTACTAGCTGATTTAGAAACTATGACCCAAATTTCATGGCAGGAGCATGTTATATTTTGTCACTACGTGGACTTCAAACACTGACATTTTTTTTTAATTTCGGGTATCATTTACTTTATCTTTAGTGTATTTGATTTGCCCTAATTATGTCTTCTTCTGTAATTCTTATAGCCTCCTCAACTTTTGCACCCTTTAGGTTTTCATCTTCTTTTTGGCTTTTTAGAACACCACTCGGTTAAATTTATGCAAGGGGGAAAGTTGGTGCTTACTCATGCCATAGTGCTTATCCCCTTGCGAAACAATGGATATCCTTTAGAGTAGTTGTGGGTTTCTTTATCTTTCTCTTCCCTCTTCCCACCTCCTTTAATTTCATTAAGTTCCTTCTACTGTAATAAAGTCTATCTGCTAATGCCATCCCTTTCTTTAGGTATATTCTATATATTCATGTCAGTAACCAAGTTGTGTATCATGTCGCATCCACTCTATTGTGCAAAATATAATTATAGTGGTTGATTTATGACTTTATGTTATTCAAGTAATTCTGACAAAAGGACCATATCAGAACCTTCATAAATTTTCTCCAAATTCACGTTTATTTGCTATCGATTCAAACAGAAATGGGTATGCAACAGCATATAATGTACTGTGGAAATCAATGCGGTATGGTGAGAACATAACACACATTATTCTTAAAGATAGAGAGAGATGTGCATTTATGAGACATAGCTGCCATGTCATTCTGCTACTATGTTTTGCAGCCTATTCAGGCATTACTTCCTTTATCCATTGCTTGTGACATTAAGTTTTGGTCATATATTTCTTCATCTACTAGAGAATCCAATAACTCGGTTAGCTCTTCTTCATACAAGTGTTTTGCTGTTGTTTAAAAACAACATGCTTAAAAACTTGCATGTTCCTTATGCTTCGAGTACTAGGATTCTGATTAATCTTCGGGAGCACTATTTATATCTGTTCTACACATAGTTCATTCTTAACTTCATATTAAAAAAAATAGCTTCAACAGTCATCATTTGGACAATGAATCTCTAAGGTATAGTTTTTGTGATTAAAAAATAACATATGATGAGAATAATACAGTGTAAATATCTGTATTTACCTTGTAGAAGCTGCCCTACTGGTAGATTGAAGCTGTAGTGACTGAAGAGACGGGCACTCCTCTTCTGTTTTGGTTTGCTATGGCATTGGCTGCTGCGCTATATGTTATATATTATTATTCAATCACCAGCTAAGCTACTACGAAGTGAAAGTTGCATCAAGCTAGTAGGCACGATCCTCTAGGAGATTATTTTAGGGTAAATAAATCTTCTAACTATACAAATCTTCATTGTTGAAACCCAAATTTTAAACTCGTAAATAGCCACTAACATTATATTCGTTCTCATTTTGATCACCAAGATAAATTTTGTCATCAACACGTATCACCACGTGATTGATCTAATGATTTGATGGAAAATGACATCGAAGGTAGGATTCAAATATTGGTCTCCAACTATATCACGTCTAGCCGTTGCATGAACTTGAACAATTTATTTACTTGTTGATAATATTTATATTTTTAGGTTGAAACTATAATCAGAAAATTTAGATTAAGTTAGAATTCCAAATATTTAAAGCATTAATAAATCATGAAACATTTAAAAACATTTTAAATTTGTCATAATAATTTTAACATTCACTCGACTAATGAATTCAACTAAAAATATAAAATTAACATAAAACGATTTATTGAAATGGTCTATTTTTAACTATACGAGAATTTCTTTACTTACTTTATTTAGTTGTCTTTTTTTACTTAGGTGATGTTTGTTTACTTCAGAATGATTAAGCGTTGAATGATTTAAATGCTGAGATTCAGAGGCTCTGTATGAATAACTCTGAATGTGACATGTTGTTTGATAATGGCTCTGAATAATTCAGAATGTACTTCTGTGCTGAATCATTCAGCATGTTTTGCTGAATCAGTCAGCTTGAATCATTCAGAGGTGCAAAACAAACGCGCTAAATGCTTAACGATTCAACATTCAGCGCTGAATGATTCAATTAAGAGGTAACAAACAACCCCTTAATGTTTCTAGTTTCATGAGATCATTATTTTTATCATTGAAAAATTAACTTAAAAATATTATGATAAAAGAGAAATTAATCTAAACTTTAGTGGTGTTAGTATAATTTCCATTGTACCTATGTTTTTTTGTATTCTTTATCTTTCAATAAAATATTTGTGTTTTTTCTTATTTTAATAATAAGGAGGCTACAGTCGAAAATTTATTTTTTTTACACGACGATAAGGAGAGCACGAAGGTCCCCAGACATTATGTCAACTAGGAGATCAGGGAGCGACTCAAAGACTTTAAGAGATCCGTCAGAGAGGTATCATACCTTACAGTGAAATCGGCTGTCGAATTGGCTTCTCGATTTATCAGAATAAAATCAACCACCATGCTTTGTGGCAAAGACTGTCAATTGCGCGGACTAGTGCGAGAGGATTGCTTGAGTAGCTTGTAAATCGACATAGTTGTTTGAACGATAACACGTTCAAAATCTTTTAATCATGCGAGGGAAATACCCTCAAAGGCACCCCATAATTATGCTTGGAGGATCGTAGATCGCGCTATACTTTTATTGTAAGACAGAAGAAATGAGCCATCACTATCATGGATAACACCACCAAGGGAGGCTAGTCCAGTCAATCGCGAAACCACACCATCCGAATTAAGACAATACCAGTTTGGTTGGGGGGGTTGTCAACGGATAAGTTCAGGTTGCCGAACAGCTAAGGGCCTGCAAACAGATTGGGTAGCAGCGTAGTGAGTTACCCATCTCAAGCTTCGATGAAAAATTACAGTGTCACAATGGAGGTCTTGAAAGATAGCTTCATTACGTCTTTTTCAGGCATGTCACAGAATAGAGGAGAAGAGGATGTTCTAAGGAATAGCATAGGGCAGCATAACTTATCTATGCTGAGGTTAACAATGAGCTGTTCCTCAAGAGGAATTGAAAAGTTCTTCATGCTGCATCTGTTCTGAAGAAGCCAAACCAAAATTCGGATCAGCGGGCAGTCTCGGAAGATATGAAGCAGATTCAAAGAGATTTTAATGGGGAAAAACATGTGATGGGTTCATCGACGGTGATCAATTAAGGGTTTTGTTTATTTATAGACATTATTCATTGACGATTGCGAGATCCCAGGCAATGCTAGTCCTATAGGACTGCAAACCAAATGTTTTCTTTTGTTAAAAGAAACGAAAGGGAACAACTATTCTTGCAATAGATCAGTTGTTAATACATGTTTTACAGACAATAAACTTAGAGGACATATTTACTAATGATTAAACTTCAAAGGATGGATTAATGTAGCGAGGAGCCAAAGGAACATGCTGCTCGAGCCTCGACGAAAACAAACTGATTCATAATCAGTTTACGGCGGTGGAACTGAACAATGTCGTCAGACTTCAATTTCTAATCCCCACAAGGGTAATACAGACCTTTCACTAAGGTTATTTGTAATTATTGTTTCACCACACCACTGCGTTCCATTGGTATTTAAATTCAAAACTCGAATCCCTCGCTCTCAGTCTCACACTAGTCAATGGCAGAAAAATGGAACAACACGCTACTCTTATTCTCTTCCATTTTTCTCCTTCTCCTTTCACTCTCCGCCGCTGTTTCCGCCCCTTTACAGCTGCAAACCCTATTGCCCCGCCCTCTTCCTTCTCCGCCCACATTATCATGGACAGACTTCAAACCCGAATCAGATTCCCTCGCTGAAATCGCGGAACTCAACACTGTTAGTTCCAACACCACACTGGAAATGCACTTAGAATTACATCACTTAGATGCTTTTTCTTCCCAAGAGACACCGGAGAGACTTTTCGTCCTTCGACTGCAGCGCGACGCTCTCCGTGCCGAGATGATCTACTCACTTGTTTCGAAGGCGGTTGCGCGTAAACCTCCACGCGCGCCTGGAGTTCGTTCGGGGTTCAGTAGTTCCATTATCTCCGGACTTGCTCAGGGTAGTGGAGAGTACTTCACGCGCCTAGGGGTCGGTACTCCTCCGAGGTATCTTTTTATGGTGCTCGATACAGGAAGCGACGTCGTGTGGGTTCAGTGTTCGCCTTGCAAGAATTGCTATTCTCAGACCGACCCGATTTTCGACCCGACTAAATCACGCTCGTTCTCTGGTATTCCATGCGGATCCCGCTCTGTCGTAGCTTAGAGTCGTCAGGATGTAATCAGCGTCGGATGTGTCTTTACCAAGTATCCTACGGCGACGGTTCGGTTACCTTTGGTGAGTTCTCCACTGAAACGCTGACGTTTAGAAAGAACAGAGTTGGACACGTGGCGCTGGGTTGCGGTCACGACAATGAGGGTTTGTTCGTCGGCGCAGCAGGTTTGTTAGGCCTTGGTCGGGGGAGATTATCATTTCCCACCCAAGCCGGACGACGCTTCAACCGGAAGTTATCTTACTGTTTGGTCGACCGTTCCGCTTCCTCTAAACCCTCCTCCATGATTTTCGGTGACGCTGCCATTCCCCGAACCGCCGTGTTCACACCTCTGCTAACAAATCCAAAGCTAGACACGTTCTACTACGTTGAACTACTTGGGATCAGTGTCGGCGGCGCACGTGTCCGCGGGGTGACGCCTTCTCTGTTCAAAATGGATCAAGCTGGCAACGGAGGCGTCATTATCGACTCGGGAACATCTGTCACCCGGTTGACGCGACCGGCTTACATAGCAACGAGAGATGCGTTCCGTATCGGAGCTTCGAATTTGAAAAG
This sequence comes from Hibiscus syriacus, assembly GCF_006381635.1. Classification (NCBI taxonomy): domain Eukaryota; kingdom Viridiplantae; phylum Streptophyta; class Magnoliopsida; order Malvales; family Malvaceae; genus Hibiscus; species Hibiscus syriacus. The sequence goes on along the minus strand of NW_024062803.1, from coordinate 467,249 downwards.
GGCGCCCGATTTCTCACTGTTCGACACATGCTTCGACTTGTCGGGAAAGACTTCCGTTAAGGTACCGACGGTAGTACTTCATTATAGAGGAGCGGACGTGTCATTGCCGGCAACGAATTATTTGATTCCGGTGGATAGCAGCGGGACCTTTTGCTTCGCATTCGCGGGTACCATGAGTGGTTTGTCCATAATCGGAAACATCCAGCAGCAGGGTTTCCGGGTGGCTTTCGATTTAGCGGGTTCTCGGATTGGGTTTGCCCCCCGCGGATGCGCTTAGACACGACTACGCTTCTTTTCTCTTTCAACAATGGGTAAGGGATACGTCTTTCCCTGCCTCTATTTTAATGTAAGAAGGGAAGAAAGAAATCTTGCATGGATTAGAATGAGACGAGAAGAGAGGAGGTAGATTGTTTAGATGAATCAATGTGGTTTTTTCACGGGTTGTCAGCTGTATTTGAAGATGAATGTACTCAAGTTTTAATTAATTACAAGTTGAGACTAACTTCCATTTTTTTGATTTACTGCCTGCTAGTAAATTGAGGGATCTCTTTCAGTGGACCTGGGCGTAGTAGCTCCCTTTTTAGCTTGGGCTACTCATTCACTTCAAGCATGTGTTAATCCACAGTTGAGCATATGGGCTACTCATTCAGTACTTCAAGCATGTGTTAATCCACAGTTGAGCATATGAATGAATAAATTTATTTTATAATTATTTCGTTCATATTCATCAGCAGTTGAGACATGGATGAATGAAACTCTCTGATATTGCACCCTCCACGTTGCTATGTCCATGATACAATAAAGGGACACTTGGGTGCATGCTCTAAGCCAGGGCCAAAATCACTTATTTTGGCTTTGCAGAATCGACAAATTTCACCTTCATGATTGGAACCAAGTTACAAAATGCTGGTTTTATGGCATGCCAGCATTTGCAATGAACAAAAGTGGGTGCCCCACTCAAAGCATGGGCGGAGTGGGACATGTACAATCATGTACCAAAAGAGTTGTGCTTTGCAGTGAAAAAGAGCAATGCAATTATATTTTTTTTCCGTGTAGTTCAGCTGTAAGGTAACCTAAAATAATATAAGACTAAAGAAATATACTTTACGAAAAATTAATATTTTTTTAATAATTTTAGTAGAGCGATATTTAAAATGATATTTTTTTATCGTAAATATTAATTTCGTTACTTAAATAATATTTTCGATAAAAAATAACATCTTAAATAATATTCTATTAAAATATTAAAAATTAACATTTTCGATAACATATTTTTTTAATACTGTTTTTTTTTAGACATTTTCTTCCCGTTAAAGAACAAAAAAGGTACCGCATGAGAACCTTCTGCTATGCAAAAAATTATTTCCTTCAAATATATTTTTTATCTGTCTTGAGAAATTATTTCAATTTATTGCTCAATTTTTTTCCTTTTGTTCAACTGTTATTGCTGATCAATTATAAAGCTGGCAAGATCTACCTTGGAAATTACGGCTTCAATGGGTTATGGTAATTGTCTCCTAATACTCCATTTGAATTATTTAATTTATTAAAAATAAGTAGTTAAGCAAAATAAATAAAATTAATATTAAAATTATTTAATATATTTTAATTTGTGTATATAAGTTAACTCGTTCATTGCACAAAAAATGTAAATTATTTATATTTATAATTCTAGAAGAGCACAAATTTATTAACAATTGGGTCTAAGCATGAGAAGTAGCTAATTCTAAAACCCATCCCATATTTGGTCCAATTCTTAAACAAAAATAGCAATATAGATCCACTTCATGTTCTTATCAGCATTCATTCTCTCTTTTTTTGTTGATAAATTATATGTGATTACTTTCGTTTTAGTTTTGTACACTTTTCCTTATCGAATATAAAAAAGAATATTTGGTCACTTTTTTTTTTTTTTAATGAAAACGTGATAACCTTATTTAACTTCCTCACTAGCAACAATCAAAATTTTAATGATTAAACATTTAAAAGTCATTAAAATAAGTGCTCACATATCATCAAATAAAAATGAATATGATCACATCTTAATGAAATAAAAATAAAAAAATGATTAAATATTATATTTTCTGAATTCAACGAGGAAAAATTGATCAATATTTACCACTTTTTTTTGCATCAAACAAAGTGAACCCCAAAGTTGTTGTCTTTCCAAGAAGGATTACCACCATCAGGAAATAACGGGTCAATTTTGGTGATTTTTCCATCTCCTTTTGCCATGGAGATTGATAGCATTGGTTTTTGTGACATCTTCGGATGCCATTGATGATGAGGATGAGATTCATCATTATCATAATCAGTTGTGCTCGTTTGTGAAGTCTCACAGCAACAACAGTGTTGTGTCATCAACGGTTCAGTCGAGCACCACCAGTGTCCATGAAACGTCTCTACGTTAAATCATAATTCTTTTTGTTAGAATTAGGGCTATTGATTGGAAAATTTTATGGGTTGGAGGATGGCATGTATCTAAAGTTGTATCTTTTGAGAATTTGATTTTTGGATCTTCTGTTGTTAAGTTTTGCTGTATAATTACAGTGCATGAATCCTTTCATATAATGATGAAATTCATAATAGCATCTCCATGAGTAGGATAGAAAAGGAGCAAATAGGAGTAGTCATGCTGCAAAAATTAGAAGTAAACAATGCATTTAATTGTTTTCATGACAGTTTACTAGGATATCTTGGACAATAAAATCATAAATATATGGTTTTCAATGGCAATAATTTCGCAGTAAAAAAAAGCATTTGAATTTTGGCTTAATCTAGAAAATAAAAATTCTGGTAAGATTGTTTGTATTTATAACTGAAGTAATTTAAAAATGTATTAGGGTATATGTTTTTGTTCATCACCTTAGAATGCTGGTAAACTAAACTGGGATTTCTCATCTCTTATAACGAATTCTCAACTTACTACCGGCGATTTAACGATTTGTTGTTCCACAGTGCCACAATGGGCATACTCTTGTTCAACCCGTAAAAGGTTACCAATCGGTGCCCCACTTGTAGACCGGAGTTCGGTGATATTAGGTGTCTGGCACTAGAGAAAGTAGCTGAATCGCTCGAAGTGCCTTGTAAATACACCTCACTTGGATGCCCGGAGATCTTCCCTTACTACAGTAAACTCAAACATGAGGCCTTATGTAACTTCAGACCATACAATTGCCTGTGTGCTGGATCAGAATGTGCGTTATTTTGGTATTCCGTCCCTTGTTGCTCATCTAATGGATCACCACAAGGTGGAAATGCATTCTGGATGCACGTTCAACCATCGTATGTGAAGTCTAATCCTCGGGAAGTAGAAGACGCCACGTGGATGTTAACGGTAAGAGCACTCTTCTTAAACCACCTTCGTCCTGATTGTGAACTGAACTATAATTAATAGACTGTCATCTATAAAGGTATTCCACGGTTTTGGTCAGACTCAGTACTTCTGTCTCCATTTCGAAGCCTTCCAGCTCGGGATGGGCCCTCTATATGGCATTCCTTCGTTTCCTGGGTGACGAGATCGAAGCCCGAAACTACAGTTGCAGCCTAGAAGTTGGGAAGGCACTGCAAGAAGCGTACGAGATGGCCACAAAATAATCACACAATATTAACATATAATACACTTTTAATAATAAACAAATATAAAATAAATGAAGTATTTATATTGTGATACTCAATTATGTAAAAATTGGACTATTTTTCAATTCTAGTATCTGTGAACTCTCTAACTTTAGAAATGAGATCAACTCTAAATTAGGAGAAATATATTATTTTTTTAAAATTCACCCAACACTGTCTGTTCTTATAAATATCAAACCTCCAGATTTTAAACATAATTATAATCATAAAAATAACTAAATAAGATTAGAGTGCAGAGATTCTCCAAGAAAATAAAAACGTTTATACTCAAACGCACTTTACATTTTTATCTTTTATGGAATAAAACAATTTCTTTGATACTGATCAGGCACACCTTTACTCTACTTGATCCGTTGAATCAATAAAAAAATTATATCATTTTGATAAACAATTAGTTAAATGTGTCAAAGTTGTAAATAATTTGTAAGGTTTTTTGGTAAAAAGCCTTAGAGACGCTGCTTTTGCTTTGAAGAGTGGAGGAGGTTTTGTAGGAACGTTGGGCTCACGGAGAACGCTAAACCCTTTCGGAGCTATAAACGATGACGTTTAATAACAAGATAAAGTAATCCTAGTACCATTCATTCACTACACCAACATCTTTTTCATGGAGGGAAGGATTCGATAGCGAAGCTCGTTTAGATCGCTTATCTCAATATTTTACAGCATAGTTACTCTCTTTACAATTGAGAAACGGCTTAAGCCTCCAATATTCATACAGAATTCAAGAATCCTCAACATTAACAGCAGGGCTACAATGAACATTACAAGAATATGCATCAAATGGTATCATGGGGTATGCATCAATGATCCAATAGAGCCTCTTTTTGCAATATTATTGATTCCATTAACACATGCTACATCTAATCATATTGACATAATGATTTACACATATAACACTAATTATATTATTAATTTGGAGATCTATAATGAATTTGTTGATATATTAATACTGTTCAATGTAGTACAATTTAATGGATAATGATTATTCCAGCATTTATATCATATCTAAATCTACTCATATAATATCAATACGTCATGAAAACTTCCTAATTTTTTTGTATAATTGATCTTGTGAAAATACACACTGAACATAAGCCATTCACACCAAATATGCAACTTGACATCTAAGACATATTTCTAACGTTTTTTTTTACAATCAGACACAAGCATTTCCATATATCACAATTCCAACAATAATTAAATCTCTCATATATAATTATGGCATAGTTACAACTTTAAACACGCCAAACATTCTCAAAGCCATGAATGTACTATCACATATATCAAGTGTATCTATAAGAATTTTCAACCTGCACATCATAACATGTTATAAACTTGTCATGTTTCCCTATACTCGTATGACATTGACAAGACCAATCATATTTTCACATCAATTAACATTCTAGGGTATGGCAGCCATCTACTAGGACAACAACGCACATCATAATCTCATGAATCATTCTAAATTTCATAGGTATCACAACTTAAGTTATCACAAGCACATTTATATATATATATATATATATGCATGCCAGAAGTTCATCACTTAATTTCATAATCCCATATGTACATTTCAGTAGATAAAATATTTTCAAAAACAGCTCATTTTTTTGTATTAACAATTCATTTTCTAAAAAAATTATTGATGTTGATTTGATGTAAACATTTTAAATTGAAGTTTTTCTTACTCTAGAATGAAGTTGATGTGCCTGAAGTTTTAAATTTGATCTAGATTTATAAATAATATTTTTAGCATAGAATTATTATTATTATCCGAGTCAAAATATTGTTATCCAAGAAACAACTTAAAACCAACCCAAATATATTTTCATGTCTAATGGTCAATCTAAATTTGTAGTAAATAGGTAATAAAATGATTATTAGTTAACCCAATTTGACTAATGTAATGTAATTTGAGACATTAGCCACCTACCATCACCAATAAAAAAATATATTAGGTGAGAGGTTCAAATTTTAGCACCTAAGCTACCATCCCTTTCGTTATCATTGCACGATAACCACCGTTGTAAGCATAATAAACAAATTGAGTGCAACTAAGAAATTGAAATAATTAGGGAATGAAATGAGGCAGTTACACATTACTAAAAATGAGAGACTAGAAGAGCACACACATCATCCCAAACATCAAATGCAAACAAAGGTGAAATGGATTGACAGATGAGCAACCAGATTCATGTTGATCCAAAACATAGTAGGAAACCTATCAACTAATATTTAAAGTTGAATTTTATTGCATACTAAAGCTCAATCAAACAAACTTACTGAGATGAGCTGTTCTACACACCACAGAGAAAACACAATCAATATCACAGAGAAGGCTTCGAAATTGCTTCTCTACTTTTATGCAGAGGTGCACAACTTGTGTTTCTAGAATTATTCCTTCATCCTCGTCGACACAGCACGTGAATGAGGAGTTTAAAGCGGCAACGTTCGCTAGAAAAACATGGGAAGAAATTATGAACAGGCTTGTGCAAGCTTCTAAGCTCATTTGCAAGACAAAAAAGGTTAAGAAGATCACCCCTACTTTACCTTTCTCTCCATCCCCTTGGCCTACAAATTACCACACCTCATAAATATTAAGTTGAATTGGCACCGTTTCAGTCTGATATTCTAATCTCGACTCCTAAATGTCCTTCACCATCTCGTATGTCACAAATGCAATAGCTATTGAAGGTACAACCTGGAAAAAAAAAAGAACACAAATATTAGAAAATGACCGTTTTAAGATGATATTTGTATACTCAATTCCACCAAAGAAAAAAATAGCAAGGAATTAAGTAGGTTCATTTCAATACTACACCACTACTTGTAGTAGAAGGATGGAGATGTAACTGGATACAAGATTTATAAGCCATTAGGGGAAGACAGAAGTTGTTCACATTGGTTACACAAAAAGCTTAATGGGGCAAACTTTTGCGAAAATATGCAAGTTAACCATTTCACGCATTCAACCAACACAGGATCAATACTTTAACTAGATTGTCAGTCTAGTCTAGCCCATATCAACGCCTAAACTCATCAAGATAAAAATAAATAATATGCAGAGGTCTAAAAGCTCATAAATTTGGTCTATGATAATGCAAAACAGGAAAGTATCATTATTTTTCTCAAAGAACCGAAAAACAAAAGATTAAGGATGAAATATTTCTCCCATGCAACCGTTTTTTATAGACATCTCATCCAAAACTTAAACTAAAATTTCTTATCAGAGAACCAACCAAATGGGAAACAGTATTCCTGCATGTATCCACATTTGAATAAATGAATTGAAAGACACCAACCTTCACGGAATTAGGGACCAGACCCTTGTATAATGCTCCAAAGCCTTCATGCCTAACAGTTTTCCTGAAAGCATCAAGCATGCCAGTATATTCAAGAGTGGCCCTCCCATCACCAGTGACAACTGAGGCCGCATCTTTCCATCCTACCATTTGCATTCTTCTGCGAATCACATCCAGAGGATAAGCAACAGTTTGGCCTACAGTTCCAGCAGCAGCCCCACAAGCAAGCCTGGTGGTCACGCTCAACTCAGAGTCTTCGACCATCCCAAATGGTCTACTTTTGATTAACCAATCTTTTAGAGATTCATACACAGCAAAGTTGAGGCCCACATATGGAATCTGCAATCATAAGATTAGTTCAAATCAACATACAAAAAATAAAGCATTCTCTTTGCCAGGGGGTATGCAGTGGGAGAAGCTTTTTCTAATGAGTGTGGATCTCATAATTATGTGACCCTTAGAAAGAAATCACTTCTCCCCATTTCTCTATTTTAATCCATTATCTTTGGCACAGAAGGCGAGCACTCATGATATCCACAACATTCAAAACCATTTGACGATGAAACACCAAATAGAAGAACTAAATCACTCACAACTCCTATGACTGAAGGGAGCCAACCCTTGTACAATGCTCGTGCGCCTTCTTCCCGCAACACAGTGGACAGAGCATGGAACATTCCTCTATACTGATAAGGAGAGCTCTCTGTCTGCGATATACACAACTAAATGATTAAATGCTCAGCCGATCGGCAACAAACAATTTGATACATCAAAGAAAGAATATGTTGCAGTTCAAAAAGAAATCAATATTCTGTAAAGAATTAAGTAGAATTCAAAATTTTTCTGACGCTTTATATTCCACTAAAAAGTGTAAATCATGCATCTGTGGAAATGATATTTTAGAGACAATACCTGTACAGTGAGCCTGCTGCCCCGTACCATGTCAATTGGATAAGTTGCAGACATGGCAATTATTCCAGCACATGCTCCAGCTCCAAGGCGTAAAAGAGGAGTGAGTTGAGCATCCTCTGCAAAATTGATTGCAGTAACAGAAAAGCATCATATGAGCTTCCAAGATTTTAAGTGCATCTTAACATAAATTTCATGATTTATAACATCCTCGTAGGACGAGAGCATTCCCATAAATGCAGTCAAATGAACCTAAAACATAACTGAGGTCTATGTCTATCATATAATGCAAACATGAGATGACTACTCAGCAAAAAGATTTTGACAATATTAACCATACCATTGCCAGTTTGCTGATACAGATATAGGATTCCCCTGTCACAAACAATAACAAGGAACAATCAGCAGCGGAAACATAAACGTTTCCTTCAGTTCAAAACTTGAACATGCGTGGTAGGTGCAGCGCAAAGAAAAGAAAACTTTGCACTCTCAAGGAACCCTAATGCTGATGGATTGCAATTGCATAACCAAAGACAATGATACATAGTATTATTAGATATGCTTTTTGTCCAAAGTCACAAATTCACCGATTATCAATATTGCGCGGAATAAGTAAAGTTTAGTTTTAAAAACAATAAACAATATCAGTATGATAAATTGATTGAACAGTGTTTAGAGATCCTACTTTGACGCTTGCTCGTAGCTGAAGAACTTGACCGCCGAGTTTGGAACAATGCGTGCACAATTAGTACCGTTGCCTTTGAATAATCCGCGTAAACCTTCTGTTCTCCAAATGTACTTCAAGCCTTGAATTGTTCCATTGTATTTTATACTATGTGGATTCTGAACCTGCAATTGAAGGAAAAAAAAAAGGGAGAAAAAGTTAATTAAGAAAATAAAAATTTTAATTTCATTGATCTAGACAAAATGAAAATGAAACTAAAACAAAATGAACCTGAAGTAAGATTTTTTAACGTTCCAAAGGAGCAACAGCAGTTCGTGACCTGCATGTAAAAAGACAAATTAAACAAAAGATCCATTTTCGGTTTCCTTCAAAAGTTGAAAAATCAGTGTCGTCGGAGACATTTTCAGTCGACACAAACAATCACTCCATAGAGTGAAAGAGAGAGAGAGAGAGAGAGAGAGCTCACACTCCACCGGCTACGCCGCCAGCAACGAGAGACTTGCAGATGCTAAGTATAGCATAGCTAGGGGCCTCAACACCCTCCCTCGCGAGCTTCGCTTCCTCCGCCAGATTCACGATCGTCGACACCGCCGTTTCGCTAGTCTTCACGTCCTCCGAAGCCATTAAAAACCAAAAACAGTAATAAAAAAACAGAGTAAAAAGGCAAGTCCCTTTCTCGCTACAAAACCCCACGAAATCTATCGGGATATCAGTTAGGTATTTCCAGCCGTCAATAGGATCAGAATTCCGAAGCAATTCACAGTGAAACGAAGCTCCGCATTCCTCTCTTGCCCTTGTTTTCTAGTTTTTGTGTTAGAGGTGTTGTTGTGACGGATGGAGGACGTGAGACCTCATGTTCAACTATTTGAGAGCGTGTGGGACGTTGCAAACAGCGCGTGTGTTTGGACAAGTTTACTGTAGAAGGTGAAAGGTATACGGTGTGTCACGTGGAGGGATCTAATAGTGCTTTGTTAGGTGGGATTCCTGCAAGATTTTGAGGCGTGTTTGGGTTAAGTCGAAAACGGGTTAATCAACGTTGTTCACCGATTTAATTAAAATTCAAGTTGAAACATTCTTGCACTGAATCGGTGACTTCGGTGATAAAATAATTTATTATTATTTTTTAAAGTGTCGAGTTTAAACATAAAAAATTTTAGGTATACGTATTTAATATCAAAAGGTTGAGAATTATCTTTGAATAAATATTATATTGTATTTATCTTATATTAATAAAAAACATTAATCACCATATTATTATATCCTTCCTATTTCGTTCATCATATTTTTTCCTATATAAATGATTATTAATATTATTTTATTTTATTTTGATAGTTATATTATTCTTCATGCATACCTAAGTTCAAACAATTATATTTATAAAATATGCATATTATCAATAAATTTAAAAATTATAAATTAATATTACCTTATAATTACATCAACTATTAAAAAAATCTAATTAAAACTCAAGTAGAGTACATGTATTCCCAGCTCATTTTCATGAGTAAATTGGATTTATAATAATAAACCAAATTTGTAGAAAGGGAAGCCAAACGCAACATGGCATTTGGTGATAGCTGGGCAGGAGGAGGAAAGTGATTGGGCGAGCAGAAAGCCCCATTATAATCCGCTGGTCTCGACAACATCTTATTATTATTATTTTGGTAAATTCGATAACATCGTATTAGATCTCCGAAAAGATGGAAGCGAGAAAAAGGAACTAACACTACTCGCGAGTAGCTGAGAAAATTATCAAATGGCCACGTTTGTTCATAGGTATTCATTTTTTGTCACAAAATTATAAAAAGTAACATTTTGATCACTTAGTTATCGATTTATAACAATTTGATCATTAGAACATCAAATTCCTTTAATTTGATGATGCAGTATGTTAGTAAAAGGAGTTAATTTTTAATTTGACCATTGAAGTTTAGATAAAATCCTAATTTGACCTATAAATTTTAGATATAATATCTATTTAACTCTTAAACTTTAGATAAAATATCAATTTAATCCCTAAATTCAATCATTATTTCCCCCGCCAACCAACGCTTACCATCATTTCCAATCAGTATCGATTATCCTCTGTCGTTGTCATCAACAACGACTGTTGCACTCTAAAATTTCTAATGTATTTATTTTTACCCTATTGAATTTAAATCCAATGTTCGTTACATTGGGGAAAAATCTATAACTTCACAAATTTAATGATACGAGGCGATTCTATTTGGTGCTGAACATGATCACATCATTTAATGTCCGTTCCCGTTTGCCTTTATTTGATAGTTGTTTATATCATAAGCACCCAATCATCCAAACAAAGCAAAGCTTTGAAGCTGATGTTACTTGTCAAATTTACCTGTTCGGCTTCAATTTCTTGTTCTCATCATTTGATAACTACATTATATTTTATCTGTTACTTGGAAAATTTACATGTTCGGCTATATTTGTCATAAGCACCCAATCATCCTTAGAGCCAATAGCAGTGTAGTTTTATCTGTAGCAAAAGTAAACTTAATAGTTGCACCTGTATTTACACAAATCATCGTCAAGAAGTTTCCAAATGCAAGTTCCAAAGTTTGATTTATTGACTTATGTTTTATTAATGCCTTGAGTACTTGATGAAAAGTTGTTGCCCAAGGAGCACCATTCATTTTCATAACACAAACCACTAATAAAGTCAAAATAGTTTGAAACACATGTTTAGTGTTCAATGTTATTTAGACAGGCTATTGGACTATTTTTGACATCCCATAAAAATAAAACCCGCATCCAAGAGATAAAAAAAATGAATTGAAAATTTTGAGATTTACTGGTTATCATCACCGTGATTGATAATGAGAGAGTTTAGTTGGATCTATAGTTTAAATTGATATTTTTATCTAAAGTTTAGGAGTTACATTAAATTTTTATCTCAATTTTAGAGATTAAATTAAAAAATTAACCTCTTTTACTAACCGTATATTCATCAAACTAGCAACATTTTATGTTTTAGTGACTGAAAAGTTATAAATAGATAACATAAGTGACTGAAATATTATGTTTTAAATTCAATGACTAGAAGTGAATATTTATGAAATAAAAGTGACCATTTCAGTGGTTGACATGTATTTTAATGTGGATTGCGTTTGCCAGAAACGGAAACATAGATGATTATTTGACGGCGTTGCTCAGTTGCCACGTCATGAATAAGAGCCGCTCTGAAAATATTAAATACTAGTAATAATTGAAAGGTTCAATATAAAAATAAGTGCCCATATATATATATATATATATTAATTTTGGTGTTTAGTTTTTTTGTCAATTTAAGTATTCAACTTACAAAAATGATACTTTAAGTGTTTACATTATAAAAATGATTCTAAAAAACTGTTAAAAATTAGTCAACCAATTAATATATAACACATGGCTTAAATTTTAATTTTCTTTAATTTTTAAAAAATAAAATTTATGAATTTAAGAAAGACCCTCATTTTTTTTTATTTTTTAGATAATTCCCCAAAATTCTTCAAAAGATCTCATTTACCATTCAATATCACCCACTAGCATCATCACCCATCACTATTATCGTCGTCGATCACCTACTCACATGCTGACAGGGCCGGTCCTGACATTTTAAGGGCCCTAGGCAAAATAAGAGATAAGGGCTCCTAAAAACATATGGGCGCTACCATGCTCGAAAAGGAAAAAAATTATATATTTGAAATGCTAGATCTGGGTTTTAGAAGAATTATCACAGTAAAAAAAGTATGTAATATGCTTTATACGAACTAAAAGTAAATATAATGGTTTGCAAGATAAGAAATGAACCAATAAAAAAAACATGCATTCGAACAATAAAAAAAACATTGAGTAATAAGTAACCTTTGAAATCTATTATTCCTTGAAGATGAGTTTACAGTGTCTTTGTAAGGATTTTTTTCGAATCCCCTTTACATTTTGTTTTCTTAGGCCCTTAAATACCCAGTTACAATCGAATAAAAAACTATTCCACTTCCTTGTGTTCTGTTTTTTTTTGCAGGTGAGTGGGATGTGTTGGAGCTCATTAATGTTTTTATATATCCTCATAATGTGTTGCTCCCCATTGTTGGTAGAGAAAAACTAAACTAATCTTCCTTGCTTGGCGTGCTCCCGGATATGCGTGAGTGGGTGGGAATATGGGCACTAGTGTATAGTGGAGCATGGGTAGGGTCTTGATATGCTCAATTATGGTGCTTCATACGGGGAAAGGCATGGGTAAAAGGTGAGTTTTGAATTAAAAAAATGATGTGTAAGAAGCATGGAGTGGGGTTTGAAATAAAAACAATGGTGTTTATAGTTAAATTATATAAAAATATTTTTTTTAATTATTAAACTTAAAAATATTTTTAAGAATGGCCCTCCTCTAAACTTGGGCCCTAGGCGGTCGCCCTCCTCGCCTACACTCAGGGCCGGGCCTGCATGCTGATCACCCATCATCTCACATTCATTAATCGGTCATTGCCCTTATCGTCGGCAGCTAATTGAGCTGCTTTCCATTTACTTTAATACGCCAATTCGTTTCAATGCTTTGGGCGAATTGCATTTGCTCTAATGCCTTGGGCTTTGTTTTAAATAGCAAAGAATCGAACGATAACAGTCAGCATGAGCTCTTACTGCTTGAGAATTTTAGGGCTGTGTCATTTGGGGATTTAGGGAGATTTGGAGATTTAGAGGTGATGGTAAGGTGGATAATTGGCAGTGGAGTCCGGAAACCATTTGATAGACGACCGACGATGATGGTGGCGGCCGAAGATGGTCAACGGTGATAACGGGGTCTGAAAATAGGAGTTTAGGTTTTTGTTGTTGATATTTTAGATAAATTTGGGGGCTTGTTTAAAATAAACATTTTAAGTTTTTCTTTTAAAAATATTTTTTCAAAAATTTATAAACACATAATGTGTCACATTTTGAGTGATTGATGGAATTTTTTAACGGACATGACGAATCATACACTTAAAATAGTAACGTTGAAAACATTAAGCACCTATATTGACCGGAAAAAGTTTAAGTATCTAAATAGATAAATGTGTATAGTTTGAACATTTTTTATATTAAACTTTATTAAAATATGTAAATAAATAAAGTTAGTAGATTTATTTATTAGGAATTATATATCCAATACATTCAATTAAAAATTTGTCCAAATACTATATTATAATAATATACATAATTTTTAGTTTTGACGTAAATTATGATATTTTATGTTGATGTTTATTTTTGTATATATGATATTAAATTAAGGTTTATTATAAAATTATAATTGTGTTCAAACAAATTCCTAAAACGTTCTGTTTGGTTGATATTTTTTTTTTGTAACGTATATATATTCCATGTGATATATGATTTGGAAAACTATAATTTGTTATGCGATTAAATTTATATTATATTTGGCGTGCCTCATCAATTCTAATATTTGTATAACATTTATATCATTGAATTTACGTTATATAACTTTTTATTTTTTTTGAATAATTTAAAATGATTATAGGATAATATCAGTTTTAATTTTTTTAAATTATTGATGATGTAAATATATTTACAAATAAAATCACTTAAATTTAAAATCTTTAAAAAATAATATTCTTTTTAATCGCTTACCTCATTTAATATTATTGAAAACAGAAGAACTAATAGGTAGAAACCATGAGCAACAACTTCGGAAGAAGGACATTGGGCCGCATCTTCCTTGGTGAATATCTTCAAATCCCACGGTTGTCATCTAATTTTCTGAACATAATCCGACAATACAATCCGCGTTCTTGAATTTTTAGCACATGATGAATTCTAAAGGTTCAAAATTTGAACTAATTTCATATATTTTTTCTGTTCGCGGGGGAGTAGGAATTGTAACTTTTCATACATTGCAATTTACAAGTAACAAAATTCGCTGTATCTACTATAGTAATTCTACATTGCAGCATAATCCACTGTGCTTCTCTTTGCTAGGTAGAGTTACGAACAAACCAAACGTTTAGTGAATAGTTTGTGAACCGTTCTATGAGAATTTTGTTTCTCTATTAAACAAACGAACATGAATAAGATTATTTGTTTGTTTAATTAAATGAACGAACAAGAACAAAGGCCTTGTTCGTTCATTTACATTCGTGAACGTTCGATAATCCATTCATTTATGTTCGTTTTCGTTCGGTAATTCACTCATTTATGTTCGTTTGTTTAATTAAATTTATATTTATGTTCTATTATTTATATTCTTTTAAGAATTTTTGATTGATTTAAAAAAATATATATTTTATGTATGTTTATTATTTTAATGAATGAACATGAATAAAATCAAATAAAAAATTATATTTATTTAATTATTCGTATTCATTCGTTTATTCGGTTAAAATTAAATAGTCGAACATAAATACACCCTCATTTAAGTTCGTTATAGTTGCTTACAGGTCTATTGGCAGGGACTTAAGGTAAACATTTCAACGTCCACTAGCATCAATATTTTTAAAGTCAATTAGTTTGCTTTCCACGAAGCATAAAGTAAGAAATAATTATTATTATGTGTATATATGTGTAGCAGTTTAAAAGAAGATAAATAATTTTTTTAATATTATATAAATAAATATTTGAATAATTTGTAAAAAATGTGAGGGCATGAAACATGCTAATCCTCTTTATATATATATATATATATATAATTTTAAGCAATGCGAATTTAGGGATGGCAAAGGGGAGCGGGTGTAGATATTTATTCCCCAATCTTTATATCTATCTAATATTTTCATATTCACTATCTATAACGAATAAAACTTTTTAATTCCTCAACCGTTCATGCGAGTACATTCTCAACTCTACCCCACACCCACTACTTAACTAAATACTCACTATCTATCTTATACATGTCGGACAACAAGTCAACAACCTCACATATTACTTTAGCAATAAAACATAAAACAAACACATCCATTAATAAGCATAATAAAATATTTATACCTTAACATTTGGTTAAATTACAAGTCATGTCTTATAAAATCTTAAGATTTATATAATAATCTCTAAAATTATACATAAATTCATAATGATCCAAAATTTATATGTTGGATAGTTAGTGGGCGGGCGGATACGGAATGAGTGAGGCCTCAAACCCATCACCTACCCACTATCCACGACGAGTATGACTTTTTATCCACACCCACCTCAATTAGAGAATAAACAGTGCGAAATTCACGAAATTGTACTCATCTACCATATTTTTTTAACGTATTTATTGATATTATAATGTATTAAATACGTTCAAGAAAATTGCAAAGCATATGTCAGATGTAGCTTTTGGTATATCATAATCAAGGCCATACTTGGGAATTTCCTAGTGATTTCTCTCGATGGAACATTACACTGTGATATATATCTATGCACTGAAAAGTTCACTAAGTATCTATTTATCCCCTAAATAAAATCAACTGTTTATTTTTAAAAAGAAAAAGAAATTGGAATCATATATATGTTGGTGTTCTCATAATGAAATTGGAACCATATATATCTTTAAAATCAAGATTTACCTTGCATATCCAGCTCTTGGGACTTTATGGGAACACCAACATCCATCGTGTCCCCCCTGCTTCTAAGTTCTTTCTTGTCTACAATTTTGAAACCTACATGACAACCCTAAACAACAAATTCCAGATATGAGAAACAGCATCCAATTTATATAGACAAATGTTTATCTTATAACCGAGAAAAAGATGACGCTGATAAAAATTTCGTCATAATAACAAAATACGACATCTAATCAATACAATTTTCGATTATTCAACAAAATTATTAGTATTAAAGAAACTCTAAATTCTCCGGTACAACCTATACAACACAATACACGATATCAAACTCCAAGTTATTTGAATAAACTGGCTTGGATTGAATTGGACAAATTATGGAATGAATTAGGTACCTTTAGAAACTTAGAAATAATTAAATCAATCGATACATAATAAATATGAACTGAAATAAAGTATTTTAAGCTAAAACTTTAAAGCTAACATGTTAAAGTAAACAGTCAATAGATACAAGTCAGAGAGCTTACAGGTCGAGTTTGATTATAGGACGATTATGGATCTGATTCGGGTTACAAATGTGAGTGTGCTTCAGGTCAGTTCAAAGAATCACTTTCAGGACAATCAACGAATCATATATGGATCAAATTCAAACAACAAGCCAAATTCAAGTTAGATTTGTTTAAAGAAGAAAAATATAGTAATAGGACGATTATCTTCAATTTTATATATCAAATGCACATTAAATCTATTAGAAATAACTACTTTTATTTATCAAATGGGAGGCGGAGGAAGGATGAATAGGACGATTATAGTTGTATCTAGGGATGGATCAAGGGGTGGGCGGACAGACGTCTCCTGAAAATTTAAAATTATCATATATTTTATATTTTTTCTATGTATTTTCTCTGAAAAAACATGTTTCCTCTCCTTAGAACTCTATAAGCTCATCTCCTCTTAAAATTTTAAAAATTAGCATCTCTAACATAGAATTCTATATCTATTCCCGATTGTATCCTATCCAACATTCATGGATTATTAGTGATATTCAATTTTTAACATATCAACAAAGTTAAATGAGACAAAATATTCCAATAGTGAACTAGTGAGATTTCCTATTATTCCATTTTCATTTTTAAGACCACATTAAAATACATAAATAACGGTGGAAAAAATATTAGGACAAATAATGTAACTCAATGTTTAAAGATATATTTGGAAGTTTTTTATATAATGTCCAAATTGTTCATATTCCTTCAAATTCTTAAATAATCATTACTTTAATAATTTAGAATGGTTAAAAAATAGTGTTTGTTTAGAATTTCTTTTAACATATTGATAATACACACACTTTACAGATATAACTGTTTGAATACTAATTTTTTAAAATAATATTTTTATATCATTGAAATCATTTAATAAATTTTAAATATTTATTATTAAAGAATAAATAATTAAGTTGATTACATCGAAAACATATATGATAATTGTTATGAATAAAATATCAATTGATATAGCTGCATGCATGTGGCATGTGACAGTAATTAATGACACTCATAGTTGCCAATAGATTTGGACATAAAGAGATTGCTTGGCGAAGATTTGACCAATGTCGACAATCGACATGCAGGAAAGAACATGTACGTTGGAAGAGTAGGACACGTAGTGCATACTTTTTTTTTAAAAAAAATCTATAAGATTAATATAGTTTATAAGCCATTGGGGCATGTTATGTATTCGAATGGCTTATGTTCAGCAGCCATTTCAGTCGGTGATGGTGCTATAGGACAAAGAGCTCCAAGTGCGGCAGGCACTGATGTATGTTTTGCAGCAAAGTTAAATCAAGCAATTAAAGAGAAAGGCAGACGTTTAACACGTGATGATAAAGGAAAAAAGAAACTAGTATTATTTTAACAAAGATTACAACTTCAGAGGGTCAGTCGACTTGATCTTGTCGTGGTATTGGGGAAGGGCAAAGGTTAACGGCCAAAGCAGTCTCACCACGTGAGTAGCCATTTTGTTTCTTTCATTTCTTGTTACGGCGGAAACAATTATTTTTCTCAAGGCGGGCTGAGGGTACGGGTGAAGCGGTCAACTCTCTAAAAATTTCAAAGTACTAAATATTTAGATATTTTATTGTATTAATTTTTATTGAATATCTGTTTTCATCCCTCAAATTTTATGAGTTTGTCATCCAACATAAAATCTTACGTTCGTCTATATTTATCCTCTCATATTTAACTTGAATCATTGAGCAATAAAAACCCTATTTCTCTATTTTTGTAGTAAGTACTGCTTGATTAAATATAGAATCTAAAGAATTATCTTATCGAAATTTGCACGAAATAGTCGTACGTATTTGATTTCGGCGCATATATGAAGCTCGAAGAACACGTGCTTAAAAATCATCAGTTAAATTAGAATTTTGAAAACGACATTCAAAGCTGCTGCTTGCATAATTGCTTTGGCCGGTAGGAATGGAGACCTTTGAAAACGACTACAACTTGTTTGTTCCAAACCCAACTTCTTTTTCGGGATGCATCTTAACTTCGATTCAATTATTTTTTTTTATAGATACACATAAAAATACTCTATCAATATATTTTTAAGTTTATATCTTTAAAGCTTATTTCTTTTCTTTTTTTCACGTAGCCCAGTATTTTTTACCAAAAGTCTAAGCATTTAATCTCATTGTATGTCCAAATAAATTCAAAGTCTGTTATATCCGTAAACGTTTTATTAATCCATAAATATTGAATATAATGACAAGATATATTGTATTTTAAAAGGAAAGATCAAATTTAAACTTTAAACATCATTTTATCAAGATAATTTGTCATGCCTTAACATGATTTCGTAAAATAAATATAAAATTATTAAATATTAAATTAAAATGTTTTCACTAGCCGTGATATATATATTTGAATATTTTTGTACACCTCAACTTTGCAGTAGTCAATCGTACACAAACAACTATATCTTAATTATAGAAATAAAAACATGTTTGAAAATGCAGTGGTTCCCTATCAAGATAAAGGCCTAACCATCTTTTCATCAATCACCAAAATATTACCCCATATTCAAAGACAACGGGGATTTTTCCTCTCATATATGTAGAAGAGAGTTAGATTTGTGTTGGTTATCATCTCGGTTGTCGGTTATTCAGGCTTTTCTGCATAATGCATGCAGATTGCAGAACAAAACGTAATAGTATCTTTTTAATATAGGGTAAATTTTAAATTTTACCAATCAATTTTATTCTCACTCATATTTTAGTCATTAAAGTTTAAGAACTTTTAATGTAATCGTTCAACTTTAAAGATTAATTTCCCTTGACCATTCTATCATTATCTCTCTAACTCTAATTTGTCATGGTATTCTTTTTATTAATTTTTGAGCTGCCGCTTGGCCCTTTTCTTTTATAGTAAGATTACTTGAATGAAATAAAAGGATCTAGAAAGATTAGGTTAGCGTTTCAGCTTCACTTCAAAAATAATACTTTAACATGTTTTTAATAACTTTGCTGCATGTCTTGGATATGAGGAAATTAAAGTGGAAGAGGACTCATTGCTTGTTATGCTAGCTCTTCAAAACAAAACAGGACTTGTAGATGATCAGTAGTTTGAATATAAGACAGCTCTTGAATGATGTATTGGCTTTTTTTTAGGGTGAAAAATAATATATCTTTGTTCGGAATTTACCTAAATATAAATAATAAAGATAAAAAAAATCAAAGCATTCAAAATTGATTTGTAGAGTTTGGAGAATTTATTGATTCAATAATTTGATAGGAAAATTTAGGATTTATCGGTTACTTTCGATGACGACCTATGGCAATCGACACAATGGTTGATCACAATAAACAATAGAGTCGAAATCTGAGTAAAGAATGAATCGAGGGAAATAAAGAAAAATGATTTTGTAGAAATCTAAAACGACGTCATTTTATTATAAATTCAACTTTTTTTAACAAAAAAAATAATGACATTTTGATGTGATCTAATGCTATTAAATTTTGACTCATTACCATTAATACATAAATATAAATTGCATTGAAAATGACGTGAACCATTTTCCCAATAACTCTAATAATAATGGTGGAGATGATTAGAGAAATGGATAACATGTTGGAGAAGAGCTATAGGTCCCTAAACCTAACTTTCCTTATCCAGGTTTGTTTCTCATAAAGCTAGCCACTCATTCGTCGTCCAAAAAGTTTTCAACTACCCTGCAGCAAAGTTAGTATTATTTTAATTAATTATCGGTTGATTTAATGATATAAAATATTATATAATTTCAATATTATTTAAGATTTAAATCTTGAATAATAAATAAAAACAAGTTATGCTAAAAGAGTTATTTCATAATAAATTTGTATAACATCTTATTTAAAATTAATGGATCAATTAATTAAATAATAATTATAGCAAAACAAATTTAGATAACAAAAAATGTTATATTGTCTTTTGTCCTCTTAAAATTATTATTAATTGCAATTACTCTTGTCATTTATTTATAAATAAATAAATGTTAATCAACATATTTTCTTTATCATTATTTTAAAATGTTTTAAGTGTTTATTTTGATTAAGATTAAAAAAATATTTTAAGTACACATTTTAATAAAAAAAAATCTTTAGATATTTATTTTGATAAAAAAAATATTTTAAACATTTTAAAAAACATATTTTAAATACTTATTTATGATATAAATCTATTATGGTGTTCGAAAAATTCTATATGCAACATTCTTAGAATAACCTCATGTATTTATATAGTAAATTTCAAAATCGTTTTAAATGTATGAAATAATATTTTAAAACTTAATATTGGAGTATTTTTAAATTTAAAATAAGGAGTAGACCTTTTAAATTTAATATATTAATAATAAAGATAAAACGTAAATTATATATATACATATGATTATTATTTTCTTTGAATAGTCTGGGGCGATTACAAGGTAGTATTTATTTAGAATTTTCTAAATCAATTGACAAATTAAACACACCTTATGGACGTAGCTCCTCAAACCCAGAACCTCTAGGAAGAACAATTTTTCCTTTTATCACCGAGATCACTTGATGTGTTCATATTCAATGATTATTTGATATACATAAAATAATATTTTCAAATTTAATATAATATTACTTTTAAATTTAACCAAGATAACATCTTTTGGATTATATAGCTAATATATAATTCGTATAATGCCAAAATAGCATCCAATGTTTATTAATATAGTTACTTTAATTCCTTTTTTTGAATTATTATATTCTCTTACATTCCGATTTTCAATCAAAATGACTATTGTTAGATGAAAACCATTAATTCACTAACGAACAACTTATATTATTGACATCACATTTTTATGTACTAAATTATTGACGTATCACATACCACATCATCAACCAAAATAATATGACAAGTGTTACGTCATCATTTTCGATGACATAACATATATAATATCATCATTTTTGTAACATCCTAAAATCAAGACTAGTGACTAAAATGGAAGTTTTGAAAACTTTGTGTTCAATTTTGAAAAATTAAAAAGTTCAGAAATTTAGATGTTGGATTTAATAGTAAAGTTTGAAAGTAATAAGGGTATTATGTTCTTTTCTAAGAGAAGATTTTTATTATTCTCTTTTTAAGGGATATAACATGTGGAAATGGGAAATGAAAAAGGAAAAGTTTGGAGAATGCAAGCTTCTTCTCATTCTCTTCCCGTGTCTCCATAGCTAAGGTGAGAATGCTTTCAGTTGGCTAATTCTTGCAAGTTTTGAGTTGGTTTTATTCTTGGGATGTTGAGTAAGCTTAAGGGAAGCTTAGAATGGCTTAATACTAAAAGAATTTCAAGTTATGAGAGATTAAGTAAAATGAGTTTTTAAGTGAATTATTGAAAAAGAAGGATTAAATGGATTTAGAAGTCACATTTGACTTGTCAAAGGTATAATTAAGAAGATAGAAGTAATAGAAATGAATTACAAACATGTTGGAAATTTTGTAAGATTCTTGGTTTCAAGAATTAAGTTGAGTTATTAAAGATGATGATGGGTTATTTGGATATAAGATTTGAATAAGTGTAGTTAAGCTTAAAGGACTAAAAGGAGGTTATGGTATAAGAATTAAGTACGTTTGGTAAGATTTTCGGGTAAGAAAAGTGAATTCTGGGCTATGAGTATCGGTACTGCTTCATCCAATACCGATACTTCAAGAGTAAAAGAGTGATAATTGGTATAGGGGTATCGATACTGGTTAAACAATATTGATACTATAAGCTTGAATATGACAAAGGTATTCATGGGGTATCGATACCTAGAGGGTAGTATCAATATCAAAAGTACTTATACCATAAGGTCAGTATCGGTATCCATTGTTGAAACAAGGATTTTGAATGCAAAAAGAGTATCGATACCCAGGCTTGGTATCGATACCATAGCCAGGGAAGTATTGATACCCTACAAGGGGTACCAATACTACTCCAAGTAGAAAATGGAATTAAGCCTTTCTTTTGGTCTAAGAAAATAAGGATCGAATTATGATATTTAGAATGCATATATGTATATAGAGTGTATGATTGTGTAGATATCGATCGAGAATAAAGTCCGGGCAAGTTAACAAGTAATAGTCATCGAGAAGAGATAAGGGATCAATATTGACTAGTGAGGCCAGGTAAGTGCATACTAGTGATGTATGATGGTTAATGGAAATAGGACTTGCGATGAGTCTATTTCTTATAGTAGAAGACATAAATTCATGAATGTAAGCATATGTTTGATATGAGTATATGTGTTTATATGTTATTGCATGTGTTACATGATTTGTATGAATATATGCTAGTGTGATAAGCCATATGAACCAATATAATTGATCTATGTGATTATATAAGTTATATGATATGGACATAAGGAATGATATGAACATGTGATATGTGAACATAAGAGATTAAGTGATATGAGCTATGTGACCATATGAGAATATGACATGAGATATGTGATATGTGAATTATATGAAAATGTATTATGTGAAAGTGAACTACGTGACCATATGTGAATATGTGAAATGATATAAATGATAATGCCCATGTTATGTGTCATGAGAGCTAGAGGTATAGTTGGTATACCAAGAGTTGAGGGTTCTACGTGGTCCTTCGGGACATATATGTAATCCTTTGGAACATATATGCGGTACTTTGGTACACTTATTTGATCAATTGGAATATGTATATGGTTCTTAAGGAGTGGTCCTTCGGGACATAGTGGTCCATCGGGACAAATTTCATATGCCATCAATATAATTATACGAGCTGTGGTGACAACATAGGTGCACAACCTCAATGTACTCGTATATCTTTAGTTCTCATATATATACATGGACTAATAAAAAAAGAGATGATATAAATAAACCTTGTATGATACTATGTGCTTTGTTTGTGATATGTGTGGTATGAAGTGTTACCAAAGTTTAAATACAAGATTATATGTTTTAAAGGGATTAATGATAATGACAATGATGTGATTAGGACAGTGTTGATATATGTGCATATATATAGTTGCAATATGAATTATTATATGATGTTAATATTTGAAATGTGAAATGTTCATGCATAGTTAAATATCTAGAGTTTTGATTATACGTGTTATATGTCTCACTAAGTCATATACTTAGCGTGTGAATGTTTCATACGTAGGTTCCGAGAAGATTAAGAAGTAAATATGAGCAAGACATGTCAGCCTCTCATTTCCGAAGATCAGATCAAAAAAGAAATGATTAGTATGTATTTTGTTTTAATGAATATAGTTGGCATGTAATTAAGAGATTTGAATAGTATACGCTCTGGTATGTTTTGTAAACCAATTATTTTAATTAATTTGAAATTCTTCATTCTTTTGTAAAAGTAATTGTTTGAAAAGTCAATGTGACATCTCGGACTCATATCCGGGTCGGGTACGGGTTGTGGGTATTATAACTTTGAGTGATATATCACATGTCACATCATCATTCTAGATGATACGATATATATATATATATATATATATCATATCATCATCTTAAGTGACGTAATATATGTTATCTTATCATTATAAGTTATGTAGTGCATATTACATCATTATCTTAAGTGAATTATTACATATAATATCATCACGTTAAGTGACGTGACATGTATCACATCCCTCAAAGTCAATTTTAAATAACATATCACATGTCACATCATTTTTATAGATGAATTCATAAAATTAATTATATTAAATCATTAAAAAATAATAAATTATTCTCATGTTCATATTCAGAACACAAATACAATAGATCATATTTATCATATGATATATCTTAAAATTTAAATCAAATCATGTTAAATTAATTAAATACAGCGTACATGACATTAGTTAAGAATGTGTACATATAAAAATAGATTGTGGATGTAGGATTATTTATGATCGAGGTTAGACATATTCAAACTTTAGATAAGAAAATAAATGTAAAACTGTCAGCTATTTTATAAGGTACTTGTAAGCGTGTTTATAAACAATAAATAAAAGAAACTGAAAAGGGAATGAGGAAAAATAAAAAATAAAAACTCTACACTTGTCCTTTCGATGATTTTTGTCGGCCGGAGAAAATTATAAACTAATCACATAAATTAATCCTCGAAAAAGAAATCTAAGGTAGTTAAAGGAAAAAAGACAACAAATAAATGAATTGAAAGTGTTTGTCGAATGATAACAAAATAAATGAGAAAACCAAGAGAGATATGTTAATTTCTTTTATACTCACTTTACTACTGTAATTTAAATTTCAGGATTATTAACAATCTTAAGGCTTTAAATCCTTAATTTTAAATGTAATTATATATATATATATATATATATATATTTGAAATTAATTACTTGACTATCTTAACAAAAGAAAACACCTTATATGTTTTATTATATTCACGGTTACATATATTTTGGATGTTCCTTCTATACTATAAGGATAATATATTTTTTTAGTAAAACCGAGTTCATAAATGTCAGAACTAAATGTATTGAGTGGTCTCAATGACGAATAAAAGATACTATTTTTTTAAAAAAGATTTATACTCTAACAATTATGTTTATATATATATATATGGGATAAGATCCAGTTACACAATATAAAACTCTTTTATTTTACACAGATACGTTCGATGAGTGAAAATAGATGAATGAGATTAACAGTAGGAAATGAGAAGATATTCACTAGGAAAAAATAAGGAGTCAATCTCAGCCATCTATTTTCAATCATCCAACGGTCCTAAATCTGTGTAAAACTAAAGAATTTTAAATTGTGTAACTGGATCCTAACCCTATATATATACACACACAATATTAATAGTTAAAAAATTATAAAATTAATTAAGGTGAAACCTTCGAACTGGAAAAGCAACAAAAAAATATAAATATATTATTTTTATTCTAAACTATTAAAAGAAGTTTGAAATTTTACTATTTGACTACACAATTTGAGAACATGACAACATAATATACATAGAAATGGTTTATGTGTTGAGAAAATAACCTCAGTGATCGAAAATTTCTTTTAATATACGATTTTAACCAACTTTTTTATGATTTGCCAAAATGACCAACAAAATCGCAACGCAATCTCCATTATCGCAATTAAGTTTCCAGATTCGCAACGCGATTTTGATCATCGCATTGCGATTTTTGAAATCCGCGTTGTGATTTTAGATAATCGCAATGCGAATATGTAAATCGCAACGCGATAACACGTGATCACAACGCGATTCTGACTATCACAACGCGATTCGGACTATCGCAACGAGATTCTGACTATCGCAACGCGATAATACGTGATCGCAATGCGATTTTGACTAACGCATCACTAAATTTCAAATTCGCAACAGGTTTTAGTTTCGCAACACAAATGGGTATATAACTACTACGCAGCAGCATCAACTCATAACCTAAATCCCTAAATCGCAACACATTCCATCTCCATCTATCACTCTCTCCGACGACATCCGTTCCTATATCCAATGACATCCTTCCCCATTAGGCAACAGGTTTTAGTTTCGCAGCTCGTTTGTTTAGTAAATTAATTTACAATAATGAAATCATCTAATGTTGATCATATTTGGATAGATTTGTGTTTTGGAGGGTCATGGGAGAATGTTCATGGTGTTTTACAATATATGCCTTTACCCATGAATCTTCAACTAAAACTGTCATTAAAAAAGTTAACTTATGAAACTCTAATGTTACGTGTTGCAAATAAATTGAATTTAGAGCCCTTAAGTGGATTTAGGCTATCTTATCAGAGAAAAGGTAAAGTTTATTTGTTAACCGACAATGAAGATGTTGAACGATTCATTGCTTACATTAGTGTTCACAAGATGATGTTACATTGTATGTTGTTGAACCTAGAAGTAGTGAAGTTGGGTCAATAGCGGGTAGTAATCAACTAAGTTTTTCAACCCCAGTTTATGGTGCTCAAAATTTAATGGTTCCACCACAATTTCATCACCAAGCAAATTTTGTTTCACCACATTTCCAATACCAAACACAATCTCAAAACCCACAACCTTTCCCTAATCCAAATCCCAATAAACTTTCAGCACCAAATTCCGGTTTTCGTATTAACCAGTTAAACGATGATGAGCCAACAGAAAAAATTGTGAGTACTAGTCGGTATTCGAAATTTGATCTTGGTCAATACCCGGACTTTGATCTTGGTCAATACTCAGATTTTGATGATGTATCAGAAGAAGAAACAAACCCTACGTGTAATGATTTTGATATTGGTCAATACCCAAATTTTGATGATGAAACAGCCACTGTCGAGGAAGATATTGTTGATGATAATGAGGAGGAAGTTACGACTGTGAATGAACATGCTGAACATCCATTATGTAATTTATATAACCCTGAAGAAGAAAAAGAAGAAGAAGAAATCCCCGAAGAAAATGCCACATGAGTATAACTGGAATATGCCAGAATTACTTCAGATACCGGAAGAAGAGTTGGTAAAAATAACAGTTGATTGTTACACAAAAATTATTCGTATCAAGAAAGATGATTGTTTTGATACAAAGGAAGACTTGAAGATAGATTTGTATACGAAATGTGTGGAAGATGGCTATCAACTAAAAGTTAACAAATCAAGCAAAGATCGTTTCGAAATAAGGTGTATGATTGACAAAAATTGTACGTGGCGTATGATTGCAAAGATGATAAAAGATTGCGAAATGTTTCAAGTTAGGACTTTTATTGATAAACATACATGTTCAAGAACCCAAGTTTTTCCTCACCATAGACAGACAAACAAAAAGGTGTTGGGTGGTTTTCTGGCTGAGTTAATGTTTTTGAATGGCAGGGTATATCGGGGACATGAAATTATGACTGACATGAATGTTCGGTTCAAGATTAGTATCTCATATTCTCAAGCTTGGAGAGCCAAATGTTATGCCTTAGAATTGTTGAGGGGGTCGCCAGAAGCATCGTTTGCCCAACTGTCGGCTTATTGTCACAATTTAAAGCTGAAAAATCCTGGGTCGGTAACTCATATCAAAACAGATAGAGATGGACGCTTTGAGTTGCTGTTTATCGCCATTGGTGATGCGGTTAGTAAATCAATATAATTTTGTTGACTCATTTTTGTTAGTTACATGCATTTCACATTTAAATGATTATATTTCTTGTGTATATGATTTTGTAGATTCATTCGTTTATTACTTGCATGCGCCCAGTTATTATAGTTGACGGAGCACATTTAAAAGGTCGATACCTTGGAGTAAACTTATTAGCAGTAGCCATGGATGCTAACAATGGGATACTACCAATAGCTTACGGGGTTGGCAAATCTGAAACCTCTGATTCATGGACATGGTTTATGGGGCATCTTAGGGATTGCATAGGTCCTATTAGCAATCTGACAATCATATCCGATAGGGCAAACTCAATTGACAACGCTATTAGAAGGTGTTTCCCAGATGCTTTTCATGACTTTGTGGTGTTCATTTATATAGAAATCTAAAATCAAGGTCTGCTGGTATAAAAAATCACAAATTGACATACTAGAAGGCTGTAAAAGCTTATCGGGAAGTGGATTTTAATAAGCATATAAATTGTTTAAGACGTGTTTTGCCTCAGTGTGCTCAAACACTAGAAGATGTCGGGTTTGAAAGATGGTCAAGAGTACACCAACTTGGAGCAAGATATGATTTCATGACGTCTAATAGTGCAGAATCAATCAACGCTCTAAGTCGTCATTCCCGGAAATTACCCATTACTATGTTAATGGAGTTTTTTTGAGCCTCTATTCAATAGTGGTACTACAAGAAAAGAAACCAGGAAGGTATTATTTCTTTAAATTCGTAACTTATCATATAATTTACTAAGTATTATTTATTTAAATTTACAGGAACATTGGAACATCATGTTACACCATGGACTGAAAAAAAGATAACGAAACGTGTTGTGAAGTCAACGTCATGGAGAGTTGAACCATGTTCAAACACTTTGTTTGAAGTACTGGATAATAACTTAAATGGGCTTGTCGATCTAAATGCAAAGACGTGTAGTTGTATGAAATGGCAAACATCTGGTTATCCGTGTGGCCATGTTATAAAAGTTGCTCTTCATCTAAACCAAGATTATCTACCCTATTCCACATCCTTCTGAGTAGGACATACCAGATAACTTACAAACAGTTTTGCCACCAGCCATGGACAGAAGGCTACCTGGCCGACCAAAAAGTCACGATCGTATACCGTCTAAGGGTGAAGAGAATAAGAGATCGATATGTAGTCAGTGCAAAGAAAGTGGTCATACAAGGTTGACATGTGGATCACCAGTGCCATCACAATCATCTTTTCCTCTACCAAAATATGGATCATCATCAAAATCCAAAGCTCATATGGTGTCAAGCAAAAGGCAATCAAAATCGCAATCAAAATCAAAATCTCAATCACAACCGGCTTCACCTTTTGGGACTATTAACTTAGGTGATTTTTAAATGCAAACGTTATATTATGTGTATTTTATGTGTAAACTTTTAACATTTTCAGTTAGGCCCATGTATATTAGTAACTTGAGTTTGAACATTGCTATGATTTATTCAGTTGTTATCACTTATTACACATTCATTTGACTATCGCAACGCGAATATGACTATCGCAACGTGAATTTGAATATCGCAACGGGATAATCGCAATGCGAAAATGACTATCGCAACGCGAATTTGACTATCGCAACGGGATAATCGCAATGCGAAAATGACTATCGCAACGCGAAAATGACTATCGCAACGCGAATTTGACTATCACACTGAGATAATCGCAACACGAAATGACTATCGCAACGCGAATTTGATTATCGTAACGGGAATTTGACTATCGCAACGAGAAAATCGCAAAGTGTATTAGACTATCGCAACGCGAATATGATGCAGATTGAAATCAACAAATCAACTTTTACATTTCAATCAATTAAACAAGCACAAATAAGAATTATTTACACATCAATAATAAATTTTTAATCAATTAAATAAGCACAAATAATAATTATTTACACATCAATTAAACAAATAAGAATTATTTACACATCAATTAAACAAATCAACTCTTATTATATTATTTTTATCATCAATTAAACAAGTAAGACTTTTAAGAATCAATTACAATAAAAAAAAGTGTACCCCAGACAGTTGTTTATGCACATCAATTTCACGCAGCTGACTTCAGGATTAACCTGCAGAAACCAAACATTTGCTCAAACAACACTTTCTACACATCTAAAACCAACAAACATCAAATTATATTGAATTCTAGGTACTTAACAACACTTGCATTTGACTTACCAATTGTTTATGGATACTTTCATAACGCGGATGCAGGTAGGCAGCGTCTCGCATATATCGTTCTAGCCATAAAATGCCGAAACCACAAGCCTACTGCACCTCTATCTCTATCGGTGGGAGGTAGAAACTTTGTACTTCCTGTCGTCAAACGCTCCAAGCACATGCATACGAGAGGACAACAATCCCCTCAGGCTTCTTGCGTTTATTGTGGCGCGGTCTCGTCTCTGATAACTGTAATATTAAACTTCTTTGGCTTCTTGTTTCCAGAATAAGTCCAATAATTAATCGCATCCAAGAATTTAGCCAAATGAGAGCTCCATCCCTTAATAATATCTCTCAAATCAGACAATGATATGTAATTTATCATGCTATCATATACTATTGTCTTCAGGGATGGAAGCTGAAGCTCGACGATAAGCCAATGAGTACGTTCCAAAACAGGGATAAACACCTACAATCATAAGTAATAATTCAACTGCGCACTTATTTATAAACACCTTTAAAATATTTAAAAAATAAATACTAACCTTATCGACCTCCCACCATGCAGGATAAAGTTTAGCTTGTCCATTAGCCAACACATATGATTCCTGTCCTTGATTCTTCATGTGAACTATGTGAAAAGACATCGACATAATTGTATATCGCGTATTTTTTTTATTTTTCTTGATTTCCCTTATTATTAGAATACGTGACACCCATGCATCAATATGTTGTTTACAAAAAAAGACATATATTAGTGAATTACATAAATTTAAAAAAATTAATCAAAATGAAATATAAGAAGAAAAATATAAGACTTACCCCCCATCGAAATAGCCATTGTCTTCAACCCCTAATAACACACCCCACCAAGACCGATCAATCAACAAATACATATCATCGTTGAGTTTGTATATGTCAGCGTAACACCCCTGGCTCCGCTCATGTAGATAAAAATCAACTGCGGTCTTAGCCCAAAGGGTATTATCCAGAATTCTTTCCGGTAGTTTTTTCCTCTCCACTTCATCTGCCGGAATGGTACTGGCCGGTAACTTATACGAAAGCCAACAGTCATCCATCATGTCTGGCACGGGAGGGGGTTTCTCAATAATTCGATATAATATGCCGTGTGAATCGGGCTCTAGAATGTTGGGAGAGACCTCTTCAACGATGACAGGGGCCTCTTGAACGGTGGGAGGGGACTCTTGAGGGATGATAGAGGCCTCTTGAACGATAGGAGAGGCCTCTTGAACGATGACAGGTGAGTTGGGCTTCTTCTTACGGAGTCTTCGCACTATTGGGGTGAACGGAGACTTAATGGCACGTGCACGCCGTTTGATGCGTGAACCCCGTCGTGCAAGAAAAAACCCGACGTAAAGCATCCACCTTATCGGGCCGCTAAAAATAAATTAATATATAAAATCAGTAAATAAACAGACATGATATTAAACAGTGAAAACAAAGACAAATATATTTCAAACTTGTACGGTATTCACCCAAGTCATTATTCTATCATAGTTCACAAAATGCATCAGATAACATTCCGAAAGTAAGCACTTATATAAACATTTAAAAGGACAACATATAGGTTTAGTGCATGTTCAAGGACAACATAAAGGGTAGTAGTTTATTCTTCAAACTTAAATTTGCAACACTGTGAAGTTAGTATTTGTCTTTGTATTTTGGTTGAAGTAATGCAATCCATTCAAGTTTCAATTTACAGAAGAAGAATAGTTTCTGAAACTTAAAATCGCAACACGAAACTTAAAATCGCAACACGAAAATGATTATCGCAACGCGAAAATGATTATCGCAACGCGAATTTGACTATCGCAACGCGAATTTGACTATCGCAACGCGAAATGACTATCACAACGAGAAAATCGCAACGCGAAACCGAATTCGTAACACGAAACTAAATTCGCGTTGCGATAGTCATTTTCGCATTGCGATTATCCCGTTATGATAGTCAAATTCGCGTTGCGATAGTCATTTCCACGTTGCGATAGTCGTTTTCGCATTGCGATTATCCCGTTGCAATAGTCAAATTCGCGTTGCGATAATCATTTTCGTGTTGCGACTATTCTTCTTCTGCAAATTGAAACTTGAATAGATTGCATTACTTCAACCAAAAGACAAAGACAAATACTAACTTCACAGTGTTGCAAATTTAAGTTTGAAGAATAAACTACTACCGAATGAATTTACTAAGCAATCCAAAAGACAAATATGAATTTACTGACTTCAACCAAAAGACAAAACAAAGACAAATACTAAGTTATTTTAGAACTGTTTAGCAGTATTGGCAGCAACTGAATGAATTTACTAAGCAATCCAAGTGAAATGGTTAATCTAAGTGAAATTACGAGTAAATCAAGTTAAATGAAAAATCTTAAGCTTACCTCGTTGCGTAGAGTATGAACCTCATTCTGCAACGATGCTATCATCTCACGTAGAGCCACTACCTCACCACGTAAAGTAGATACCTCCTCACGCCATTCACCATTGTCATCGCGAAAAGTAATGACCTCCTCACGCAAGGCATTGACCTCATCACGTAACTCCCCTAACTCATCTCGTGGAGGTGGAGGTGGAGAACAGGGAGATAAATGTCGTGGCATCTTTGCCGGTCGCCTATCATGAGGTGATGGTAGAGAAGAGGCTCGATGATGTGACAGAATAGATGATGGCTCTCGTTGTAGAGGTGTATAGTGTGGTTGATCAGGTGATGGCTATGGGTGAGGTGATGGCTCTCGAAGTGGAGGCTGCTCATCATCCGTGCCATAAAAAAAAACGCTTACTAGCTTGCCACCAATCAGTGGCAAGCTCAGACTCCGTGGGTGTCAGCCTCTGTAATGGAGTGTTGGCCTCCTAACAATATAAAAGCTCAAATAAAGTTAAACGTGTACTAGTAATAACTTGTTTATATATGGTAGTATTTGTGTTAACTTACATCATTTATTGTCGTATACCGTAGTAACTCTTTCCAAATCAACAGCCGATGTTTCCTCTTCCAGGAAATAGCCCTACGAATATCATTTGAAGCTTTGAATGCATATGTATGCATGTCGGGAAAAGGCTCAAATATCCAAATCTACAAACAATATAATACACAAACATTAGTAATTGTTAAAATAATTAATTATAATTTTGGAAACATTATATAGAAATTCTTACCTTAAAGGCCCAAATAAAACCTGACAAAGTGTATTTGGAACCATCGCCACGCAAACTTTTGCGGTTATCAAAGGCAGACGATAACTTATTCCAGGTAGTTTTCCATAGATACGAACCCCACGGAAATATGTTACATGCATTTAGGTCCTCTACTAATAATATTAGGTCCTCAGGAATAGGTTGTTTGCCCTCTCTGCCTAAAAAGCCGGCATGCAAAAGTACTAAAAGGCATACTTGGACAACATCGACGTCATCCATCCGAGTAAAACTATCTTTCTTATTAAATAATCTCGTCAAGTCGTCGACGTGTAAATTCGGCTTCTCCATTGACAGCTCAGGAAAAACCCAGGATAACCATGATGGGCGGGTAATATGACTAGTGTATCGACCTACATCATCGTGTCCGAAGCGTAGACTAGTGATTAAGCAAAACTCCTCCCGCCCAAAACACGTATACGCCGGTGGAAAATGAAATCATATCTCTTCATTACCACGTTCTATACTCTCGGGTAGATCGCGTGTCATGGTTTGAAGCCACAAATGGGTCAACATAGCATCTCCACCCGGATGTTGTACTTTCAGCCATGGCCCGAAGCAAGTATCCTCAAACAATTGTCTTTGTACAAGTGAAAGCTTCGACGCAATTGTAGTGACTAGGCTTATTTTATTCCTTAAGGTCAATTGAGCCGAAAAAAGTTCTACAAAACAATAAACATACCAAGTTAGATATACCAAAACTACACTGTGAAGATATACCAAAACAATAATAAACATAAAGCGTAGTAGTTTATTCTTCAAACTTAATTTTGCAACACTGTGAATTTCGTATTTGTCTTTGTTTTTTGGTTGAAGTAATGCAATTCATTCAAGTTTCAATTTGCTGCAGAAGAAGAAGAATAGTTTTTGAAACTTAAAATCGCAACACGAAAATGAAAATCGCAACACGAAAATGATTATCGCAACGCGAATTTGACTATCGCAACGAGATAATCGCAACCCGAATTTTGTCGTTGAGATTTTCATTTCGCGTTGCGATTCTCGGTTTCAAATGGTCATTGTCTAAAATTGAAACTTGAATGAATTGCATTACTTCAACCAAAAGACAAAACAAAGACAAATACTAACTTCACAGGGTTAAAGACTAAACAGTAGCAGTATTGGCAGCAATCTATTATTGAAATTACCAGTAAACTTATCATTAATTTCAATATGAAAAACCTAATAATAATGCAAAAATTTCAAATTAAAAATAATTAAAAAAACTAACCCTCGGTGGTTGATTTGGTTGATTTTCCATTTCTGATCGTGAATGATTGTGAGGGTGGCTCTGAGAGATGGAGATAGACGGATTTCACCGGAAATGGGGACGGATTTCACCGGAAATGTGGACGGATTTCGTCAGAGATGGGGACGGATGTCGCCGTAGAGAGTGAGAGATGGAGATGAGATTGAGTTGTGATTTAGGGTTTTAGGTTAAGAGTTGCGATTACGGGTAAATATTCGTGTTTGGAATTTGAAAATAAAATACGCGTTGCGATACTAATGGCGCTTTGAAAATCGCATTGCGATTTTATATTATCGCAACGCGATAGTCAGAATCTCGTTGCGATAGTCAGAATCGCGTTGTAATCACGTATTATCGCGTTGCGATAGTCCGAATCGCGTTGCGATAGTCAGAATCGCGTTGCGATTTACATATTTGCATTGCGATTATCTAAAATCGCAATGCGGATTTAGAGATCGCATTGCGATTTAGAGATCGCATTGCGATTTTGTTAGTCATTTTGGCGATTTTAAAATCGTAAGGAAGCGTTTAGAATTGTTGATGTTAATCAAGTTATTGTTATATTTTGATCCATTTGTTGTAATTTATTTCTTCTTTGTTTAATGGAAGATTCTCTTTGATAATAAAAAAAGCATAACGTTAGTTATTTGCCAAAGATTCAGATTAAAATAATGAAAAGAATGCTAGTTGACAAATGCTAGGGGTAAAAATCGAGAATCCGAAGAAATACAAGGATTAGATTGCAATATAACAAGAAAGTGCCATCTCTCCACGTGGACCCCACGTATTTGCTGACATAAATCTAATTTGATTAAATCCCCGAAAAAGGCAATAAATCCAACTACTAAACCCAAAAAAACAAAGAAATTATATTAACAAGGGGAAAAATGGACGGTATTTTGATTATTACAATGTATTTGATTATTATTTGCAGGGAAAATACCAAAAATAGAAAAATTGTAACCAAACCTCTACCCCTTTCATTTTCTTTCCCTCCCTCCGAGCTTCTTCAGGTAGCTGTCTTCTTCTTTGTTCACTGAACTTCAAGCTTCAGTTAATCCAAATACCCCGTTTTCGATTCACTTTCAGTGAAAAAAATCTTCTTTTTGTTGTTGTTGACTTCTTTAAAGGGTAATTCTATCAGCTAAGTTGAATTTTGTATTGATTCACATTTTCAACTTCCTTAATTTCTTACTGGTTTGATTTGATAAGTTTATGAGTTATGAATTGAATCTTTGTTACTCTACTTTTTGTAGTGGAATATTTAAGTTTCCTGTAATGGAAACTGCTTGATGGTTGAGTGTTGACCGTTCTCGTCAGTGGAAATGAAAGTTTTTTTTTCGAAAAGTTTTATAATAAATTATCTATCTTTTTCGATTTTTCAGATTACTCGTGATCATACGAGTTTGTTTTAACGATCCATTGTTTTTGGTCAATTTTCCTTTTCCTTTTGACTTTCTTTTTTCCCCATGCTCAGTTTCTTCGATAACAGTTGAATACTGATCATTTACTTTATTTCTGTTCCTCTTATTAATTTTAGTTATGGTTTCAGCAACGATGTTGGAAGAGATGACAATTATGGACGTTGAAAAGGTAGTAAGAGATTTCGAAGCAATGACCAAAGATGCCGAGAATGTTCAAAGAGAGAGTTTAAAGCTGATTTTGGAAGAAAATGGATGCTCCGAGTATTTGCAGAATCTGGGACTCAATGGAAGAACTGACCCTGAAAGCACTCAATGGAAGAACTGACCCTGAAAGCTTCAAGGCTTGTGTTCCTCTCGTCACACAAGGACTTGGAGCCTTATATCCAAAGAGTTGCTGATGGTGCCTCTCCCACATTCTCTGGAAAACCAATAACAACCATTTCTCTCAGGTAATTTTATCTTCTTCATTTTGTTTGCTATCAATTGAATTTTCAAAAACTGAGAGCCTTTTTCATTGAGATTGCAGCTCTGGCACTACTCAAGGAAAACCCAAATTTGTACCCTTCAATGATGAATTAATGGAAAACTACTTTGCAGATATACCGTACTTCTTTTGCTTCAGAAACAGGTAATCATTGATTGTTTAATGCTCCATTGGATTTATCTTCTTGTCCACACCTTATTTTCAACTGAAATAAATGTATTGTTGATCTTGAAATACATGTGTTATGCCTACTACTAAGCAATTTTGTTTGAGCCGTTTCCTTGCTATTATAATCAGTTTGTATTATTGGTAAACAGGGAATTTCCTATTGAGAATGGGAAGGCTTTGCAGTTCATTTACAGTAGCAACCAGACTAAAACCAAAGGGGTTTGTTGCTGGAACTGCAACCACCAATGTCTTCCGCAATTCGCAGTTTAAAACGCGATGAAAGCAATGCAATCGCAGATTTGCAGCCCCGACGAAGTGATATTCGGTCCTGATTTCACCATCTTTGTACTGTCATCTTTTATGTGGGTTGCTTTTCGGTGAGGAATTCAGTTGGTTTCCTCTACCTTTTCACATAGCATTGTGCTTGCGTTTCGAACTTTTGAACAAGTTTGGGAGGAGCTTTGTGCTGATATAAGAGAAGGGGTCCTCTCGAGCCGTGTCACTTGTCCTTCTGTCCGATCTGCTATGGCCAAGTTGCTGAAACCAAATCCTGAATTGGCTGATTTGGTTGAGAAGAAATGTTCAGGATTAAGTAACTGTATGGACTGATACCAGAGCTTTTCCCTAATGTGAAATATATCTATGGATCATGACTGGGTCAATGGAGCATTATCTGAAAAAATTAAGGCATTATGCTGCGGATGTGCCTCTTGTAACAGCTGATTATGGTGCTCCGAGGGGTGGATTGCGGCAATATCAATCCGACTCTGCCACCTGAGTCGGCTACTTATGCTGTGCTTCCTAATATTGGATATTTTGAATTCATTCCTCTGAAAGAAAATATTGAGGAGCATATGCAAGACAAAGTTAATGGCTCTTTCCTCTCCGCGGAGCCGAAGCCAGTCGGCCTGACTGAAGTTAAGGTCGGCGAAGAATACGAGGTTATCATCACCAACTTTGCAGGTACACATATCCTTATGATCATGCAATCACTATTTTAAACAGTCTTAAACATAAATGATATTTCTGTTCATACGTAGGAACTAGTTGGGTTAAGACAAGGCACACACCATCCTTATGATCATGCAATCACTATTTAAACAGTCAAAGGCTCATATAATTGGCCTTCTGATATGGCCTTCTGTACATACACATGTTTCTTCATTGTCATTTGTATTTGCTCAAAACTAGGAAACAAAAGTTAGCAAGAAGACTCATGCGTACTCTGCGATATTTTCTCGATGATCCAAAGTCGGAACTTCTGCATTGAGAACTGGACTATACTTTTGTTTCCTTGATGCAGATACAAAATTCATATAAATAAAGGGAACATGTCTGATGCATCATATCTTCATACACTTATTTATTTTATATGATTGTTTTCGAAGTAATACAGTATCCGGCATCCTAATTAGTTTTTGCTGGGAAAAGTTTGCTGTGTATTTTTATATTTCACATTTTTCAATAGTTGAAAGTATTATGGCGGTGCTTTTTGGTTCTTTATATGCATAGTTTATTGTGTAGCGTTATAATAAAAGTTTAGCTTAACACGCTCATCACACACACAAATATAATACACATTTTCTTGTATTTTAGTCATCGGCAATCGAATCCTGATGAGCAAGTTATTGCATTGAAATATTCTAATCTGGATTTTGACCCTGCCTACTCTTTTTCAGCATGCATTCAACCTATTTATGGTGAGTTGTTAGTTTTTTAAAGTAATCCAGTTCCTTAATTATTGTTTCAAACTGTAAATCCCAGTTTGTATAGGTATGCTAGGGGATGTGGTCAAGGTTATGGGCTTCCGTAACTCGACCCCAGAGCTGAAATTTGTCTGCCGGAGGAATCTCATGCTGACCATTAACATCGACAAGAACACGAGAAAGATTTACAACTTGCCGTGGAAGAAGCCGCCAAGTTGATCGCCGAGGAAAGCTGGAAGTGGTTGATTTCTCTAGTCATGTGGATGTATCGACCGACCCCGGTCATTATGTGATCTTTTGGGAAATTAGTGGGGAATTGAGCGATGAGATCCTGCAAGAATGCTGCAATTGTTTGGACCGTTCGTTTGTTGATGCAGGCTATGTTAGTTCCCGCAAGGTCATACCATCGGTCCCCTCGAGCTCCGATTCGTGCGGAAGGGAACATTCGAGAAGATTCTGGGTCATTACTTGGGGTTAGGAGCTGCTCTTAGTCAGTTCAAAACACCGCGATGCGTAGGACCTATGAACAGCAAAGTGTTGCAAATCTTGTGTGACAATGCTAAGAACTACTTCAGTACTGCTTTCTAGAAAGTAAAATAATTTGCTAATGTTCACAATTTCTCATTATATAATAAATGAAGGTGTTTATTGCCTTAATCCATCTAGTTTCTGTTGAATGCAATTGGTCTCTGTGGGGTTTA
The DNA here is from genome assembly GCF_006381635.1 of Hibiscus syriacus. NCBI lineage: Eukaryota > Viridiplantae > Streptophyta > Magnoliopsida > Malvales > Malvaceae > Hibiscus > Hibiscus syriacus. Next base: position 428,420 of record NW_024062803.1, on the reverse strand, counting down.
TCTCATAAGGCCCCATGCCATCCCCATAGTTGACTTTTCGTAGTTGATATGTGGTCTCTGTGGGGTTTATCTCATAAGGCACCAAGGCTTTGGTGTTGATATGCCCCTTTTATCCGTCACCATAACTAGCTTTCTTCCTTTGGGACAAATCTTATGCGACCAAAGATGTGACAAAACTCAATCCCGAATCCAACCATATAAAGGATTGTGTGTAGTAGGTGAGATCAGGAATGGGTTAAGGGATTGATCTCTTAAAAATTTTAAATTCTCATAATTAAGTATTTTTTTATTAATAATCAATTTTTTACACTTTTTTACAATTTATAAGTCTATTCTCCTAATATAAAATTCCCTGTCCGTCTCCGTAGCGAGACCTCAGCTCAAAAAACACTTGCTTTGACTCCCTATATTTGTTTAATGCATGAGAAGTGGCCAACAAGAGAGTGGCTGAGTTCGATTCCACAATCTTGTGTTTTCTGCATCTGCTTAGCAAAATGCGTAATTGGTTCTTCATGCTCATGTAATGATCTAAAATTGATTCAAGCTTATCGTATGTCATGTAATGGTTAAAGTAATGACTGTTGGAACGTCTTGGTGACCTTCATTTGTCAATTCAGATTAACTTTATAAAGGGTTTTTTTTTGAAAGTGTGATTGGCGATTGCGGTGGATTTGCAGCTGCTTCTTCAAATTGTAAATCATTATTAGAAATTTAAGAACGCTTTAATTCTTCCGGAGAACTTCACAGCAGGTCATCGTCAGCGGAGCCCCAAACAAACTCGTATTTTTGTACACAGATTTTAAATCAACTACAATATATAATCAGAACATCCAAAAAATAAAATCTTAACAGATAAAGTTAATAATCCTATACAAAAATCTAGCTGTCAAACCTAATAATTATAGTAACTCTATACTTGACACGAAAAACAAAACTACTATAAATCTCTTTCAATTATGGATGGAGGGTTGGACCCCTTAGGCCTCTTCTTTCTTTTCTCTTTCTCCTTCTTCATTGGTTCTTTAACGCCTATTATATTCCTTTAGACGTTAATTAATGATCATTTCTCATCAACTGTGATTCTCTACTCGAATTAGAAATGAATTCTCATCAGTGGACGAATCCAACTTATTCCCATATGTTTTGGGGGGGTTGGTTTCGGTTGATATAAGTTGTGGGTTTGGGTTCTAGAGGTCGGGTTTCAAAGGAGAGGTCGTTCGTGGGGGGATGGTTGATCGGTTTAGTGGCCAGATTAGCGGTGGCAGGAGGCTTGGTCGCCTCCCATGGCGGTGAGCCGAGGGAGAGTTTCTCTCCACGGGTTGGGTCTGCGGCTGAGGGGATGAGAGGGAGAGGAAATGATTTTAGGGTTTCATAATAACCCTTAAAGGGTATATCTCAGACGTCAAACGACGTCTTCTGAGACAGGGGAGGGTCGATGCTGGGTTAAAAGGGGATAATGACAGTATGGGTCCTCATAACTTCTTCCGTGTTTTGTTATTTTCTTAGGATAACTACATTTTAAATCCCTTTAGCTTTGTAATGGTTGTAATATGATCCTAAATGAAATTTCATCTTTCTATTTTGAGCTTTATTTATTTCTGTTCCGTTTAATCCTATATGATTAGTATTATAGTTCTAAGTGTTTAGATTTTTGGTTGCTTGTTTCGTATATGAGCGTTTTAGTCTTATTGCATGTGTAGTGTAATTTTAGCTGATTTCGAATTGGCCCTCAGATTTATCTTCTGTTTAGTCACTGTTTTGGCATTTGGTTTACATATTCGTTGATCCTTCATGTTTTTGGGTAATTTCAGTTTAGTTCTTTAACTTATGTTCTTCGATTTTAGCCCTTTAAATTTCTGTATTTGTATTTTGGTCCTTAAATTTCTTTTTTTTTTTGTCGTTATTCTAGCCCCTTAAGCTTGGTTAAACGTCATTGGTCCCTGAAATTATCATATGTGCTTATTTGGTTTGTATTTTGGTTTGTAGTGTTAACTTAGTTTTATTTTAGTTATTTATGTATGAATGTATTTTACATATTTTATGGTTTTGTATTATGTAAATAATGTTGTTTGTTTCATTTATGTAAGATTCTACTTTGCATATTTTATTTTATTTATTTCCATGTATTTCTCTATTGTATATTATTCGAATAATTTCAAGAACACATATTTATAGAACGGGCGTGGAAAGTATCACTGGATCGAGTGGTACAATCGATACGACGTTCAAACTGAATAAATAAAATGCAAATGTTTCCTTTACAAGCTTATAGAAATTATTTTATTGTTTTTATTTTTGATTAATTTATTTGATGGTCATATTGTTTAATATTTAAATTTTAATCTTATTATTATTTCTTCATTGAATCTTAATATGAGTGATGTATGTTTTGGAAAAGTATAATATGATGTATTTTATGTCAATTTCGTCGTTATCTTTTAATTTAAAGAGAAATATTCTTTACAAGTAAGAAATAGACGGTAGCTTTCCCGGCGGAGGATTGCAAATCTCGAGATTTCTTATCGAGAAAAGGATTTTTTATTTTAACTAATATTCAATAAATAAATCACAATTTATTTATTCTATTTTCATAATTTTCATTGTATCAATGGTGTTATGTTATATTAACGATAATAAATTAAGCATATCGTATTTTACCTCATGACGATATTATTTAGTGGTAATTCAAAGATAGATATACTTTATAGATAAGAATAGATGAGATAGCTTTCCCGTTGGAGGATTGCAAATCTTGAGATTTCTTACCAAGTGAAGTATTTCTATTATTTTAATTTAACAAATATTCAATAAATAGATCAATTTTTTACTTCATATTCAAATTGTAATTTCCACCATTTATGACGATGTGTAAGCTACACAGTACCAATTTGGGCGTTGTGGGGTGTTTACCCTTCCCCACACGTAACCGACTCCCGATCCTTTTTAAATGAATCTTTGGTAACGTAGATCAAATTTTTGTCTTATAAAATTATTTTTCTTAAAAATTGTTTTAAAAGACGTTTTAGGTATTTGACCTACCTAACCCAAAGGTCGATGGCGACTCTATTCAATTTAATCCAAATTAATCCAAAATCACCAATTTTTCCAAATAAAAGTCGTAATCGTTTTAAAATAATATTTAATTGTTTTACAAAAAAATGGATATGACACCAGGAACTTGGGAAAAACTTTTTGCGACTAACCTAGCCTTGTATCTATGCACAGTACCATCAAGGTTGCGTTTCACCTTGAATAGCCACTTACATCCCACTGGACTACGACCTTCAGGTAGAGAGACTAAAGTCCAGGTGTTATTTTTCTAAAGCGCATTAAGCTCATCTTCAACAGCTGCTTTACATTCTAGAGATTGGACATTGGAGTGCTTCATGAACAAATGCGGGAACATCATCTTCCTCTAGTTGACCCACATAAATCTTCGGTTTGAAAATACCACACCTACTCCGTGTCATCATAGGATGAACACGTGAACCTGATAAGCTAGAAGCAGACAGCAATAGGAGCAGTAGGCCCGGAAACAGTTGCAGCAGGCCCAGGAGCTGTTGGTGTATCAAGTAACTCATCAACAGGCAAAACATCATTATCACCAGCCTCCTCCATGTCAGGAACAATAATTTAATACTCATTCATGCCAGAATTTAACGTGTCATCAACATGCTGCTGCTGAGGACACTGATTAAAACCACCCATGTCAGGCCCCGTATTAATTGTATCTGCCTCCCACGTAGTAGCACACCGTTCTCTATTTTGCAATGTTCTCGGATCAGCAACAAGACGCAGAGCGGAGACAATTGACTAGGTCGATCAGCAGATGGAGCAGTCTCGCCAGAATCAACCCCTGCAAACGGAAAACTTCTTCATTAAACACAACGTGCCTAGAGATACACTCAACCGTTTGGAGCAAGCATTGAAATTCTTTGTGCCGTGGACTAACAACCAAGTAGCTGCATGGCTGCGATCTGAAATCCAATTTTGATTTTGGAACAACCTCAAGCGAGGAAAGCATTGACAGCCAAAACCCTCATCATACCATAGTCAGGCTTCTTTCCAAGAAGTTTCTCAAACGGTGATACGCCATGAAGCATCTTAGTTGGCAATCTATTTATCAGGTACACGGCTGAAACCACAGCATAAGACCAAAACCTAATTGTCAAAGAAGCTTGTGCCAACAGAACCAGCGCCACTCGACCACGTGACGATGCTTCCTTTCAACGAAACCGTTTCTGTTCAGAGGTATATGGACACGACCCTGTGAACAATGCCTCCTTAGCCAAAACCGTAGATAGGCTCTTGAACTCACTACCCCAGTCACTCTGCATGGACTTAATCGAGGCACCAAACTGATTATGCACCATTTTCTGAAACAGTTTAAATGCCAACAACGCTTGATCTTTACTCTTCAACAGATATAACCACGTATGCCGCGAAAACGCATCAACAAAAGACACATAAAATCGAAAACCATTCGAAGAAACGTGTGGAGGTCCCTACAAATCAGTATAAACAAGTTCAAAAGGATTCTCAAACGTAATATTAGATTGAACAAATGGTAGTTTGTGGCTCTTGTCCATATGACAAGTACTATAGGTTTTATTAACACTAGAATGAAGTTTACACCAAACTCATTGTCGTAACGTCCCTTTCATTTTAAAAGTTTTTACATTTTTAAAGAAATTCAATTGCCACTGATTTTTGAAAATATTTTTGATTATTTCGATTCCTTAAGTTACTTTGGAGTCGCCATCGACCTTTAAATTAAATAGGTCAAATATCTAAACAATGACTTTTAAACAATTTTAAGAAAAACCATTTTTAAGACAAAAATTAAATTGCGTTTACTAAAAAATCATTTTAACGAGTTTGTGAGTCGATTACGTATATGAAAGACAAATTACCACCACAATGCCCAAAAATTAGTACCTAGTCGCTTATATATTGTCGTGGTAGTATAAATTATGAATTCGAATATAAAATTAGAATATGATCCATTTATTGAACTTTAATTTATTTGTTTCGAATTATTTATTAGAGAAATTCTTTAATTTGAAGAAATCTCATGATGTACACATCCTTCAATGGGAGACTATCCTACCTATTTCTCGTGTATAAAAGAATTCTCTCCTCATAATATCAAAGATCATGAATCGAATAAAATTTAATATAAAAAACTGCATAAAATAACACTATTTAAAGAAACATTGCATTGCCATAATTTAAATTAAATAAAAAGAACAAATTAATTACTATCAATTTTTAAAGATAAGCTCGATTTGTTTTCAAGTTCACACTAATTTCTATCATTTTTTAAAGATAATCTCGATTTGTTATCAAGTTCACAATTTGTTCGAATGTCATGAATCGCACAACTTCTATAAGTTGTGATTTTCACTCCTATTCTACAACGTGTTCAAAAATGAATTCGAGTATAACATTAAAAAAGTATCAAATATAAAAGGGTATTTAATAGAATGAGATATTTATATAAAATATATTAATATCTAAATTTACAAAATGTGTTGAAATATCATTTAAAATATAAAGTGTATGCATATATTAAAGTGTAGGGATGAGAACGAATAAATAATCAATACAGGGCTCAATGGTAAAATAATAAATTTAAACTAAGGATTAAAATATATTAAATATATATGCGCATAAGATAATAATCATATAAAACCCTAACAAATGCTTAATATGATTTTTATACATAAAAAAATAGGTACATGGATTATTAAGGACTAAAATGCAAACATAAAAAAGCAAACCTAAGTAAAAAATAAAGCAACCAATCATGCTTAATAAAAGAGGGCTAAATAATAAAACAGTAAACTAAGGGACAAAAGTATAACATGACAAAAGTTAAAAGCTGAATGTAAATCTCATACAACCAGACAACGAAAACAAAATAAAAGCATCATACTGGACTAAAATGAGAATATATTAAATCAGGCATTAAATGTATAAAAAAGTCAAAAATATAAACAAATGGACAAAAGGACTAAAATGAAATAAACTACAAATTAGCAATCAAGATCAACAAACTAACGAAAATGCAGCAATAAGCAAATAAGGGTAAAATATAACAAAAACTAAATCAGAGACTCGAAATATAAAAAGCAAAATTACATTTAGTGACCCAAAATGAATACTATGTAAATTAAGAGCAAAGATCAGAATATGTACATGAATATAATAAAAAGAAAAAAATGGACTAAATGATATGGAACACAAATAACAGGCTAGAATAGAAAGAATCTTAAAATTTCATTAGTGACCAAAATAGAGTATCACAAAGTGAGAAGGTCTATTTATAAGAATATCCCAAGCGCTAAAACGCGAGCCTCCCTGCCCTTGAAATGACGCCGTTTGGCGTGTCGTATATATGTGAAAACCCCACGGTCAAAATGGCCCTAAACCCATTCATTTGCTAATTTTCATTTTTGGTCTGAAAGATAGTATTGCAAATCCCACAAAGAAAACCCCCCAAAAGATTACTATTGCAACATCCGAAGCAGAGGAGGCTTTACCTTCGGTGGGGAAGGCTTTCTCTACTCCGGTGGTGCGAAGGCGGCGACGATCGAATAAAAGGATAGGCTTTTAGGTTTTTTCCCTCTTTGTGGTTTATTTATTTATTTTCGTTTTGGTTATTTGTTGCTAAAAAAATGGTGGCTTTTGTGTGATGATGATGATGGGTTCCTGATCTTGCTGAGGAGTGTTTTTTTTGCTCGAAATGCTCTCTGGCCCTGTTGATTTATTTGGTTTGGTTGTGTTTTTTGCTGCTGTTTTTATGTTCTCCTTCAATCCTTTTCGTTTTGTTTTTTTGTTGCTGCATGTCAGAGGAGAGGCCAAAAAGGAGGGACCTTGGCATGAATTTGGTCATCGTGGCTTCATCCGAGGGCTAGGAGGTATTTTTAACAGCATTTGCTGTCCTTTTGCGCGCGGAGAGGCCTCTGCCACGATCATTGTTGTGGCAGAGGGGATACGGCCGGGGCGTCCACACGAGCGTCCGTAAAAGGGGACCAGCTGGTGAGCACGTGCATCTCAGACGCGGGCAAATGAACGGTCAAGGCTCGATGACGGCGGCTAGATTCACCTAGAGTTCTAAAAACCCTAAATACCATCTTTGATCTAGACCGTTGATGAGGTCCAGATCTCACGGTCGTGAGTTGTGCGGCACCTGGAGGAAGTGTGGAAGTCGAAAAATCTTACGAGCGACAGTCTTAATATACGGTTAAAGAAATATGCTATCGGTTATTTTTTTAATAAAACCGGTAAAAAAATTACCGGAAATATTATTATTTCTATTGGTTTTGTTATTATTGGACGTTTTACAGGTTTTGTTAACATATTCGGTGAAGTACTACCTAAAATATAATTTTTTATATCAGGTTTGTTATTGTTGGGTATTTTATTGAAAATGTTAAAAATATTAATGTTTTAGTAGAATAATATTATTTTATGTAACTTTTTTATCGATTTTATTAAAAAAATAATAATAAAATCAGTAACGTCTTTTCTTAATCGTATATTAAAGTTACCGCAAGAGAAGGAAGTTTTAACTCCACCTGGGTCGTAACGCATGGGCTAATTCTTTTGGGCCAATTGATTGGTCATTTGAGTTGTTACCTTGTTTTAACGCTAGGCTTGTATTTGGGTCTGTCTTGTAATTGGTGAGTTTGGATTTAATCTGCATAACTTGAAAAATAAAATGTAAATAATATTAATATATATTATATTATATATATATATATTGAATTAATCACTTGTGTCCGATCTATTGATCGATTAATCTAGATCGGATACTGCAGAGGTGATGATGACCCTCTCAACCCAGTTTGCTCCATTCGCAAACGCCAAAATTCGAACTTCTGACTTGCTTAAGGGACCTAGTGTCTCATCCTACTAGATCAATTGGTTGTTAGTTATATTAGTATATATTTGATATACATCTAATATCTAAATATAATAATAAAAGAAGCTTTTATATATATATGAAAATTGTAACTAAACCTCAATACTTTAATTAAATATAACAATACCCATAAATGATATTAATAAGTAATAAATAATGAAACTATCAAATAACTAAAAATAATATTTAATACTAGTATAATAATAATAATGATAATTCTAGCACCTTATTTAATAACCATAACTAATATAATTATTTATATAATAATAATAATAAATAATAATAATATAATATAATAATAATAATATAGAGATAAGACTAATTAGAATCTGGACGAAAATGAGTGTCTACACGCATTAGTTAACTTGACTAGAGTATCATTAGCTGGATGACCAAGCCACATGTGCCACAACTCTTCCGAAGAAACCGCCATGGAACTAGTAGCATCAGTAAGATTGGCTTCGAATAAACTTCCATGCATCACAAAAGAGTAAAGACTTCCATGCTCCTCTCCTTGAAGCAACACTTTCCCTGTAACTTCATCACGAACATAGCAACAGTTTGCATGGAACTTAAGAAACATATCATTGTCTCTAGCAAACTTAGAGACCGAAAACAAATTTTTTGTTAGTTGAGGAACAAACAATAAATCACCCAACAAAAGAGCTCTCGAGGAAGAAGGAATGTGAGAACTACCAATCGAACTTACATCAAGAGGCATACCATTTCCAACAATTAATTTACCTAGACCATGAAAATCACTTTGCTTCATCACCTTGGTAGAGTCAGAAGTGACATGATGTGTTGCACTTGAGTCCACCACCCAATGATCAGAAGCTGCTGTGACAACATTAACTTGAGGCTGCCCAACACCACCAGAGTTAAATATCCTCTTAGTGATGCTCTAGAAAATACTATAGCACAGTGTACGCATACATTATCGTATCAAAGTAATAAAGTTGAAATCCTTTGGGGATTTCGGATGTGAACCCATAGGGAGCAAAAAGTTACAATTGAGTTAAAGAAACAAGTATTGATTGAATTGGCATGAAAATAAGACAAATAACAAAAGAATAAATATAATGGAATAGAGGCAGGGTCATGCTACAACACTGAGAACAACATAAATTCAGAAATCAAATAGAGTGAGAAGATAAAAGGGAATCCTTGTTTAATTCATACAATTAATTAAACTACATTGTATTTAACATTAATTACTATTAACGAATTAAATATTCAACATCCACAAGTATATAAAAAAAACAACTATCTTAACTTCCATATCTCAGACAAAGTCTAAGTAGCTGAGTGATCTTGTTGACTACTGATACTACTCGGCAAAGATTGATCCCAGATGCTGCAACACTCCCCCAGATGAGCGACTTAGGCAACCATGGAAAGACGAGATTTTGTAAGGAAGATGATAGGATGAAGAATTGATGATTAAATGAGGGAGGTCCTATTTATAGGTGGAGGAGGTCAAAATTGTCCCCAATGAAGTTTCTCCACGTATCAGCAACGGTTGGAGAGGATACAACTATTCCAGCTAGTTGTCCCTGTTGTAGAAGGTTCTGCCCAACCTGGTGAGTCATCAGTTGTTGTAGCATTTGCTTCTTCCTTGCAGTATTTGCACCATTTTTAGCATGAAAATCCAGAAATTAGCCCAATTCAACCAAACTTTAAATAATGCAAAAATATATAAAAATAAGACTAAACTAATACTAAAATTCTATTAAACATACTTAATTTCAAGCCTAGGTATAAAGTGCTAAAATGATAACTCTTTTGGTGAGGTTATTACTTAGCACAACAATCACAAACCAGATTATCAGTCGAAGTGTACGAACTACTTGAACTTGATGAGTCACTCTTATATTGACCATGACCATCTGAGCTACACAATTGAAATCCTCGTCATACCAATGCCAGCATCGATCAACAAGGTGTTCGATCTTCCACATAACTGACATTGCACACAGATCGTCCACGACCTCTGCCCTTACCACTAGAAGAATAAGCAGAACGTTGAACTGAGCGTTTGGACGAACCTGCTGCTCCACACAACTTCCCTTGAGCAACGTTGGCACTCATTGGCAATGTCTCAAGTTGTTCCTCAAAACCGGTTAATTGTGTTTCAGCATCAAGCAACATGGTGCAGATATTATCTAAAGAGAGTTTTTTTCATGGTAGTTATAACAACCATGAAAGGCTGATACTCGCGAGGGAGACCCTTCAGTATACTAGCAATATGCTCAACATGAAGAATATCACTACCACATGAAGCAAGAGCATCACATACCTCCTTTACCTTTGTGAGATATGCACGTATACTATCACCGCCTTTCTTCAACGACTGGAGCTTGTAATGGAGGCTCATTATCACCATTGTAGATCGGTTAGCAAAAAACTACAAAATCGTATTCCAAACCGCCGCTGCTATTTCAGCTCCTATGAACTGAGGGAGAAGATGAACATTGTTCGTGGACAACAACCATGAGGCAAGCGCACTATCTTGTGCAACAAAATCTTCATACGCCTCATTAACCCGAACAACACTATCGTCACCAAGAACAGTCTCTGACAGAGGTTCAACAGCACCAGTCAACAACCGCTCCAAGCAATGACTACGAATGGTAAGCAAGATTTGCTACTTCCAAAGTAGAAAATTCATCTCATCTAAGACAAAATTAACCTTTTTTACGAGAAGAACTCTTCGAAGCACCAGAGGAAAGATCCATCAGATCCACCGGGCACGACGGAGAACCACTCAAGTAACGAACGCCATGTAAGAAACAAATGCATCCTGTTATTTAAAAAATGATTGAATTTAATGAAATGTATAAAGTAAAAAATAAAAATAAATTGCATATTCATTATTTTAAAAAATATTAAAATTTTGAAACCTCATTTCTACAATTTTATATTTCAAACTTTTGGATTCGTCATTGTGTGTTCCAGTCTCGTCTTCTCTTTATTTGAGTGTCTAATCTCTTTATTACGTTTTTTTAGTTGAAAACGTGTGAATGGCGATATTGGTAGATTTGCTTCTTCTTCTAATTGTCTAAATCATTATTAGAAAACTTAAGACAACCTTTAAAGATATTTTATAAAAAGAATCTAAGGAAACCAAAATAAGTTAAAATTTGCAAAATTATAATTGTGGAAACAATGTATATGAAATATCTAATATTGAAGCAGCTAACATACAAAGGGGTTGGTGGATTGAGCTGTTGCACCTTAACGTGGTTGGTGTCTCGAATCCATAGCGCAAGAAACAAGCATTTGGAATTTTCACAGCGTAAAAAGATTGACATTAAATTTGGACAGGCCAACTTAAAGTTTTGGATACAAAATATTCTACATAATATCTGATTACAAATATGCATTGCAAAACAATCTGACAACCCACATTTATTTCTTTTTCAAAAACTCAAATGAACAGCATTAAGACCACGGGAAAAAATGAAGACGCAGCAGCATTTGCTATATGGGATTGTGGCAGCTCTTTATATGACTCATACGAATTGGCATCACTCAGTCATATAATCGACCGCCATCTAATGACACTGCCTATTCGATACGATCCGAAGACGCCGACCCCCTGCATTTCTAGCCCGTCCGATGTCACCACAACTACAATTGCAGATCCCACTAGCAAATCCATAGCCAAGGAGTCTTCTCTGATGAGAAGCTTCGAACAACTTCAACGCATTAAGTTTTTGAAGAGAAGGTGGTTTGGAAAAAGGAGGGATGAGGCTATAAAGTTAAGGTCTGGAATCAGTTGCTTGTGCAACAAGTAGATATACAAAATAATAATTGGAGACTATGTTTCTTTCTTGTCCATGCCTGTTTTTCTTATTTCTTGTTCAAACATGAAGCTTTAGACCAATAATATTTTCAGATTTGATATACCAACGATAAGTTTGCTCCCATTTTCTATGTTAATAACACGCAGGAACAGTTCTTTGTGGAGAAGGCAATGATTTTTTTCTTCTGGTGTTGGAGATTCTAACAAGTTTAAGGCACAGATGTCCCTTAAATCATCGTTGTGTTCTGTCTAGGTAGAGAGTTGAGACACTGTATCTTCAATGTGAAAGGAACCCAGTTACATTTCAATATGGGTGTTTTAAGTCAACCACTTTAAAGCAGTAGAACCAAAAAGGCCACTGTTGATTAAGTATTTCTAATATAAATCTGCTTCCGATAACTTCATAAAGTTGGGGGACATCAGTGGAGCTTATTTTGGCACACAAGAAGTTTACAAAGTCAATCTATTTCATATAGGGGTGGTAAAATTCGATTTTAATTTTGAGTTATTTGAGTTAGTATAACTTTTTTTGTTTGAAATTTTATTTTGAGCCGAATTTGAATTTATAAAGTTCGAATTGTTTTGATCTTTAGCTAAGTACAATTTCTTATTTATATAATTCCCGATTTTCTTATTTTTTCAATTCCTCCTATAATTTAAGTTCAATTTTGATCAAATTTGAACCTCACGCTCCTCCAACCACGGTAAAATACTTATAATTTCAATATCTTTTTACAATAAACTTTATATTTTTCAATTTAATTTCCCAACTTTATTTTATTCAGTTTGATCATCCGACTACAACTCTTTGCAAATTCTTTCCTTCAATCAATTCTTTGAATCATTTATATATATCAATACTTTTTTCTCAAAATCTATTTTTAAAAAAATATTAAATATAATATATATTTTTAGATATTATTTAATTTATTAAATAATATTATAAATTTTACTTACGTGCATGTGAAACAAAATATAAATATATATATTGTATTTGTTTACAGAGAGAGTCATTAAAAAATCAATCAATATCATAATATTGTAAATAAGTGTATTTAAATTTGAACAGAAATTCAAATAAATATATTTGATTTAAATTAAAAAATAAAATGAGATTCGAATAATAAAATCAAATATACTTATATCCTAAACAATTCACTCGTAAATTGTGACCCGATTATATTTATATCCTAAACAATTCACTCATAAAATAGTACTAAAAATGAAAAGAAGATAATCGGGTCAGAGAAAGATTTTAAAGGCAGATTGTGAGCCAGCCGTGTTGTGTGCAAATGGGGCCTGTCGTTGCCTAAATGCTTCTGGTCATGGGCCATGCAATTCACTCGTAAATTGAATCCTAAACCATACCTGTTTCTAGTTTTTCTTTCACATAAAAGTTGTATTTATATTATTATTTGTCACATTTTACTCTAAAAGTATTCACCATCAATTATTTGTCTCGTTCTTATTATTTAATTTCATTTTCTTAATTAATATGAAGTGATTGTATATGTTTATAATTTAACCTTTAACCTTAAGATAAAATATCAATTTAACCTCTGAATTCAATCAAAGTTCTCGTTGTCGATCGCCGCTCATCACCGTTATCGATCACTGTCAATTGTCGTAACTGGTTACCACTGACCGTCATTGTCGATAACCATTAGACCCCAAAATTTCCAATTCTCTCATTTTTCTACCTCCAAATGAGAATCTAATGTTTATTTTATCAAAAATGTCTTGAACTTCACGACCCTAATCTAGAACACTTCAACTTCTTTTTAAAATAAATTAAAATAATAATTTAGCATTATCTTTATTTATAAATAAGGATGTCAAAAATCTAAATCTATATCATAATATGTTTATATTATAATGATAATAATTTAATTTATATAAATTTTTACCATTTTTACTAAAGTATAACATTATTAAGCTAATAAGAGTTAACGATTTAATGACCAAAATGTAATGATCTGATAACGTAAATAATCAAAATGATATTTTTCAAATTAGTGACTAAAATAAGATAAGCATAAAATAAAAGGGATCACGAGTGAAATTTATCCAAAATTAAATTACTATATAGGATAAAAAAGAAGAAAAGAAACAGTAACGAGTAAAGTGGGAGGGTAGCAGATTCCATAATGGAGGCCATGCCAGAGCCTCATTATTTTCGAATATCAGAACCTGCTATGGTCATCACAGAACTCTCTGGATTAGTTTTTGTTGAAATCAAAATAGTGAAACCACTCGAGGGTTTTGACTTCGGTTTATTGTTGTTTTATCAAAGTTTTAATAGTCTCAGACGACGTCGGAAGAAGACAAGCTTGGTAGAGTTTCTGACAAATCCCAAACTTCCTCGGAGAAGGGAATAGTAGACTTTAATGAATCTAAGGTTGCTGGTGATAAATGGTCTGTTGAAAATGCCAATGTTGTTAGCTGGAACAAGGATGAAATAGTGAATTCTATTGTAAGACAACAGCAGGTGGATTCCAATATTGGATATACTGGTAGATCACATAGACTAGGTCAGATGTCTGGTTGGCAAACTGGGAAGCAAGAAGAGATGGAGCAGTTTCAGAGAGTTCCGATACCTGTTGTTGAAGGTGTGCGATCTTCTACCTCAAAACTTCCAGATGAAGGTCCATCAAACCTTAATTTGGATTCTTATTATGGTTATAGTGAATTGTTGCAGAATCGAACTGACCTGGGTGGTTCTGGTAGAATTCACCTCGAACAAGATCCAGCTGAGCTTTTGAGGAAGCTAGATGAGCTAAAGGAGCAACTTAACCGGTCTTGTGATGTAATTGATAAACCAAAAGAGAAAATTCCGCTTGATGGGAGGGTTGTTCCTCCAGAGTGTGGTGCTGATAGCTGGTTTCCCAATGGTTCTTCAGGATCACGGAAGCCCTCAATGCCTTTCTTTGGACCTGATAAACGTCCTGCAGAAGCAGGGCCCTCTTATTTTAGCTATTTTCCGGAACCATATGCTTGTTCCGTTTAGCAGGATATGACTCGGCACGAGATGTATCCTCCAATGCACAATCCGAATCATATTCCTGCATTTGGAGATCCTTTTGGATCTAAAATGCTTGGAAGAGCTCCGCACCAGTTCCCTGGGAGACTACCAACGTCCACATTATCCATACTTTTCTGGGCAGTACAATGAAAGTAGTCATGACCCAATTATGCCATCTCCACGAAGCCCAGTGTTGCACCAGACTTCCTGTTCTTGCTTTCATTGTTATGAGAAACATCAGCGAGTTCCAGCACCTATTCCTCCTGGTTCATTTGGCAAGAAAAGGTTACATGATGTTCCTGGTAACCCATTGTACCATATTGACAACCCTGGGTCTTTTAGTTCACGTTCCCATAGTTCTAGGACTGCAATGCCCCCATTGATGGATGCATGGTACACAAGCCCATGGTAGATGGCCGAGTGATATTAACTGAGAAATTGATGGTTTTTTTCGTTGTCATCCCCAGAGGGTAGTGTTAGCCGGTGATGGGCGCCATGTTCATCCTATAGCTGGCGGTGCTCCGTTTATAATGTGTTATAATTGCTTTGAATTGCTACAAGTGCCCACGAAAGTGCATCTCATGATGAACAATGAACATAAATTGCGGTGTGGAAGCCTGTTCAACTGTGATAAACTTCACTGTCATCAACAAGAAGATTTTTCTTTGTAATCAGGCAGAAACAAAAGGAATTTTTTGTAGATGTTGATGATAATTCTAATGAAGGCCGTGTCAACCGAATTGCTACTAACTTCTCCTCTCCTCTGATGACTATGATCATTCAGGTTATGATGATTTTCAGCCAATGGACAGAGAACCTGTGGCAGTATCAAGCGGCCAGGCTTCGATTGCAGTCAAACCTCAGGAAAGGCAAAAGCTTACATTCTTCATCTCCAAGTACCTCTGAGGATGAAAACAATCCAGATGTTTTGATTCCTTCACGAGAGGGAGTAAGTCCTGTTCAGCAGCCAACCAAGTCCACATTGTCTCCGCCTGCAGGCTTACCTCTTCAAGAGCACTTTGATTACTCTTCTACCAATCATGTACCCAACCGATTCGGGAAAGGAAATCATAATAGCCGCTCTGAATGGGAGAAAGTTATGTCAAACAAGGTTACCACACGACAAAATTCTTTAAAGGAGGCATTACCTACTGAGATGGAGGTGTCATTCAATAAGTACTCTAATACTGGGATTTCTCAAGATTCAGGGGATGCAATTAGAGAAGTTGATCAACCAAAAATGGCAAAAGAAGGTGAATCGTTTTTTGCAAAAATTATCTAGAAGAGTTTTAAGGATCTCTCAAGATTTAATCAAACCGAGGAACGTTGGAAAAGTAATGTTTCGGTTAACGGCATCGTATCCCTGATGGTGTGGTCAAAAAAGCTGAAAAGATGGCTGGAACAATTCTTCTTGGAAAGCATAGGTAAGCATTCGTCGATATTCTTTCTGTAGTTTCTTGTGTATTTAATTTAAACATTTGACATTATTGTGTTACACATGACTAAATCAGGTATGATTTCCGAGCAGGATTCTGGGGTGTTCTCGGCGGGCATTATCTTGGCATAATTCCTGTAAGATTGAATAATTTTTTTACCCAAGATACTATTAGTTAATCATTTTGTTGTTTGGTTTTTGCCAAAACAGAATTTCTACTGCAGCGTTTTATCGAAGAACTTAATTATCCAATGCCAGAAAATTGTGCCGGTGGAACCACCATATTTATGAAACGGGAGAGAAATCCGTCAGAAAGATTTTGATTTGCTCATTAGTCGAGGGAATCCGACCAACAGGGACAGATCTTACATCATTGAGATATCAGGCAGGGTTCTGGACGAGGAGACCGGTGAAGAGCTAGAGAGCCTTGGCAAACTTGCCCCGACGTGAGTACATCATTCCAACATTCCTTTTCATTAAGAATGGTACATGATTGGAACATGATTTTGTCATTGATGTAGTCTACTTGTCATGAATATTAAGTGTTAGGAAAGCATATAGACATTGTGCAGTTCTGTAGACTGTTTGAAAGCTCTCCTCTTGCTTCATTGTGTGCCCATTATAACCGTGTACACGTATCTCCGTTCATAATAGATTCTTTGTATTTTGAACAGTGGAGAAAGCAAAGCGCGGTTTTGGCTTGAAAGTTCCAAGAGCAGCTGCATAATGAATTTGTTGTTATCTGGTGGATGATTCATTATAAATCAAACTTACCATTTAAACCTCCTTTACTTTTCGCATAATTGTTACTCTGTAAACAAAACTGACTAAGCGAAAATCGTACAACATTAAAGGCCCAAAAGAAGGGGAGAGGGCTGGTTTTGGCAAAGCACTGAAATATTATTTATCTTCGTAAATGAAGTATAGTTATGAAACTTATTCTACATACCATTAATATTGAGAATCAATGCAAGTGGTTTTAAGAAAGAAAAAAGAGAAGCAACCACAACAATCAGATTTGATATTATTGAACAAACAACTCATGTTCCCAACAGCCACCTTTTGCTGAAGAAAAACAAGTCCTAAATGCCATCGACTTCTTTCTACTTGCTTGGTGGTGGTGAATCATTCTTCTTCTTTGGATTAAGATACGGATCCTGTGAATATTCAATTGTTAAGGAACATGAATTTGGACAATTTTAACATAATTAGCATGGAAAAACATCATGTGCTCATTTAAACTCACCCTTTTCAATCTCCAATGGAGATTCCATGTTTTCATTCTCTCAAGTTTAATTTTTCATTAAAGTCACTGTAAACCAAAGTTCAAACACGCAAAAGAAACGTATACTTCAATATGACGAATCGACTTGGAATAGTGAATCTAGATTATCTATAACCTATACAAAGAAAACTAAAAAAAAAATCATCTAAATCTTCATGTTCATCAAATTACGATGTTTGGCAAGTTGATCCTCCTAATTTTATATGTTTTCTAGCATCATAATCAGCAATTATTCTGATAGATCAAAGTTTAGACTTTATGTTTGGCAAACCCAAATGAAATTCCTAAAAGCGAGAAGTAGTATTACTAATCAACGATTTTACATGTGCAACTAGGTTTAAAACTGGAAAAATATAAGGGCAAATGAAATTACGTCAACAAAGAGGAGGTGGGCGAGAACGGTGACTCCCACGACGCCGCCGATGATGAATACTGGGCCAGTTAGCAAACTCCATTTCCGGTGTATCATGTTTCCGCTCCGATTTTAAGTTACAGTCTCCGTGTTTCCTCAGATCCCAAATCCCAATATTTGAATACGATTACTTGACTCGGGTGTATTTAAAGAAAGAGAGCAAGCCAGTCGGGGGCAGACGGGCAGTCCTTGCTTGGTCCAATCTAAGGATTTCTTGAGCTTTCGCCTTTTGGGACTTATTGGGTTAACTTGGCCAAACTCTGGGCCACAATTCATTTGCCCTTCAACTGTCGTTTCAAATAAAATCAAGCAAACTTGAGTAAAACGTTTTAAAATTATAAATTTATTATTCGTTTTTATTTTCCATTTTTATTTTTATAAAGTTTAAATTTTCACACATGATATCATGCGATAATGTTAAGTTTAAATTGTATGCAAAGCTCATAAATCATTTGATGAAGGAAGATAAAGGTAAGGGATGTAAATGAGTATAGCGTTTGATGAACTGTTTGTGAATAATTCATATAACATTCGTTTATTAAGTAATATAAATGAGTATTAACGAAATTTATATGTTCATTTAATAAACGAATGAATATGAATAAATGTGTGTTTGTTTCGTTTATGTTCACGAACAAACCGATTGTTGATAATCTCGTTTATGGACTTGTTTATTCGATTCTCGCTTTCTTTTATTTTTTTACATTTAAAATATTGGTGAAGATGTGGACTAAACTGAACATAGTGTGTACTTTGAAGTTCAAATTGTGAGGCCTAAAGAGCTTTAGGACCAGTGGCGCAATTTTACCATTTCTAAACATATAAATAAACATGTTCACTAGCATTAAACAAACATGTTCGCAAATAATAAATAAATGAACATGAATACCTTCAAAAATAAACAATTGAATACAAACATAACTTTATACATTCAATTTCGACTTATTTACATTCCTATACGGGTGATATTCGTTAGAAAACAAGCTCAAGGACGAAGCTGCCAAGGCTTTGAGTGAAAGTGGGTTGTCAACGAGTGCACTGTCCCAGTTCGTGCTCAAATGGAAGGAATAGAAGAGCATACAAACGGAGTCAAAGTTCTTTTCGGATCCTTATTTTCATTTCAATGATTTGAATATTGTGTGGACTTACGCAGCTTGATTGAACAAAAATATAAGCGAATAACAAGGTACCAAGGCAACTGATCTACCACCCTCTTTCTTTCTTTCTCACCGAATATCTATATTTGTGATTCAACAATTTTAACCTCTGAAATCTCAACTTTTCAAGTCTCCGTTTTTGGTAAAAGTACACTATCTTCGTGTAATTCAATCGTCCCTTAAAAATTTTAAATTATCATATATTATAGTTATAATTTTATATTTTTTACTTCTCTTAAAATTTTAAAAATCCGTTCCTAACATAAAATTTTATTTCCGTCTATTATAAAGAAGTATTGGTGGCAATGTTATCGTGCACGTTTGATATACCTTGTGCGCCACTATCACTCTTGAAAAGAAAAATGCTTGATAATGATATAATAAAGATAGTAGCTGCATAATCCAGTCTGGTTAATGGGGTGTGTGTGCCCCAATGGACACTATAAATCCTGTGAGTTACCTATCCAATCTCGAACATATTATTACTGGAATAACCTGTGGTGGATATCATTTAATCAAATTTAACTTTAATATTAATATATTCAGAAATTTAAGAATAAAATCTAAAATTTTAATATTATTTTAAAAAAATAATAGGTATGTAATTTTTTTTAACATATTTAATTTAATTATTTTTAAAAAAATAATAGGGATGCACTCAATCTCTGTCCGCCATTTATATGTCATCAGGATGCGTAAGGCTTTGGTCATACATTACATGGCACCATTTTAATATTTATAAACCAAAAGTCAATAGAGAAATAGGGAAATTCATAATTAGAACAACGAAGGAAAAAAAGTATAAGCATTATAGATTCCATGATTCCTTTTTTTTTTTCTGATATGCTCAACTGTTGCTGGGAGCTGATAAGAACATGTTACATGCCGCTGCAACACTACCAAAACAGCTTCAATGTAGATTCAAGTATTTTCATGCAGCTAAATTTTAAATAGTGTTTCAATTATTAATACTTTATAATTTTTAATATTTGGGTGACCAAAAAAAAAAATATTAATAATCATATAATTTAAAATATATTCATTGAATTAAGAGGATTATACATTTCGTCTTTATTTTATTTTTCGTAGAATATATTTCATCTTTATATGCATATATAAATGGAAAAATAAATGCTGGATATTGACTACCGACCATTATTTATTGGTTCAATATTGATTTCCATCTCCACGATTGACATTAAAAAAATGAGAAAAATCAAAGATGATAGAGTGTCCTGATCACACGTGCGTCAGTCCTCAAATCAGAACAATTTCGACATCCAAGCGTCCAAAATTGTTTAATTCTTTAAGGGTCAACGACGATAATAAATGAAATGAATATCAGATAATCGATACGTACTCTGGTTTCTTTCTCTTTGGTCTCCCAAATAATTAGACTTTTCAGCTAACTTAATTTATTAGTTAATCTTGTACTAATTTAATTAGGGTTCGTTGAAATTAGCAACATTGCGGATTTGTCCCATGTTTATTGGCAATAATTAACTGGTGGGGCAGATAATATATTTTTTTGCATCATCTTTTCATCACCGTGCCGTCATGTAGGTTTGTATGGTACTGCATGGATTTAACATTATTTAATTTAAATCATGAAACAATAACTATCTCAACAGTCCATTAGAAAATTGTTATTGGCAAAAAATTTAGTTATTGTAATAAAAAAAATGTTGGAAGAGCTAAATATAAACCGATGGAAATAGGTGAGACAATCGTTCATTTGAAAATATGAAAATTTTTATATATTTTAAATATTCGTTTGATAATGTGTTTTTATCTTTTAAAATTTTAAAATTTATTTTTTTAACATATACTCTTACTTTAGTCCATATGAAAGAGTATTTATAATTTTAAATTGTTGGATTAATCTTATACAATATAAAGAGTTTTGCACTTGTATTTTGCGAATCCTTAATTAATATCTTCAATCTTTGCGCTTGTGCATTAATAGCAAGATATCCTACCATCTAAATTCACCATAGCTTTTAGGGTGAACTACAAGTTTAGTACACCAACTATCACTTTTATTTTGTTTGATCATTTAACTATTTATTTTTTTAAATCATACTTAACGTTTAGATTTGACTTCATTTTGATCACTTATTATTAAAAAATAACAGTAATGCTGATGTGTATCATAATTATGATAATGCCACATCATCATTAAAAAACAAAAGATGTCATGCCAACAATTTTGTTAATCTTTTAACGGTTGATGGCTAAAATGAAACTGAAATTAAAACTAAACAATGTATATGATTTAAAAAAATAAATTGTTAAATGACTAAAATAAAAATGATACTGAAAATAATAAACATATAGGTTGGTGGCTTGATTGAAAGAATATGTGTTGAAGGGTGCTAATTTTTGGCATGTGGAGTACAAGGCTCATTTGAGTTGAGTTTTAAGGAAATTGTTAAAATTGATAGGTGATGTTGCTGCCTTGTTCAATTCTGGTTTGAATTGGGCTAAAGGTTGATTGTAGGTGGATCTGGGAAAATACTAGAGTGGTGAAGGAAAAATGAAGTGGCATAAGCTTCTTTGGTTCCCTTCCCATGCGCCTAAGTATTCTATTATAGCTTGGATGGCCATCTTGGACAGGATGTCTACAAATGATAGATTGACTCGGTTTGGAATAGCCACTGATGACTTGTGTGGTCTTTCTGATGTTGCTATAGAGTATAGGTGCCACTTATTCACTGAGTGCTCCTTCTCAAGGGAGGTTTAGAGGGGAGTTTTGTGTACTTGCCGACTGCATTTCAAAGGATTGAGTTGGGATGATAAGCTTTTGTGGGCAATGAAAAACTTGAAAGGTAGTTCTCTTCTTGTTCGTATCCCAAAGTTGGCTTGGGTGGGGTTCTATCGATAGAAGTGATAGGGTTAATGTGATTTTGTGTGCTGATTGGGGCATTTTTTAAGACCAATTTGTCTAGTTGTATTGGTTTAACTGTGATTCTGTTGAATCAGTTTTGTGGTTTGATTTATGTTGGTTTTGTAGGCTATTGTGGCTGACTGGTTGTTTGTAGCAGCTAGGTTACTTTCTTTGATAATATACGATACACGACTTATAAAAAAAAATTTATGGCCCCATACTTTTAATGTTGGGTCCGAAGACTTTGAAATAATTGACAAATCGATAATTTTTTTTTGTCATTCATGTTCAAATTCTAATTTTATACAAAATTTAAACATAAAAGTAGCTGTTTTCTTTCATATTTTTGAATTTAATTAATAATAATATTATTATGAATATAATAAAAATACTTTTAAAAGTTATAACATTTTTGGTAAAATTTGAAAATTATAATACCATTTTAGACTCAAATGCTGAAACCGAGCAATAATGATTGGAGTAAAAAGCTTCACTTTTTCACCATAAGAGCTGGAGAAGGGAACCAGAAAGAAAAAACGAAAAACAGAGAAAAAGGGTTTAATTATATATATCATAAGACATACGTTGGAAATGACATCAGCAGGTCCACAGTCCAATAATATCCAAATTGTAAAAAAATAGCTGTAAATCCATTTCCTCTAGAAATCCCTTTCACCATCAGCAATTCCACCCACATTCTTTGAAGAATCACGTAAAAATGATTATAAGTACATATTCTTTATTAATCTACCGTGTATTGTTATACAAATTAAATTCTACCATAAAAAACAAACAAATAACTCAACAATCTGACTCGACCCTCTATATAAACCACATCTTTCTCTCCATTTTCCTTCATACCAAACACACACACCCACAAGAAAGAAAAATAGTATAATTGGTTTTTGTTTTCACTGCCATGGAGAAAATGGAAACACCCCACATAGCCATTCTGCCCAGTCCTGGGATGGGTCACCTGATTCCACTCGTTGAGTTCGCTAAGCGATTTGTTCAACAACACAACTTCACTGTCACCTTTGTTATCCCCACCGGCGTTTCTCCAACTAAAGCTCAAAGATCAGCTCTGGATTCCCTTCCGAGCTCTATAGATTATGTTTTTCTTCCTCCTGTTAACTTGTGTGACCTGCCTGAAGACGCGAAAATCGAAACGGTGATTTCTTTGACGGTGGCTCGGTCTCTGTCTTTCCTTCGGGATACTTTGAAGTTACTGGTTGTAAAGACGAAAATCGTCGGCTTGGTGGTTGATCTTTTCGGGACCGACGCATTTGATGTTGCCAGAGAATTCAACCTCTTGCCGTACATCTTTTTCCCGTCTACAGCCATGGCTCTGTCTTTGTTTCTTCACCTGCCGAAGCTTGACCCGATGGTTTCGTGCGAGTACAGGGACCTACCAGAAGTAAGAATTCCGGGGTGTATACCCATTAAAGGCAAAGAATTGTTGGACCCGGTTCAAGATAGGAAAAATGATGCTTACAAATGGGTTCTTCATCATGCAAAGAGGTATAGATTGGCCGAAGGAATTATGGTGAACAGTTTCGTGGACTTGGAAGGAGGAGCTTTAAAGGCTTTGCAAGAGAAAGAGCCCGGTAAGCCTCCGGTTTACCCGGTTGGTCCACTTGTTAACGTTGATCCAAGTAATAAAGCTGACGGGTGTGATTGTTTAAAGTGGCTAGATGATCAGCCACATGGGTCGGTTTTGTACGTCTCGTTCGGAAGCGGTGGAACCTTGTCATCGGTCCAGCTAAACGAGTTGGCCATGGGGTTGGAAATGAGCGAGCAACGATTTTTGTGGGTTGTAAGAAGCCCGAATGATATAGTCGCTAATGCCACATTTTTCAGCGTGGAAAGCCAGAATGACCCTTTCGATTTTCTACCAAAGGGGTTCCTGGAGAGGACTAAAGGCAGGGGTCTACTGGTGCCATCGTGGGCACCACAGAGTCAAGTGCTGAGCCACGGCTCGACTGGTGGGTTCTTGACCCATTGCGGATGGAATTCAATTCTGGAAAGCGTTGTTTACGGCGTGCCTTTAATCGCATGGCCACTCTACGCCGAACAAAAAATGAACGCCGTGATGCTAACCGAAGACATCCGAGTGGCGTTGAGACCTAAATCCGACGAAAACAGCTTAATTTCCCGAGACGAGATCGCGAAGACCGTCAAGGGTCTAATGGAAGGCGAAGAAGGGAAAGGCGTTAGAAATAGAATGAAGGACCTGAAGGAAGCTGCCCTAAAGGCACTCTCCCAAAATGGGTCTTCCACAAACGCACTCTCTGAGGTCGCTACAAAGTGGAGGAATCAAACTCCCCTCTAAACCCAATCTTATCCTTTCTTTTTCCCTTTTTTTAATTTCAGCCTTTAAGTTAGTGCAATCTTAGCTTTTGTATGTTCTATATGGATTATTTTCCCATTCTCTTTGTAAATGGTGCAGGCAATATATGTTTAAATGCCAGAATTTCTTGGGAGTTTTTGTGCTCTAATGTTCTTCTTTAACTTTCTCCTGTATATTTTATGTAGTAGGTAGGACTGGTGTGGCCAATGTCCACTGTGTGGTATTGAATTGAAGTGGACCCAACGACCAAAGAAAAACTCACAGCACATTTTAGTGATGGCCTCTCTTAGCAATAGCATTCATAGAGAGTAGGTAGATGGTAAGTTTAATATTACAGTTACAAAAAATAATTTTTCTCTTATTTAGACTCGAATTAAAGATTAATTTTTGAAAATAATATCGAAAATTATAATATGTTTTAAATGAGTAGGTGAGTGGTATTGACATGCAAATGAATCCAGTCCGCTAATATGTACGGCAATTTCTACATAACCAAAACAAAGTAAGAAACGAACAAGTTATTGCGAAACAAGCACGAAAGAGAAGGCATGTATCACATAATACAGATCAATTATAGAGTTGATTCAAGGAATTTTCATATTTTCCGACTGCAATAAACATTCCCTTTATTTAGCATACCTATGGATCAACAGTGCCTCTTTTTATTACAACGTGATCAAAGTAGATATTTTTCCATTTCATCCAATCCAATTATGTCCTCTGTTTCCCACAACAAATTAATCCGTCTCAAACCACATCAATTTCTTTTGTCGAATGGATATTGATCTAATTTATTTATTTTTATTAAAAATAATGTATTCAAATGAACTTTTGGTACATACTATTGTGAATTTAATTAGATTGAAATTTGGAATTAAATGTAGATTATTGAACATCAAACTAATAAATATATATAATTGTGGTATAAGTTGATGTATCAATTGATTTCTTTTTTGACCAAGACAAAGTGATTATAATGTAATATGTTCATGACAACGTACATACCTTACAGATACGATTGCTCGAACTCAATACCTCTAAAAAGAACAATATTCCTTTTTATTACTGAGACCACTTTGATACATTAGGTATAAAATGTTTTTTCAAATAAAAAAATCATTATTAAGTAAATAATTTATTTGTTAAAAGAATATAACAGTAACAAATTCTTGGGGGCATTTGCATCCTTGGATTGGATATTGTTTTGTCTTCGTTTGAAATTGCAATACATGAGTTACTATTGTATAGTGGCAGATCACCTACCCTGCCTTTCCTATTCTACTAACTCCAACCATTAATCTATAATCTCAGGATTTTCTTTCCAATGTCCATTGTATAGTCATCCACACATTTTTTCCCCTTCCATTCCAAAATTTACTCTATTTATATTGAAAAGGGAAAAGTGAGGTCAGGTTACAAGTGTATTCATTATTGGGTCTGGTTAGGGGTATAAATGAATTGAACTTGAATGAATAAGAACATGTTTGTATTAGTTTCTTTATTTTTAAAAGTATTCATATTTATATTCAGTTCGTGTTCGTTTAATTTTTAAATTTCATGTTCGTCTATTTATTTTTGATTGTGTTTTTTTCGTTTATTTAATGTTCGTGAACATGTTCATTTAGTGTTCGTGAATATATTCACTCAACGTTCATGAACATGTTTATTTAATATTTATTTTACGTTCGCGAACATATTCATCTAGTGTTATCGAACATATTCATTCAAAAATATTACCAAACAAACAAGAAAATTAAAAATTAAACAGAATCCTTAATATATATTTCCAGCAAACTCAAAGCTCAAACCCAACGGCATATCAAAACTCATTCAACTTTTTTATGAATAATTTTAAAATTGGATCCTCCACAATGTCATAAAATACCAATATAAAATTTCTTCAAAATCCTCAAAAGTTAAAAAAAAAAAAAACTCTATATCACCAAATAAAACAAATCAGAATTATATCACAAAGTAAAATTCAGAATTCAACATACAAAGTAATATAATAGATAATGAGTTAAGAATAAAAACCCATAAATTTACATATTAGGGTTGGCAACCGGAAATTTTACAAAGTATTAAAACTCATTTAGTTAGTACAATTTAATCATGATTTATCTTGTTTTCGGAGAAAGTAATACCAAAGCCTCTTGTAAAGGTGTTGAAGGTGTGTATAAAATTTCATCATATATTCAATTTAGTATTACCTTCATTAATATTTAAAATATAAAAATACATAAGCTTCTAAACGAGCTTGTTCATGAATATAAACGAACGAGATAATAAACGAATTTGTTTACGAACATAAATGATCCAAACACACATTTGTTCATGTTCGTTCTTCTATTAAGAGAACATAAATTTTTTTTCATAATCGTTTATTTAATTTAACAAACTAACGTTATACGAAATATTCACCAAATGCTTTCTTCATTTACACTTGTATAGGTTTGATTATCCCATATATATATACATAGTAGAGTAAATAAGTTAAAATAAACACTACTCATACCTTTCCGAGTTGTACTCAATTACTCATAAAGCTAAAAAAAAACTGGGAAATAAAAGTTGCTGCAATCATCATTGATAGATGCGTCAAAAGGGAAATGATTGGAGGGCCAAAACAAAACTCAAAATCTCATCATTTTCTTTAACTAATTCATCGCCATTTTATATTTTAGACTAATTTTTCTTCTTCTTCTTCTTCTCATTTGTTAGGTACTAGAAGTCTAACACAATTGAGGGTGGAAAATTACCTGTTTAATTAATTTTAAAAATTATTTTACATGTAAATTTGTTTTTATTAAAATAAATAAAATATATATTGACTGTTTATACTTTTATAAAATAAATAAAAAGTATTGTGAGTGGGTCGAATTTTAATTTTGATAAAACCAACTTAAATAGATTTTACTTAATGGATCTAAACTTGAGTGGGCTCCTTTTCTGTTGGTTAGGTTTTGAATTAACTTAGTCTTAGTTTATTATTCCATTTTCTTATAATGTTTTGGAGTTATCGATATTTTAAGGGCATAAATATATATCACATGAACGATATTAAGTAAATTTTCGTACAAAATTTTTAGGTTTAAAATCCTGAAAATAAAACAATATGAAATATTTTATGGTCTATATGATTTTATTTGGTTTACCGAATTTAATTCTATTTAAATTATTAAACGAATCGGTAGAAGATATCCTTGATTCATAAAATCATGATATCCAAAAATTTTACGGAGTTTGTGGTTTTTTATGAAATATATTTGTGTTTAGGAGGATAAAAAGGAATGAATTAGAAATATTGGGATCTAATGGTCCTTGGCGACGACGAGCGATGGCAGCTGAAAGTGATCAACCGCCGAAAGTGAGAGATTTTGATTAAATCTATGGATTAAATTAATATTTTATTTAAATTTAAGGGATCAAAATTAATTTTTATCTAAAATTTAGAGGTTAAATTTTAAAAAATAACATATTTTACTAAAGTATCATGTTATCAAACTAAAGATATTTTAACTAAAATATTATAAACCGATAGTAATAATGCTAAAAAAATATAATTAAACAATGTAAATGATCGAAACTTTATTTTTTAGATTTAATGAATGAAAATGAACACTATAAAACCAAAGGCATCATTTCAGTGATTTAAAAGATAACTCAATAATTTTTTTCTTAATTTTGGGCATAAAAATACGGTTTTAAAATCACTAAAATGTTAGATATCCGATTCCCCAATGATTCCTAACGAATATTAGCAACAAAAACTTCAACAGAACAATGATTCATACACTTGTCATTCTCCATTTTTATATTTGCCAAATGTTACAATTATATAAACTCAGATTTTTTTTAACAATTCCTATAGAAAGAGGAAAAGATATTCCGTTCTTAATGAGTATTGAATCTACAACTTAGAAAAAAGGAAATGCGTCAACTAAGAACTTTTAATCACTTGCTCTAAAATTTATTGATATAAACTTATATTTTTTTTGGAATAATTTCTACTTGAGGAAGGGGACAGTGAAATTTTACTTATACAGGATATTGAACCAATGACCTAAGGGAGTGGAAATATATCAACTGAAAACTTTTAACCAATTGCTCTAGAGATTGTTGACTTTAAACTTAGTTTTTTTTTTTTTTTTGAAAACAAGATGATGATATATTCATTAGTCAAAGAAAATATCATCCACAACGTCTTGTCATATACATACTAAATAAACACATTCATGATTATCAAAAATAAAATATGATGATGAGCGACAAGTGATAGTCTAATGAGCAAGAATATAAACAGTTGAGACAACGGCATACAAAAACGGATCGAGTACCAAACATAAAGGAGAAATATCTAAAGAATAGCCACAATGGACTAATGAAAAACCAATCCCTCTTAACTGCAATCCCATCCGACATAGATATTCAACAACCAACGGAATATCATATATTAGCTAAGGAAGAAATCAAACATTGAGAAAACAAGCAAGCAACCAAAAAACATGTAGAACACCATGAAGAAGATCAATGGAAAGTGCATGCACCAGAAGTTTAAAAACATCGGTAGTTATGATATCTTTTACGGAAAAAAATAAAGAAAAACTATTATTAAAAATAAATTAAAATACAACTGAAAATTAATAAAAAAACATACAACAAACAACCGAAAAATAAATGATAGGGAAGTGGTCGAAGAAAGCTACCACCACTACCATGACGCAAAGAAATTATAATAATCGCTCAATGTAAACTCAGGTCTTTAATTTAAAGTAGATGGACGACTAATATACGTACATTTCCAAGCCATAAAAACATGATACCGTAATACAATAAAAGAGAATATCATATTTTAAATAAAAAAAATATTGTCGTCTTTTGAGTACTTAAAATACCTTACTACATAATATTTTGTACAATCAGTTATGCTAACCATCAAGAACTACCATCTTATAATTTTATGACTATAATAAGAGGTTATGTGCACATGGAAAGAGATAAGTTTACCTTCTTTTTTTCTTCAAATGGTCCTCACAATATGACCATGTCAAACAACGTGAGATGTTGCAATAGTTGAAGAGTTGTTATGAGAGATATATGTTAAGAGAGTTTAAAATTAGGGTAAACTACGGTGTTTAGTATTTAAACTATTAGTTTAGATCTATTTTAGTACATAATTTTTTTTTCAAAATCATACCTAACATTTAATTTTTGTTTCATATCATTCCGTTAAAAAATTAACGGACGGGCTAACGTGACATAGCTCTGGTGGACGAACGACCAATCTGAACATGGGCCATGAAGATTGAAAGATTAAGAAATCGAAGAGTTCATCGTCGATTTGGAGGAGATTGAGGCTTTACCGATGAAACAAAGGTCGAAATCGTGTTTAGGGGGTCGAAAAAGTATGAGCTAGAAAGTTTGGACTTCATAGACCGACAGATGCAACAACCGGCGACTGTAGACATTACGACCGATGAACCCGTCCGTTAAGTTTTTAACGGTTAGTATTAAAATAAAACAAAAACTAAATGTTAAGTATTAAAAGATCAATAATTAAAATAGAATCCGTCCATGACTAGACGGTGATGGTGTAGTTTACCAATGTTTCCCTTTAACCGAAAAAAAAATAGAATAAGATGATGAAGATTAGAATGAAATGGTTTTTGGTTTATCTCCATAGGAGGATAAAGGGAGCGTGAAGTTGGCCTTTGACAATGACAGCGGCTGCCTCCTGCTGGGTGTTGGGCATTCCCCTATTCAGAAGAAGGCTGAGACTTGCCGAAGCATTGTTCATTCGATGGAAATCAAGGTGTGCGTAACAGGTGCAGCAGGCGACCTAGGTTCTTCGCTTGTCAAAAGACTCCTGGAAATCGGATACATTGTTCATGCAACAACAAGGAATTTGGTTACTCTTTCCCCTTTCTCTTCTATCTCTTTCCTGTCAAATCGAATCTATCTGTTAGCATTGTAAAAATCTGATCTAAAAACTGAATAATCCGGATTAATCTGTTTTAAGTTGTATTTAAATGTTGTAGGAGATTCTGACAAGGTAGGGCATCTTAAAAGCCTCCCACATGCAGAAACCAGGCTAAGGTTGTTTGAAGCTGATATATATGATCCGTGTGAGTTCAAACCAGAAATTGAAGGTTGCCAGTTTGTAATTCATATGGCTACCCCATTGCAACACCAACCCCAAAATTCTCAGGTATCATTACTATTATTATATGTATATTTCAGATCTTAACAAGTGCTTCCCACGTGATTAAACGTTGTCGTACTTACTAATTTCTATGTTCTCTATATTGAATGCATTACTTTGGTTGGATCTAATTAAAAAATAACATGGAATACACAGTTCAAAGACACAACCGAGGCTGCAGTTGCAGGGGTGAAGAGTATTGTGGTGTCTTGCATTGCATCAGGGACAGTGAAGCGACTCATTTACGCTGCTTCCGTCGTTGCCTCATCGGCTTTAAAATAAGACGGGAAAGGCTACAAAGATCAGTTAGATGAATCCTCTTGGACTTCCCCCGGTGCTACTCCTCTAGTCTTCGGCACCGACTTGTTAAAGGTAACTAAAATCCTTCAACATTCATGGCGATAAACAGGATGCAAATGAATCTGGGATTTATATTGCTGCAGGCATATGCAAGCTCGAAAGTAGCTTCCGAAAAAGAACTGCTGAGGTACGGTAATGAGATCGAAATCGCGAGCCTCGTTCTCGGACTCGTGGGTGGAGCGACGCTTCTGTCGTGCATCCCTGGAAGCGTGAAGGTGCTGATTTCTCAAACCACAAAGAACGAATATTGGTACAACACCCTGAGGTTTTTGGAGGAATTGTTGGGAAAAGTTCCGATTTTGCACATCGAGGATGTCTGCGACGCTCACATTTTCTGCATGGAGAAACCATCGATGAATGGCAGATTCCTTTGCGCTAGCGCGTATTTGAGCTCTGCAGAGATCGCTAACCTTTATCTAATGATTTTCCATGATATAGGGATACTTTTTGAGTAAGTCATGATTATGACTGAATTGTTTTTACGTGAAATTTATAAAGCAGGCTAAATTTACAAATCTCGCATGCTTGGATTCAGGTTTGTGGAGAAATTGGAGAGAGAAATAGTTTGGGGTTCGACTAAGCTGAAGGAAGCTGGATTTGAGTACAAATATGATGTCAAAACAATACTTGAAGAAAGTATCAACTTGGGTCACAAGTTTGGGGAACTCAAAACTCCACCCTCTCCAGTATGAACTATGAAATGTATGTTTCCGCTACCCAGTGTCAAAGTTTTGCAGAATAAATGTTTAAAATTTTGTTACTATTGTTTGAAAAGACAAGATTTAGTTGACATACTCCTCTAATGGGTAGGATGGACGAGGGAGATTGGATTGTTAATTTTCATATTCTATTAATAATATATTTTTGTCTTTAAAATTTTATAAGTTGGTTGAACTCATCAAATAATATCAATGATTAAAGAGAAATGTTGTTTCCCTAGAGGCCATGAATCTGAGCAGTTGAATCTGATGGGTGTATGTGTGTTGTCAATAATTTATTAGTTACTAAAATATTTTTTAATTTTTGTCATCGAATTTATTTTTGGAAAAAATGTATTTGATATTATATTATTCCTTTCCAATTTTAGTTAGTGACAAAGTTTTCATTAAAATTTAATAGAGATGACGACATGACATGATATAATAATAGTTTTAGTTTTTAAAATTTATATGTTTTACCAATTTGGTCTTAATTCGAAATCATTCAAATAAATTCTCGATATTAAAAAATCATATCAATTTGGTCCTCTTCTTAGTTCAAAGTAATTAAGTAAATTTAATACTACAATAAGATGGTGACACTAACCATCATCTTATAGGTGAAAATTAAGAAAAATATAAAGTATTTTGAATTAAAATGAGGACCAAATTGATAGGATTTTTAAACATTAAAAAATATTAATTTTTTCGAATTTAGGATCAAATTGATAGAATGTATAAATTTTGGAGACTAAAATTATTATTAGCAGTCGATAATCAAATAAAGAAAACATAATATCAGTGACTCTTTTGTCTTTTACCAAAAGAAAAGTTCAGTGACCAAAGTAATAAAGTTGTAATAGCTTGATGATCAGTAGGATATTTTACCCTAAAATAAATTGAAAAAATAATAAGAACTTATTACTGTGCTATGGTAAAACTTACTGCATTAGAAACAATTTCATCTTGATCAATAAAATAAAATATAACATTGATGATGTTTTTGACCAAAAAAAATTAATTGTGACAAAAAAATTAAGTAAATAAAGTAAAAAAATAATAATAATTTGATGTCTAATGTGATAATTTACATTAAAAGTCAATAGATGAAAGAAGAAAATATTATTGTGATGTGGTAAAAATTATTATTTTAGAAGTGTTTTTTTTACGATTGGTACAATCGTAAAACATACGACGACCCAGTCCACTGATAACATTATTTTCTTACTTTTAAAGACCAAAATTAAGAAAATGAAATAATGGTTTTATTCTTTTCAAATGAGAAAAGAATGTTGTTTTCACATATAAATAAATAAATAAATAAAGCAGATAGAAAAAAACATATTATTGTCGGTATGTTTGACCGTATAAAACAATGAAGCAAACTCTTGTATTTATAGGAAAGATGAGAGAATAAAACATTAAAATGAACATATGAAACAGTGAAAAATGGACATAAATTCAGGCCAAAAAAAACAGTTGATTTATTTTTTTTTTTAACAAAAACCGTTATAGTTAGAAACTATTGAATCCTTATGTTGTTTTAAAATGTTGAATAAAATATTGTAATTTTAAATGTAAAAGACATGCTTGCTGGTTGCTACCATGAACTAAGCAAACAATGATAACGATATATATACGAGTAAAATTTGACTTCAATCACTAAATACAAATAAATTTAAAAATATCAAATAAACACTTCAAAAGATTTATATCTAATCATTGTGAAATATCATTACTGGAATTATTTACATGGATGGAAGGATACAAATTGCTCCTCTAATGGGGTGGAAATTTGAAAACAGGATTAAGAGAAGAATTCAGGGTTATCAAATGGAAAGCTTTGATCAAATTCCAACTTATCAAGTGATGAGATATCCAGATCTTCGATCGGTGAATTGGTAACCGAAGTCGGGCCGGAGATTATATCTGTAAGATCAGATTCAAAGCTGCCCATGTCGCATGATGACACCGAAAAATAGTTGGATTCGGATGTCTCCGGCGACATAAATGCCGGAGAAAGGTTTTCCATTATGGCTCCGATGAACGAGTCATTTTTAACTGTTTCCGGTTCAAAAGGGAACGAAAATGAAGGGAAAACATCCTTCCTATTGTCCAAGCCCTCTGCTTTCTCATCAAGCTGGTGCTGCCTTTTCCGGGAGTGATTCCCTTTCTCTCTAGACTCCACCGGCACCGGCATAAACGTACCGGCGAACTGAGAGGCTTGGTTACAAGTATGCCTCCCTCTATATTTAACTTCGAAATTCGTAGGGTCGCTGTCTGTTCTTTGAACTTGCTTAATGGCTAAGCAACCTTGTGAATGACGATGAGTGCATCGATAATATCCCCTGAGATAGAACGTGCAAAATTGAATGTAAGAAAACTAGGATTATTCTTGTACTAAACAAAGCTCCAACCAGATAAAAAAAAAACTGGGTAATGTATCTTTATCTATGCTTTAAGGTCATGTTTCAATATCATAAACTCAAGTGGGGAATAATTAAAACTAGCACCAGTGTTTTGTGGTTGTGGTCCTTTATGGTAACCCCAATCACAACAAAAAATTGATCTTCTATATGAAAAAAGGGTAAAAAAGAACTTTTTTTTCTCACCTTGGGAAATTTGATCCAAGAATAGCTTTCTGCCCATATTTTCGCCAGCAATATCCATCGTCAAGAGGATTGTCTAATGACGACCCGGAGCAAACCCGAACTTGCTCGGTCACCCCGGACGACGTTTTCCTCTTTTTGAACACATCTTTTTCACCTGATGCCTCGCTTCCGGGGCTGCTACGGTCGATGGAACGGCATGATTCGATGGCGGTAACTGAGGGATTAGTTCCGATCACGAAACCATTCCAATTCAGAATCGAAAGAGCTTTCTCGTAAGAACAAAGTATTTTCTCAAGTAAGAGTTGGCGTGTTTGGTGAGACGAAGAAGGATGGAGATGCTTCATGAGCTGATTAGTCACCTCTTTCCCCTCTTTTAGCTCATTCAAAAGAGTCCTTAGCTCCCGATCCATTGTAGCCAAAATCAAATTCAAAGTCCAAATGATGGTTAAGTACAAGAAGGGATGAAGGTATGCATGGAAGGGAGAGTTTAAAATAGGGTTTTTGTAAGACAAAAAAAGAAGGGCAGGAAAGGAGGATATTGGAAAGAAATGAGGTGGAAAGAGGTGGGAAAACCCAAACTTGTAGTGTCACCGTAGGGTTGGAGTGTGGATAAAAAGGGGGCTGACCAATTCAAGTGAACGTACAATATAAATTGGAGTGAGAAAGATCAGTTTTGAGAAAATATGAAGAGAGTTGAAAGTCAGAAATATACTTTAAAAGAATCTTCAAGTTCTTCTTCCGCGTTGTTGCTCATTCATTTCACTTATATTACTAGGGAAAATTACATGTTTAATCATACAACTTTCAACATGTTTATGTTTTGATCATTCAACTATAATGTATCTTTTTAATTTATTAATTAAACTTTCAAATTATGTTCGTTTACTTATTTTTGGATGTTAAGTCTTAAAGAAAATACCAAAAAATTGTGTTTGGAAACTTTTTATTCATGAAATTAACCTAGAATTTTAACCTTCTCCTTTCTCATAAATAATATTTTTCCCTGTCATCGTTCGATCTTCATTTATGATGTAATGATATCAAAACGTTACATTTTCTCTCCTATTTATTCTTCTTAGATTGATGCTCTTTGAAAATTGAAAAAAATAAAATAAAATCAAGTTGTCGACCTTATCTTGATAAAGTCTACAATGTTCATTGGCTGATCAACATTGAACTGATAAATGTCATTTTTCTTCTCTTTGTTGATCTCTCCTCTATTTGGATTTGAACGAAAATACTTTGTGCTAATAAATAAAAGGGAGTTGGAGAGTGAAGTTTAGAAAAAAAAATTCTTTTTTGCATAAATTTATTGAGAAATTTAGGTAATTAACAATCGTGTAACCTAAACGAACGAAATTAAAAATTTAGTCATCAAACCAATTTTTTTATAATGGGTAATCAAAATAGAAGCACGTTGAAAGTTAGATGATTAAACATGTAGTTTATCCATATTGTTAAAAGGGAAATTTATGGCTACATCACGTTTAACCCCTCGTTTACGAAAATGTTTGATGGATGGGTCCACCCATGTGAGGCTCATATATACTTTGGTTGATATTGTTCAATTTTTTATATAAATTTTTTTAATTTTAAAATTTTCATCTTAGCAATTTACATTCATCCAATATCCTAAATCAATATAAAACTAAAATATTTTACTATGTGTAATTAGACATATATATGAGTTATTATTTGGAATGTATAATATGAAAAATTTAATTTATATAACATATCTATTTTAATTTTAAAATCTAAAACCCTAAATTTAAGATAGAACACAGATTTTTTTAGAATACCAGAAAACTAGACAAAACTTTCGAGATAATGTTCTGGAAGAAATTAATTCACGAGATAATACACTCCCCAGATTAATTGCTCAAATAGGGTGAAATCCACAGTGTTGGCCGTAGGTCGCCATGCCTTCCGGGCGACCTACTACGTGGCCAGCTTCCCGGCGAACTCACAGAGAGAATGAACGTGTTGCATGGCACATGCACGTCCCAACACATAGATCGTCATGCCCTCCGGGTGACCTTGTAGGTCGCCATGCACTCCGGGCGACCTACCCTTACTCGCTCACTCGGATGCCCTTGCATAGCTCGCTCGACTGCCTTCGCATAGTTCAGTCAGATGGCCTCAGATGCTCTCACATAACTCGGTCGGATGGCCTTGGGATTAAATACTTTAACATTTTAAGTTAACACTTGTCCGTAAATTAAACTTCAAATGGTCTGTACCACGAGATAACTTCACGATTATAGTAATTAACAGTATCTTCAAGCCCATTTGTGTTTTCTCTCGAGGCCTGAAACTGTTGAAATGAATACCCCGTAAATATAATTGGACCCACCTCCATAGTAAAGCGAGCAAATTATTAAAAAAATCAATAATTTTTTAAAATTAACTGGTCCAGTGAAATAAAATATTAATTTTTTAAGTAAAATAAATATTTGAATATTAATATTTACCAATTAATTAAATTAAATTGAAATGATCATCCTTGTAATAAATCTCTGTAAAACTCGATATAGATTAATTGATAGATAAATGGAAAATAGTGATTAATTAAAAAAAACTATTTCTGTTCCGGTTTAAAAGCAATGGACATTAACACACTAATATTAATACTACGGATTAAAACTGCAACTACTACCTTCCTCCATTTTTCATCTCAACAAAAACGGGCAATCACAAGCCGTACAGTGAAGGAATAGAGAATCGAAACAGACATACCAGCTCATGAAGAACATGATAATTGAATAATATGAAATATAGATGTAAATCCATAATAATTTGACATGATAGAAAAGAAATCAAATTCAAACTACGATAACGAAAGCATAAAGGAACTAATTTGTTCTAACAAAAATAATCTAATTCTTAACCAAAAGCGCTATCATTAAATAAAATAAAATGTTCTTAACATTGAATGTAGTATTCTGATCCACTTAAATATTTATCCATAAAGGCAAAAAAATCATTTTCTGCCTCTTGAATAGCTTGTTCCTTCTTCAATATGAGAGTCTTTGCCTTGCTCGAGCTTGAATTGCTAGACATGGTCATTCTCTGATAAAAAAAAACAAAGTGAAACATTCAAACACAAAAGCCCCTTGGTCTTATAATCATACAAACAATAAGCTAAATAGTTACATAGTTGGTTGAGTATAATCCAACAATTACCTTTGCATTTTCAACTCTGGATTTAAGTCTTTGAGAAAGTAGAGATAGTATATCTTCGTATACTTGGAGTGATTCATCAACAGATCATTCAGTTATCATTGCAGTCAATCCTAAAAAGTATGTATCAAAACTGTGTAAGTCGAATATCAAATTTTAACGAATAAATAATCACATTATCATCAAAGATTAATCTCACCGATTATATGTATTGCATTTTCTATCTCTTTAACCCAACGACTTGTTTTAATACAATGGAAGCAATGGTAAACCAGTGTTGAAAAGCTGCAAATAAGATTGTCATTAATTTCAAGTTTTGGTATTAATTTTGTTCTTTTGTGAGTAAAATATTGCTTACTTTTCTTCCACGAAATCGCGCTCGATGTTGTAAACTAAAGCGTTTGAAATTTGTGATAGAGCTTCCTCTCTCACCGATTGCCTGCATTACGTTAAAACAAGTTAAACCAAATATATTTTACATAAAAACTAAAAGCAGTATATATATAACCTTTCTTCAGACAATTCATCAAAATAAACATGAATGGTTTTTTTTAATTGAATCCGAGAATCATCAAAATCTCCATTGTCATCGTTGTTGCGAAGAAAGTGTCTTCTACTTGATTGAAGAGAATTCCTATAACGGATGAAGTTAATATATATAAACAACGGGATGCTTAGACGAAGAAGAAAAGAAAAATGGCTGCTTTGATTACTTACTTTTTGAGTTGTTTACGCGACATGTCGAACGCCATAACAAAAACAATCATCAGAACAGGCTTTGAGCTTTTTATTTTTTATTAGAATTTTCGCTTCTTTGTTAAGATGAAAATTAATCATGTATTTATAGCAGATCACAGGTAGATTCCTATTACGATTTGGTTTATTCAAGTATCTTTCTATCAATCTCAACTTTTACTTTAATTAGAACTAGGGTGTTCATGGACAGTTAATCGTACCGTTTAGTCTAAAGGGTCAGTTAAACGTTATAAAGGTTATGAGATTTTTTTTAACCGTAACCTAACCGTTAAGAAACGGTTAACCGATAATGGTTAACCATTATTAACGGTTTGGTTACAAGTTAACCGTATGTTAACTGTAACACTCATATCCCGTATACCTTTCCGTACACGAGATACAGAGGTCACGTTACTTCATAAAAATGTTTGTCATTTTAAAACCCGTAAAAATTTGTTTCAATTCGTTCAACTACAAAATATGATATTTCCTGAAAGCAACATACAAAAACTTTTACTTAATTACATTCCAAAATATTTGCCATAGTTTAATTACATGCCAATTAAGTTCTTAAATTGAATAAGATTGTCATAATATTACTGACGAGTTAACCTTTAATTGATGAAAGCTGTTGATACTGCTAACTCCTTATGCACTAGTCCTTGCCTCTACCTACTCGTGAAATAAACACACGTTAAGTAATTACTTAGTGAGACATAATATTATAACGTAACCTTTGAATATACATAAATATGTCACGTTTATTTATTTCGTACTAAATCGTATATTCTTTAATTATCTCATGCTCCTTATTTAAACAATATTTCATTCACAATTTTCTTAACTCTTTTCGTATGCCTAGCATACCTATTTACCTTTACATTTTTCCTTTCCATTTATCTCTTTAGTCATTCTTCTTTATTTCATTGATAGCCTCCATTCATCATTACAATGCACTTATATACATTTCAATTATGTCATCCTTACCTGCCTTTTTATACATTATTATACCTTTCATTTATGACATCCTTTCATGCCTCTGATATTCTGTTTACTTTTCCTTTATAACATACATTCATACCATTATGCATTGTTGTACCATATATATATCATCCCTTCATATCACAATACGTTAATATTTCTTTATTCTCTTCCTCAACAGTGTTTAACGTTCGTCTAACTGGCATAATTGACACATTTCTGCCAATGCACAGTTAGGCTATTTTTTGTTTTACTCAACGATACTTAACTGTTCATCTAACTGGCGTAATTGACACCTTTCTGCCAATTGCACAACTAGGCCATTTTTCTTTTTCTCAACGGTACTTAAATGTTCATCTAACTGGCATAATTGACACCTTTCTGTCAATTGTACAGCTAGGCCATTTTTCTTTTACTCAACGGTACTTAACTGTTCATCTAACTGGCATAACTGACACCTTTCTGCTAATTGCATAGCTAGGCCATTTTTCTTTTACTCAACGGTAATTAACCGTTCATCTAACTGGCATAATTGACACCTTTCTGTCAATTGCACAGCTAGCCTCAAAGACACTTAGTCTTTCATCTAACTGGCATAAATGACACCTTTATGTCATATGCATTGTTAGGCCTCAAAGACACTT
Organism: Hibiscus syriacus; assembly: GCF_006381635.1. Taxonomy (NCBI): domain Eukaryota; kingdom Viridiplantae; phylum Streptophyta; class Magnoliopsida; order Malvales; family Malvaceae; genus Hibiscus; species Hibiscus syriacus. The sequence goes on along the minus strand of NW_024062803.1, from coordinate 388,722 downwards.
AGTCTTTCATCTAACTGGCATAAATGACACCTTTTTGTCATATGCACAGTTAGGCCTCTTGATCTTTTATTTTAGAGCAATATCTACTATAATAATCATTCATCATATCCATTAACCATTTCCATCATTATACATTCCATGGTTTATTCATACTGCCAGTGCACTAATTCCTAATTTTTACTATAATTTACATGGATTACTCATCCAATACAATTACGATAATTCATCTTCTATTATGAACTTCTGACAATATCATCTCTCACGGGATCTTTCAATTCAATTCATATTTTATAATTTACATCTCTAAGGCTAATATCATCATTTATAAACTATTTCCTTATTATGTAGTTCTTATGTTTATACCCATATATTTTTCATACGGAAATTCATACACTTAGTATGAATTTCTTATCCTTTAGAACACAATGTGCCCAATACAGAAAATCATACACTTGGTATGAATTTCTTATCATGTTAGCACATGAAGTGTCATTTGGTAATCATCATACTTACATTAATTATTTCTACAACTATAACTATTGTAGGATGTACATACATAATTAAATGCACTCACCTGATTTCCTCGCTATGTATCCCAAATATAAGGCTGATTACTTTGGTACTTTGCTTTTGCCCTTAGTTTTACTTTTTTCGGGAGCTTGGTTCTGATCTACTCAAGCATTCATAAAACATGTATCATACCTATGTTAGAATACTTTCTATACCAATATCGGCATATTTTTAACATTTCTTGCTCCATAGTATCGATACTATTACCCTGATACCGATACCTCTACATTATATTACCGATACCCCCTTCAGGTATCAATACCAAAAATAGGTTCCATGTTATCTGGTATCGATACCCTTACCATGGTATCGATACTACCTTACTATGGTACCGATACCCCCTACCGGTATTGATACCAAAATTAGATTCGATGTTTCTTGGTATTGATACCCCTTATCATGGTATCGATACCCCTTATCATGGTATCGATACTACCTCTTCGGTATCGATAGTGATTAATTAGTATCGGTATCACTCTTCTTATTTATCTCATTTTAGCCTATAGTATCGGTACTGCTAAGAACAGTACCGATACCCTCGCCCATATTATTTAGCTCGAAAATAACCCAAATGAGGTTAAATTTCGTTATATAAACACCATACAATACCATTAAACTCTTCCTTAGCTATTTATACTAACATTCCTTCATTTAGCCTATTAGAAACATCTAAAATCATTCAAGAACATTCAATTCTAAGGTGGCGTTTGGTTCGCTGGAATGTTTATGAGGGAATTGAAATCTGTGAAGGAATTGGAATCTGTCAGGAATTGCAATCCAATTCCATATTTTGTTTGGTTGACAGGAAATGGAATTGGAATCTAATTCCATATTCTGTTTGGTTTGCAGACATGTCAGATGAATTTGATTTCAGTAATGTAAAATGACAGAATTGCCCTTCTTATTTTTTTTGTTTTATTTTGTTTTGTTTTACAACTTACATGTAGTAATATATTATAAAAAATTAAAAAATATTAAATTTTCATTTTATTGATTGATTATTCATTTCAGTAAATTATAAAAATCATGCTAATAAACAACAATCACCGCAATCAAAATATGTTAATAAGTTACCAAAAGATAGAGCAATATTTCGATACATTCCAATCAGAGTATGTTAATTAGTTACCAAAAAATATACCAAAAACTATTTTTATTCAATATATGAATTAGAAACCCGACCCGACATGACACAAAATAATAAAAAATTTATTTTTATTCAATAAAAACATTGACTTAATTGAAAAAAATTATATATAGAGGGGTATTATTGTAATTATTCCTAAATATATAAGGTAAAATTATATATTTTTTCGGGTCGGTCCGATTTTTTTTACCCTAAACCCGACACCGACCGACCCGAATATCACACTTAAAAAAACCTGACCCGACCCGAACAAAATAAAGTTGCACCCGACCCGAATATATGAATTAGAAATCCGACCCGACCCGAAATAATAAAAAAATATTTTTATTCAATAAAAATAGTGACTTAATTGAAAAAAAAATATATAGAGGGGTATTATTGTAATTATTCCTAAATATATAAGGTAAAATTATATATATTTTCGGGTCGAGTATTTTTCACCCTAAACCCAAACTCGACCCGACCCGAATATCACACTTAAAAAATCCGACCCGACCAAAATAAAGTTTCACCCGACCCGACCCAAATATATGAATTAGAAACCCGACCGATCCAAAATAATAAAAAAATATTTGTATTCAATATATGAATAAGTTACCAAAAGATTTATGAGGGTAGTATGGTCAAATTTTAATTCCCTCCAACAAGGGAATTGAATTTCATCCATTATTGAATAGAATTCACTTTCCCTCATTTGATGAAAAGTTGAAGCCATAAAGGATTCCAATTCCCTTGGAAAACATGAACCAAACATGGGAAAGTAGTGTAATTGGATTCCAATTCCCCCAATTCCAAGGAATTTCATCCAACCAAACGCCACCTAAGAATCAAATCTCTTTTTCTAATATATTCATGATCTCATTAATACTTCTAATATCTCATTTGTCTCTATGACAAGTCAAATCTACCATAAAACCTTCATAAACACTATATTAACATATCATTTAAAAACCCATTTTATTAAATCTTTAATATTTTATCCATACCTTTGTTTTAATCCTATCTCCCTTTAGCTTACATATCACTTAAGATTGTAAAAACAACCTATAATCGAAAGGAAAAACTGATTAAATTAAAGTTTACCTTTGAGCTATGGAGGATGGTCCTTGCACGAGAAGAAGAAAAATAAGAGAAATAAGCTTTTCCCCTTTTCTCTTTTCTTAAATCCCTAAATTAAATAGGTTTTAAATTCATTTCACTTAAAAGACAAAAATGCCCTTTCAATAAATTATCTCTTGCAAATTGGTCTTACTTAAGTCATTTCTTATTCTTTACCAGTTACTCAATTTAATCCTCCAAACTTTAATTCCTTTTAAATTAGTCATTGGCCTATTATTTGGGGTATTACATTAACCTATTACAATTATTTATCAATTTTTTTATAATTCATACTACAAAAAATATATAACTTAACACACATTTACACCGATATAAGTAAATAAAATAAAAATTGTAGCACTTAATGTATACTTACATCATTATAATTATGTATATCTCCAAATATCTTAGTACTTAACAATAAACACATAATTATATTGGTATAAGAATATTTCTATATTTTCAAAGAAATAAAATTAAAAATGATAAAAATATATACATATTAAATTATTTGTATACAAATTTTATTATATATATATTATAAATAATAGAAAATTATATTAAGTTATTTGTGTAAAAATATAATAAATTAGAAATTTAATTTCTTAACGGTTAACAGTGGTTAACCATTTATCAAAACTAATAACCATAACCTTAACCATTAACCATCATTTTTAATAGTTCGATTAACCGAAATCATTTAATATTCACGGTTCGATTAATTAACCTGTTAAGTGTAATGGTTATATTGAATAACGATTACGGTTAACAATTAAGAAAAGAATGGAGAAATCAAAAGACTATATTTTATTAGTATTAATTATGCTATATGGCAAACTTTTATTGGAGGGGGCACACATAGGGTACATAAAAGCAGCAGACTATTTTTGTTCCAAAATTCGATGCCTGCTTTTTGATAATGCCTGCAGAAGGGCTTTTTTCTTGTTTGGCAAGTCGCAAGGGAGATTTTTTTTATCTATATAAATCACAAGGGGGAATTAATTGTTAGCCAATTGTAATATTTCGGAGTCAAAATTACATTGGACCATAACTGCTATCTGTATACATGGATGCAACTATACAGCACTGCATATGTAACGCATTGGAGACAATAAACTAGTTCCAATAAGGTATCTACCTGCATGCACCAGAGAAGAAGAGAAAGGGCTTACTACTCTGATGAAGCTGGCGGCAGGAATGAGTGGTTTCAAATCTCTCTTAAGATTGCGAGTTCTCGGTCTCAAACAAGGAGGCTTCTTCGTCCTTCTTTGAACCTTTTGACAATAATACAACAGAACATTCAGCCTTTGTTAATGGCTTCCAGTATCTACTCTCAGAAACCATCATGCGAAATCCTGTGTAAAGGTCAATGGTAGCTGCAAGGCCACCACTTCGGTCCAGAAAATTACGTTAACCTGAAACTCATTCTATTATACCGGCAATGGAAGCAGAATCATATTGGACAATTCGTTAACAAAAAACATCTAGAAGCTATGCTGTCTTTGATGGAAAAACGAAACATAGTTTAACTTGGGTGCGTGTTGGAAGTTCCACGTCAGCAAAGATTGAGTGATTGGTTAAACCCGAGAAACTTCTCTAGCGTGGTAGGTCTAAACTCTTTAAAAACTTAATAAGAAATCGTCACAAATGATCTTTGAGTTAGCGTACTGCTTTCTGTTTTATGACTCAAAATGCGACCTTTTTTACTTGGCACTCTCTGCACTCAAATTCAACGGCTGAGAACTCAACAATTATACACTTAAACTAAAAAAACATACCTTAATGGTTAACCCTAAGAAGAAGAAAAACACACAAATATGCATAAAACGAAGGCAAAAGGAGCAGAACTGTTATAAAACGATAAAAGCCTCCATCATTTTTTATATTACATAGATATTTACATATATAACACCATAATAACGAAACCCAGAACGCCATAAAACATTAACAGTGGAAAAAAAAGGAACCCCATATTGTTAAATATTGTCCATTGAAGCTAGTGGTCATCAAAATTTATGAATTAGTATCGGTTGATAGGCTCTGTTTGGTCCAAGACGGCCATCCTCTCCGAAACGTCGGCTAATGACTTGAGATTACATCGGATAAGAGCCTCCACGAAGTAACAAGTTTCGTCCTGGGTGTTCCCTTCTGGCACGTCGACCACGAATGATTCTATCACCATTGTCCCCGGCCTTCCTTCTATAACCTCTGGATGGACCGTTATGATTGAAGAATAATTCTGCCAGAACAAACAGTCAATAAAATCCGTAACCTTTCGAGTTGAAACAAAGGGGTAAAATGAAGTAAAAGGAGAAAGAATAATTGTTATATTGTTTTTACCCTGAGACGGTGGTCGCCGCCGACGATTTTGATGCCGAGAATGTGCTCTTTGTCATCAAGAAGCTCTAATCGTTCGGTGCTGGTGGTGGCCGGAAGGCCGGATTTAACGTTGACTTCTCTAACACTACCAATTCCGAGGTCCCCTTTCATTATGCACCTGCTCACAAACGGCTTGTACTTCTGCGGCTGATCAAACCGCCTTACCAATGACCATACCTTTCATAATATTAATCAAATAAATAACCACTATTATTAATTGCAATAAAATTATTAAAAAAAAAACTAAAACCAGTACTGAAGCAGTTGTTTTTTCTTACAAAAAATACTCCCAAATTATTTATTTTTCTGTAAAATATCAGACATGAACATAAATTTAGCAGATCCGGGAGCCAAAAAAAGAAAAGAAGGTATGAAAAGACATAGAGCGAGAAAGAGAGAGAAAAACATACGAGATTAACAGGAGCTTTGACATGTTTGACAAGAGCAGAGGAGCACTGGTCGTCTCTGATGTCGTGCCGGTGATGTCTCCTTATGTATTGCGCCTCCATGATACCGTAAGCATCACCACCGTTCATTCCTTTTTCTGATCTGATCAGTGAACAAATATACCTCGATTCTGCCTATATAAACTAGAAGGTGGAAAAAATTACAGAAAAAGGAAGAGGGAGGGGACTACACAAAAGGTCTCTGTTTTGAAAACCGAATCGGATCGGCCGGTTTAATCGGTTTAACTGAGAACGGTTGTTTAGTCTGGTTCAATTTAAACTGGTTGAATCGTTATTAGTGAACCGGCCAGAACCATTATTAGTGAACCGGCCAGAACTGCTGAATCGTTCGAACCGGACCGACTGAAAATCAAAAAACAAGAAAACCCGGGATTTTTTTTTTTTTTTTTAAATTAAATTAAACAACGTCGTTTGTTAAACAAGCCAAATCGAACTAGAGTATTGCTGAGCTCGACTCGAACTTGAAAACTTTAAAAGTAAACTCAACTCAACTCAAACTCACAAGCTAAAAATTATCAAGTTCAACTCAAACTCGAAATATAATATTGAAATTGAACTCAAAAAGGCTTGAACTCAAAAAAAAATTAGAAGCTCGATTGAAGCCTAAAATTCGAGCTTGATTGAAGTGAAATAATATTTCACTCAATGCTCACCAAAAGGCTCCATGATTTTGAATGTCAAATTACCTCTATTATTTATAGAAGTTAGTTGTGATGCGCTTCTTTGTTTCTTAGCAATGTGAGATTATTTTGTTCTCATATTTTTATTCTTTAGACTTTTGGAATGCTCTTCTATGTTTCTTAGCCATGTGAGATTATTTAAAAAAAAATAAACCAAACAATATCATTTTGTTATATTTTTTTATATTTATTATTTAATATGTTTTATCTTAAATATTATGTTTTAGTTAATTTGAATCATTTTGTTTCACTTGATTTTATGGTTTTTAACTTATATATGTTATGACTTGTTTTGAATATAACTTGTGATATAAAAAATTATTTTTTATTACATATTTTTAGTATTTTTATTTATTTTTTTAAATAATTATGACTTCGTCCGATTCTTCCGACCGATCAGACCAATTCAACCGGTTAAATTAATAAATCGGTAACATGACCGGTTCACTAACCGATCCGATTCTGAAAACCATGCAAAAGGTTTTAAGGTTATTTGGCTCATGACTTGGGTAGTTCTGCGGTGCGGCGCCTAAAAAACGGCTAATATACGGCGTGACCGGTTAAACAATTGACCGGTTAAAATTTATACCGGTTATGTTATATTATTTAACCAGAAATATTATAAAGTACAATAACATACTAGGTAACCCTTATATAATGTAATAGGTAGCGCTTATATTTACCTATTTTATAAGTAATCCGGTATATTTATACCGATAGTATTGCAAATTTACCTATTACATTATATTATATTAAAGTGTCCATACTTTTTATAAAAAGGATCGATACTTCTTTTAAAGTTATATAATTTATGTTTCAATTTTTTTTAATAGTGTTTCATGTTTTCCACCTACAATATTAATTTAATAATTTCATTTACACAAAAAATTATTTGATTATTTGATATTTTATAAAATATTATTTAGAATTTTTAATTTAATAATAATGTATATCGTAACGTAAAAAATAAATCATTAGACGCCTATAATTACTAAATTAATATCTTAAAACTCACTCAAAAGATAATCTTAAATTAATGTTTTCCACAGTGAAAAAAGTATAGACACTTTTATAAAAAGGATAGACACTTTACAATATAACCACTACCTATTACATTATATAAACGATACATATTACATTATATAAGCGCTACCTATTACATCATATGTTTACCTATTATATTGAAAGTGTCCATACTTTTTATAAAAAGGATCGATACTTTTTTTAAAATTTATGTAATTTATGTTTCAATTTTTTTAACACTGTTTCATATTTTCCACCTACAATATTAATTTAATAATTTCATTTACACAAAAAATTATTTGATTGTTTTGATATTTTATAAAATAATATTTATAATTTAAATTTAACAACATTAACCAAAGATAATAATAAATATGTAATATATATGTTTATTGTTTTTAATTTAATAATAATATATACAACATCAAACACATTCCAAGCTATAAATTACAAGCTAAGGACACTTGAAGAAGCAAGAGAACAACTATCCAAGCAATCAAAAACGAGAAAATCCTAACATGATAACAACTGAACATATCATATCAATGTTCAAACTCAAGTTGTAGATTTTGATTTCCTTTTGCTTGGCATCATATGAGATTTTTGATTTCCTTTTGCTTGGCACCATATGAGCTTTGGATTTTGATGAGCATCGGAAGTATTTCAGACTTATGATTTGGGTGGTACTCAGAAGCATTTCGGACTTATGATTTTAGTTGCTATTTGTTTACCACCCAGATCATACGCCCGAAACGTTTCTGACGCTTTAAAGTTGACCAAAAAATACAATGGTCGGGATTTCCCTCGCGTTTAAACGTTGGAAAAAAACAATGGAAATTAGGAATAATCAATGATAACATGCATATTGGCTTGGGCTAATATTTATAGTGGAGCCGAAATATATATTGAAATTCAAACTCAAATTGAAATTTAAATTCAAACTCCAATTACATATGAAATGAATTTGAAATGCAGTGTTAAATTGAACATGAAAATTGCATAATTGATTCATACTGTTCAAGTAACATGCTTTATGAACCATCAAGCTAAAAGACAATATTGATTGAGTTCAAAGCTGAGTTGTGAGTTGATGGAGTTGTCACACTTGTCACATGGTTGGAATAAAGTAATTTGATTTAATAATTTTATTTGCACAAAAAATTATTTGATTGTTTTGATATTTTATAAAATAATATTTAGAATTTGTAATTTAATAATATATATCGTAACGTAAAAAATAAATCATTAGACACCTATAATTACTAAATTAATATCTTAAAACTCACTCAAAAGATAACCTTAATGTTTTCCACAGTGTAAAAAGTATGGACACTTTTATAAAAAGGATAGATACTTTACAATATAACCACTACCTATTACATTATATAAACGATACCTATTACATTATATAAGCGCAACCTATTACATCATATGTTTACCTATTATATTGAAAGTGTCCATACTTTTTATAAAAATGATCGATACTTTTTTTAAAAGTTATGTAATTTATGTTTCAATTTTTTTAACAGTGTTTCATGTTTTCCACCTACAATATTAATTTAATAATTTCATTTACACAAAAATTATTTGATTGTTTTGATATTTTATAAAATAATATTTATAATTTAAATTTAACAACATTAACCAAAGATAATAATAAATATATATATATATGTTTATTGTTTTTAATTTTAATAATATATACCGTAACATAAAAAATAAATCATTAGACGCCTATAATACTAAAACTCACTAATATACCTAAATATGTAGTTAACAAACATACCTAAATATGTAGTTATTGTACATACCTAAATTTAATGATAATATATACTTGTAGTTATTGTACATACCTAAATATACTGCGAATTTAATGGTGTACCCACCCTTTAACTACCACTACCAATGCCACATCCTATTGAAAGCAGCACGACTGAAACATGTTCAAAATGAACCTTTGCTTACATCTCCATCAACTCCTGGAGCACTGAACTTGCACAACAAAATTTTTGCCATGGATAATACTGATGTAGACAATGTTAAGCCAACCGAGGAATGCCATGAAGTACATAATGTTGATGAATCTGACAGATTGGTTGGTCAGCTCTTCTGTTCACGTGATCAAGCTTGGCACTTTTACAAGGGATTCGCACGGGAACATGGGTTTAGTGCACGTAAGGGAACAACACGGCTTGACGTGGAAGGGAATTTGAAGACACATGAATTTTGTTGTTCCAAAGAAGGGTTTCGAGTATCAAAAGTCAATACTGTTGATCGTCAACGTGCTCATACGCCAGTCACAAGAACAGGATGTAAGGCTAGAGTCGTAGTTACAGCAACAAATACAAACGATCAGTGGGTTATAAGTAAGTCTGATCAGAAACATAATCATGCATTGTGCACATCTGATATGACACCATTTATGCGTTCTAATAGAGCTGTAAGTAAGGCTGATATCGATGAGGCAACAACATTGAAAGAGGTCGGTGTTGGCACGTCACAAGTAATGAACTATTTAACGCAGCAGGCAGGGGGCTATCAAAATGTTGGATTTACACATAAAGACCTCTACAATGCACTTCAAAGAGGTAAAGCAAAGGAAATCATCGATGGGGATGTGAATGCGCTTATTGCCTACTTTGATTATAAGAAACATGATGATCTCGAGTTTTTTATGACATACTCGGTAGACGAATCGGGGGCATTGTATAATCTTATTTGGTCGGATTCTACATCGAGATCGGATTACACATGTTTCGGTGATGTAATTGCGTTCGACACAACGTACAAAGATAATTTGTATGGTCGACCAATTATGCCTATTGTTGGTGTCAATCATCACCATAACACAATTGTGTTTGCCACTGCCATAATCGCTGACGAGACGTCTCAATCTTTCGAGTGGGTGCTACAGAATATTTTAGAAGCCATGATGAATTAATCACCTATTTCCGTTGTAACCGATGGGGATAGGGCAATGCAGAGGGCTATCAAATCTGTTATCCCTTATGCTAAGCACAGATTATGTTCTTTGCATCTTTCTCGCAATGCACAAGCTAACATTGGTGACCCAAAGTTTACAGCAGCATTCTCAAAATGCATGGCTTCCTGGTGGACAACCAAGGAATTTGATATTCAATGGCGTTCGATTGTTTCAGAATTCAACGTCCAAAAGCATCCATGGCTGATTGAGAAGGGAAATACACGACACTTATGGGCACAAGCATATCTAACCGGTCATTTCTTTGCCAATATTCGCTCAACACAAAGGTGCGAGTCTATGAATGCTTCACTAGCTATTGCACTGAAACACAAGAAGACATATTTAGATGTTGTTCGTGCAATTGAAGATGGAATTAGTAGAATGCGTATGAACGAGTTGAAAGCGGATTACTTAAGTTCCCATACGAAGCCCTTCCAGATCACAAAACTGGTCGACCTTGAAAGCCATGCCGCTGCGATTTTTACCCGCGAATCTTTTCGTGTGTTCCAAGATGAACTTATACGGGAGACATTGTACCGGATTGAGGCAGAGATTAAGTCCTTATCAGATGAATGTCAACATTATATTTTGTCAAAGTACGCAGAAAAAAATAGGAAATTTGAAATTAGTTTTGATTATCGTACGAAAACTCTAATTTGCTCCTGCAAAAAATTCGAGACCGTTGGACTTCCGTGTCGCCATCAACTTCACATTTTGAAGCAATTGGACTACACATATTTGCCCGGGACTTTGATTCAAAGTAGGTGGACTAATGATGCGAAGGCTTCTGCACCCAGCTATGTTGATTTGAATGTGTCTCCAGAAGTGATGCAAATGGCAAGGTTCACTGCTCTACGTTCAACGTCAAGTAGGTTATGCTACATTGCATCAAAGACAGACGAGTCTTTCAAAACCGCAAGAGATGAGATGAAAAAACTAATAGAAGAATTAGAAAACTCGTTTGGTTTGAATCATTCAGTCAACCAGAGCATTGTAGTAAACAATGTTCGTGACCCTCAACGAAAACAACGCAAGCGAAAAGAAGTGCCGAAGAACAAGGTCGAGAAGAAAATTAGGCGATGTGGGTACTGCAACGGTGAGGGGCATAACAAACTAACATGTCCTCAAGTCAAGCTCAGTTTGAGTACAAGCACACAGCCTACATCAACTGATTTTTTCGAAGACGGAATGGAATGACAATGATCTCCATATAATATATCATAAGTATCAACATGACTCCTATTGTATGTACATATAAATATTTTGAATGAAGGAAGAAAAACCGCGTTACTTAAAATTACCGACACTTTTTTAAATGGTATCGACACATTTTTCTTCCAATCTGGACATAAAGTACCGACACAATATTATAAAGTGTCGATATAGGTTGTAGACCTATTCGCTCATAAAACCGGTATATTTATACCGGTTATATTACAAAATTATCTATTACATTATAAATCTGGGTTCCGATGTGTAAATGTCGATACTTTTTTAAATCGTATCGACACATTTTTCTTCCAATATGGACATAAAGTACCGACACAATATTAAAAAGTGTCGATATAGGTTGTAGACCTATTCGCGCATAAAACCGGTATATTTATACCGGTTATATTACAAAATTATCTATTACATTATAATTATGGGTTCCGATGTGTAAATGTCGACACTTTTTAACAATGTGTCGACACATTTTTCTTCCAATCTGGACATAAAGTACCGACACAAGATTAAAAAGTGTCGATATAGGTTGTAGACCTATTCGCGCATAAAACCGGTATATTTATACCGGTTATATTACAAAATTATCTATTACATTATAATTATGGGTTCCGATGTGTAAATGTCGACACTTTTTAACAATGTATCGACACATTTTTCTTCCAATCTGGACATAAAGTACCGACACAAGATTAAAAAGTGTCGATATAGGTTGTAGACCTATTCGCGCAAAAAACCGGTATATTTATACCAGTTATATTACAAAATTATCTATTACATTATAATTATGGGTTCCGATGTGTAAATGTCAACATTTTTTAACAATGTATCGACACATTTTTCTTCCAATCTGGACATAAAGTACCGACACAAGATTAAAAAGTGTCGATATAGGTTGTAGACCTATTCGCGCAAAAAACCGATATATTTATAATATGTTGAAAGTGTCCATACTTTTTATAAAAATGATCGATACTTTTTTTAAAGATATGTAATTTATGTTTCAATTTTTTTTAAGTATGTTTAATGTTTTCCACCTACAATATTAATTTAATAATTTCATTTGCACAAAAAATTAGTTGATTGTTTTGATATTTTATAAAATAATATTAAGAATTTTTAATTTAATAATAATATATACCGTAACGTAAAAAATAAATCATTAGACACCTATAATTACTAAATTAATATCTTAAAACTCACTCAAAAGATAACCTTAAATTAATGTTTTCCACAGTGGAAAAGGTATAGACACTTTTATAAAAAGGATAGATACTTTACAATATATTAAAAAAGTATAGACACTGAAATGTATATGTACACATAGAAGCAAATATGGAATAATTAATAAAAATATACACATAATATTTAGACCAAAATATAAATACACAAGAATGTTCAAATAATGTACCGACAAACAAAATTAATCCGATGAAAAAGGGTTGTTTCTAACGAAGTCCGGAACATTAAAGGCCTTCAACAAATTTTCCAAATACTCTCGTATGTTTCCGCCTTTTTCTGAGGACATACATAAATAATTTTAATTATCAAACTAATGAGGTGCAATTTTACTAACAATAAATTAAATTCGCATAAGCATGAATAAATTTGTGTCATACCTAGAGCTTTGTCGTTCGAATGGGAAGCAGCGTCAAAGGTATGTGGACATATGTAATTGTATTTCTATATAAACACATAAGTTGTTAAAATAATCAATGTCTGAACACCTGTTCAACTGGAAAAACATATTGCATAAATGCAACTTACCGGATTATAAATCATTTTTTCCGCTGAATCATCGACCAAAAGTGTATTTAGCTCGTTAAAATCTGTTCCAAACATCATTGAGATCTTTACAGTAGGTAACAGAATCGTATGTTTTGCATTTTTTTTGATCCTGTTCACAAACAGTCGAACATAAATATGTAGGAATCATAGACAACGAAAAGTCAGCAAACTGTAATGACATTCATCTTACCCACACGAATAGAAAATGCTCGGAAAATACATGTAGTTTCTCAAGTACACGGTCGACGTTAGGCCTGAGATTGTAATCAAGTTTGAATGTTAACATTCAAATGTATATTAACGATTTTGACTACAGTAATTCAATTGCCTCAAACATGTTCTAACCTCATCTTTGAAGACCAAAGGGCAACAACAAAATTGTCGACACAAAATTGCATAAATTCAAATAATCCTCTTCTGAGGACAACATCTACAACATGAAGAAAAATTGCATAAAGTTCTACGCTTATATGTTAAAATAATGGATACAAAAGAATAGAATTAAAACCTGCCGAACTCCTTGACACGCTTCCAACCGAGTTTTTCAACAAAATCATATCCCGCTTTTTTAATAAATACCATGTCAATCTTGCGGGTTAATCGAACAGGAGCGTCATGCGAAAAATCAACTTCATTCTTCTTCAACAGATGGGTGATGACACATCCATATGGTAGTGTAGTTGAAATTGTTGCTCCCTTTGTGACCATATATACAATTGTATTAAATATGAGTTTTGCAATGTTTGGAGCCGTTTTGGATTTATACTTTGCTATCCACCAATAATCGCTGTCTCGAAGCGTTGAATGTTTTCCCCCACTAGGCCGGATATACCATGTGAGCATTTTGTGAAACACTCTCGACTCTACATCGAGGTGAATTGGGCTATTTCTAGTAACCCGTTTAATTGTAGACCAATCTACACCATTTTCATCTGAATCCCCTGTATTCGCTACACCTAAACCCTCCGCAATAGTTTCTGGAGATATATATATATCCTTCCCCATGACATGTGTATTAATTCCTATTATATTAGTCTTATTAGGCTCGTGCTGTAAGGAAGCATTGTTGTAGAAGACTCTAACTAGGTTGGGATAATATCTTGGTTCTACACCAAGGAATTCAAGCCAACCCCAAGATGTAAATGTGGATTTAAAACTAAATGCATATTTATCATCAAACAAGAAACCCAGGTCAATGACACGTTCGGGACAAATCTTTCTTACTTTAAAACTCGTCTGCCATCTTTGTTTCTCCATGTCGGATCTAAAGTTCAGAGTTTCGAAGGACCTGATTTCCTCAGAAGAATCGTTTGTTACAGAAGGAGGTGGTTGAGAAGAACTGGGTTGAGAAGAGCTTTGAGAAAGACCTCACTTCTGACGCTGACGTTTTGGAGCCATTTTGGTTGGATGCTACCCCTATTACAATGGAACACAAACACATTCAGGATAAAAACTCCAATATAGAAATCAATCAAACCCATAAAATATCGATAAATTTACCTGAATATCTGATCGTCACTTATGATAACGGTAGAAGAAAGAGGAAGATCTGCCTGCTTGCCTTTATGATTAGGGTTTCTCGATTAAGAGTACTATATATCGTAAACGGTGGAAAAACACTTGATATTTAAATTAGTATCGACACAAACTATATTAGTGTCGACACATTATTTATACATATTATCTCATAAAACCGGTATAATTGTACCGGTTAGATTGAAAAATTACATATTACATTATACTTTTGGGTTCGATGATTTTGGGATCGACACTTTTATATATGGATCGACACTTTATGGGTGCACCCTGTTTTCAATTCATTCTGGAAAAAAATATCGACACAAACTATATTAGTGTCGACACATTATTTATACATATTATCTCATAAAACCGGTATAATTGTACCGGTTAGATTGAAAAATTACATATTACATTATACTTTTGGGTTCGATGATTTTGGTATCGACACTTTTTATATATGGATCGACACTTTATGGGTGCACCCTGTTTTCCATTCATTCTGGAAAAAAATATCGACACAAACTATATTAGTGTCGACACATTATTTAGACATATTATCTCATAAAACCGGTATAATTGTACCGGTTAGATTGAAAAATTACATATTACATTATACTTTTGGGTTCGATGATTTTGGGATCGACACTTTTTATATATGGATCGACACTTTATGGGTGGACCCTGTTTTCCATTCATTCTGGAAAAGAAATATCGACACAAACTATATTAGTGTCGATACATTATTTATACATATTATCTCATAAAACAGGTATAATTGTACCGGTTAGATTGAAAAATTACATATTACATTATACTTTTGGGTTCGATGATTTTGGGATCGACACTTTTTATATATGGATCGACACTTCATGGGTGCACCCTGTTTTCCATTCATTCTGGAAAAAAAATATCGACACAAACTATATTAGTGTCGACACATTATTTAGACATATTTTTTCATAAAACCGGTAGACTTGTACCGGTTAGATTGAAAATTACATATTACATTATACTTTTGGTTTTCGATGTTTTTGGGATTGACACTTTATATGGATCGACACTTTATGGGTGCACCCTGTTGGCCATATTGTAAATTTGCCTTTTACTTCAAAGTATCAACATGACCCTTAATGTGTATAAGAAATATGTACAACAACATACTGCTAACTTTTCTCATCTCATTCATAATTATATTCACATACAAAAATATAAATCGTATACAAAATTATAAATCTTATACAAATTAACCCCACATTTACATCATTACATCCTTTTGTTATTCTATGTAATATTGCAGCTTTTGTTATCTCCTGTCTTCGTTCATTTGATTGTGGCTTACGAGATCGTTTAATATTCGCGATCGATCCCAGTCTCCAACAACCTGTTTTCAAATTGTCAGAACGTTAAGTATTGTCAACTACAGCATTCAATCTACGACTTTTAACAATTTTACCACAAACGATTTTTTCTATCCACTTACAAAATCACCAGTTGCCCCTGTAGAACCGATCGATTCCATCCACATCATCACACACATGCCGCAATCATATCTGTTACAAAATTTGAAAACCACACATGTCAATTATGATGAATACTGCATAAATTAAGCTTTCTATTTGTGATAACATCTCATACCCATTCAATTGCTTATTCTTCTTATGCTCCAAAAATTTGAAATTTTCAAGGGATACTTTCCTAGAGATCCACAGGACTCAACCCAATGCGTTTCTTATTATAAGAATCTAATATTTTAATCTGCATTAAAATAGAAGAAGTATGCACCAAAAAAATTATGCATTATAATTTACATAATGTCCTTTCATACATACATACATACCAATCTCTTAGCATCCTTCACTCTCTGTTTAGCTGCTTCAGTTGTAAACATACTATCATATTGTTACAACACGATCTACCATATCCAACACCAACAGATACCAATGTGAATTATGGTAGTTTATTGTGATCATGATCTGCAACAAATTTCACACCCAATTTGACAAAATTCAACATTCTATATCCGAAAACATCATTTGCAATTGGTATGGGTCTTACCTTCTCACAGTCGGTGAATTTCACATAGTTATCCAATATGACACCCCAGAAGGTAGAAATACTCTCAACACTTTCTTTGTTGTTGGCATCCAACGCCTGTTGCTGTAATTACACAACAAACATTATTAATTTACCGTCTATAACACTACTTTTCAATATTTATTAATTTAACTCACCACTAAGAGGTATGGAAGGTAGCCAATCCTCCGGAGTGACTTTTGAGAATCGTAGCATATGGTCCAGGCGAGCAAATCGATAACCTAACAAAATTAATTACACAATCAGAACATATTCAATAAGTTTTAACATTTTCTATTTCTACTTACCACACCGGCAACCCATTCCGTAGGCTTCAACGTTGCAACGTCGTATACAGTAGCGAATTGATTTCCCATTGAGATTACAGAATATTTGTATGAATCATTAGGATTAATATGTTGTCATGAAATATTTAAATATCACTCACAAAACAATATATTTCACTTACCCCGATTCTAACTCGCTATTCCATAAATAATCACAATTGCAGCTTCGATGTCATCAATTCCGCTTGGAATATCCGCTTTTTCAACCTACAATTTTGCATACAAATTTTTGTCACAACAACATAATAAAAATCAAATTAAGTATTCTTTTATTAAACTTACCTTCTGCTTCTTCTTCTGGGGTGCAGGACATTCCGAATCTAAAACTGATGCTATAACACTCTCCGGTGTATAAATGACATCGACTTCCTTCCGCCTCATTTCTTCCATCTCTTCTTCTTTCTCCTCCCTCTTTTCTTCTTCATATTTTTTCAGTTCATCGTACTTTTTTTCTACATAGCTCTTCATATCTTTTATTTCACCCTTCAATTGAGCTCCTTCATCCGAGTATTTATCAACCACCCCCTTCACCCCCGTAAGTTCACTCCTCAAATCCACAACCTCCTTCACCACTCCCTCTATTTTTTCTCCCGTCACCATCTTAATATCACCCCTTAACACCCCAACTTCTTTCACCACTTCACCCCTCAACACCTCTACTTCTTTCACCACTCCATCTATTTTTCCTTCCACTACCCCCTTATGCCTCTCAAGTGTATCTTCGACTCTCTCGAGTTTCTTTACGACTCAATCAAGTTTCTCTTCGACTCTTGATTGTCTTTGCATGATTTCAAATTGGTTTTTTTTATATCAGCCAATTCAGACATCAAAATGTCGAAGTTACTATGTTTTCCCTCACCGTCATCCCCCAATACAACCATCCCTCCTTTCTTCTCCTCTGCCTCCACTGCCTCCTCTACATCCTTGCCAATAACCTTCAAAATTAAATTACAGTAT
Organism: Hibiscus syriacus; assembly: GCF_006381635.1. NCBI lineage: Eukaryota > Viridiplantae > Streptophyta > Magnoliopsida > Malvales > Malvaceae > Hibiscus > Hibiscus syriacus. The sequence continues at coordinate 370,465 of NW_024062803.1, read as the reverse complement.
TAATACATTGATTATATTCTTAATATTATTTAATTACATTTATTACCATTTCTTGCTTCTTCCCTCTATCCAACTTCAACTTCACCATCACTCTAACCACCTCTTCCTTCCCCCATGCACGGATGCGTGCCACTCCGGTTCTTTCATAAGCCGGCACTGCTTCACAGCCCGACCAAAAATCGAACAGTGCAACCTGCATTTATAATAAAATTTATATTTTTATATAAAAACACAAAAAAGTGATTCAACTCATTTACCTCTAAGATTGCTATGCACCCTTTGAGGTATCTCTGGCTGCCCTTTTTAAAGGTGATTATTGATTCAATCAATCTCGAATGGATATATTCAGCCCAATTGAATTCACCCTTCAAGCATTCATCGCAAATGAGCTTCATATATTCCTTGTTCGTTGACGTATCACCCGTTGGACAAAGAAATATCCGACAAGGTACAATAGAACTCGGGCCTTCAGCTCATCCCCCCAGTAAGATCCACTTTTGATATCCTCTTCAACTTCAGCATATGTCACCTTATGATTCAAACCATATTTGGAGGCAAGTGCTTTCCAGTTCTTACTCCTACAGACTTCTATAACACTTTTGCCTTTGTTTTGTACCCCCAAGACGGCTGCAGCAGTCGATACCCCCAGAGGGAATGAATAATCACCATACTTAGCCATACATTGACTGACGTCAAATTGTGCCATCAAGGATCGACACAATTCCCTCCAAATAGGTCGATCCCTTACTCCGATCAACGATCCAAACCTATTTCTCCCAGCACATTCAACTGACCCTTCTCCTTAAGGTGTTTAATTAATAAATTCACCCTTTTAATGCTGCATCTTGTCGACACTTCCTACATTTTTTAACAATATATAATGTTATAGTTCTTATATATTTTGTATCAACGTATTTACAAGTTTAATGAATACCTTTTTCATGTGCTTTCCTCCGTTCTTTGTATTCTTTACTATCATTCCTTGACTGTGTGATGTAAGGTTCCTTTTCAGCATCACTCATTGAATTCCATTTGGACCTCACATCTTTTTTCACCTAATATTAAACATAAACGTTTCTTAATCAATACATTAACACTAAATACTAATACTACTCAATGTCAATTTCATTTTACATACCGAACCGCTCTGTGTGCCATCTCCCTTCATCCTTTTGCATTCGGCCATACTGTTAACATTTAAAATTTGTAATCAATTTAAAGTTTATCGATACTTTAATCCAATTACCATTTCAACAATAATAACAAAAGGACATTGATACTTACTAGAAGTACATATATCCACCCTTTGGTTGCTTTCGAGTCTCGGCCTCAATTTCAAAGTCATCTGCTCCACCAACATTTTCCAACCCATTGACTCCATTTTTCCTTCATATATCAGTTTACGCAAATCAAATTATTTTGTTACATACACTTTATTCAATATACAAATATAGATAACTACTCTTGTGGTAAAAACGGTTTTTCTTCAAAAGAATTTGAATGGCCACACCAAAATGTGTCGGCACATTTATACAACCTATAATATCATTTTCTACCTATAATATTTAATAAAGTATCGACATTTATATTTTTCCTTGAATATCTATTTCTACCTGCAATCGGTCCCAAATGCTTCCTTACTCCAAAATCCCAAACAACACATAAAAACCCTATCGCGATTACTGTAATAATAAAAAATTAGGGTTTCGACAACATACTTTTCGATTCGACTGCAGCAACAAACAAACAAACTTCGCTTTAGAAACGCCTTCTGAAATGCAGCAACAATTACGCTTCGATTTCAAAAACTCGTCCGTTCTATCTTTTTTTCAGAGGATATTTAGCTATGGTCTTTATATTTTCATCGGATATGTTATTTATATTTAATCGATACAAATACAAAAGTGTCGATACTTTTATGTCAGGTGTCGATACTTTCGAAAGGATAATTACCTATTTCTTTGAAAGTGTCGATAATTTATTACACGTACTTACGAAAGTATCGACACTTTCAATATATCCGGTATCATTTTACCGGTTTTATAATTTTGATACCGGTTTTATCATATTTTTACCTGTTATATCGTTGTGGATCGATATATTTTTTTAAAGTATCGACACATTATAGGCGCTATAACTGCTTCTCTTTTAAATTCACAAAGTGTCGATCCTTATATAAAGTATCGACACTTTTAATATATTCGGTAACGTTTTACCGGTTTTATCATTTTGTTACCGGTTTTATCATATTTTTACCTGGTATATCGTTTTGGATCGATACATTTTTTAAAAGTATCGACACTTTATAGGATTTAAAACTGCTTCTCTTTTAAATTCACGAAGTGTCGATCCTTATATTAAAGTACCGACACTTTAAATGTATCGGTAGCGCTTGACCGGTTTTATCATTTCTATACCGGTTTTGTCATAGTTTTACCTGTTATATCGTTTTGGATCGACACATTTTTAATTGGGATCGACACGAACCGGTAGCACAATTTTTAATATTTCTTCATGAATTAGACCTACTTTTATAAGTATGAACACTTTTATAAAAATGATATATACTTTTTTTAAAGTTATGTAATTTATGTTTCAATTTATTTAATAGTGTTTCATGTTTTCCACCTACAATATTAATTTAATAATTTAATTTACACAAAATATTATTTGATTGTTTTGATATTTTATAAAATATTATTTAGAATTTAAATTTAACAATATTAACCAAATATAATAATAAATATGTTTTCAACAGTGAAATAAGTATGGACACTTTTATAAAATGATATATACTTTTTTGAAAATTATGTAATTTATGTTTCAATTTTTTAATAGTGTTTCATGTTTTCCACCTACAATATTAATTTAATAATTTCATTTACACAAAAATTATTTGATTGTTTTGATATTTTAAAAATTATTTAGAATTTAAATTTAACAATATTAACCAAATATAATAATAAATATGTTTTCAACAGTGAAATAAGTATGAACACTTTTATAAAAATGATATATACTTTTTTGAAAGTTATGTAATTTATGTTTCAATTTTTTTAATAGTGTTTCATGTTTTCCACCTACAATATTAATTTAATAATTTCATTTACACAAAAAATTATTTGTTTGTTTTGATATTTTATAAAATATTATTTAGATTTTAAATTTAACAATATTAACGAAAGATAATAATAAATATATTTTCACAGTGAAATAAGTATGGACACTTTTATAAAAAGGATAGATAATTTACAATATAACAGGTAAAAATATGACAAAATCAGATTCATTATGACAAAACCGGTAAAATTTACTTGATATGTTAAAAGTATGGACACTTTTATAAAAAGGATAGATACTTACCGATAACCAAAGTTTACCGGTTACCAAATTTTTTAATAGTTTTTCATATTTTTTACCTAAAACATTATTAGTTGTCAATATAATAGGTACCGCTAAACCGAATTTATTAAATATATTTTAATATATTCGGTAATGCTATATATTAACCGTATATTAACCTGCCTTTCCTGAGACATTCTCTCATGACTTGGCTTGCCAGAGTATCAGTAAAATGAAAACGCTATAATCCACCGACAATTACTTGCTTTTTTTTATTTTACTAATTTTTTTGCTCCAAAGCATGATCTCAGCTTTCCCATATGGCCCCACTATCTCTTCAAATTGTACTTATCCTCTTCCATTATTTGTTTATTGGGGTGCTTTTCATTTTCTTCCTTTTATTATATGTGGGTGTGAACTAAGATAAAAAAATAGTAATATAAAAGGATATTAAAATTTATGTAAATATTTAATTATTAAATTTTGTTTTAAATTTAAAATAATTAATAATAGTATTAAATTCTTATAAAATGATTTATCATCTTCTAATTCAGCAATTGAAATTTTATATTTTATTTTTAGAAATTATTTTTTTTCAAAATTATAACAAATTCTTTAAAATTATAGTTATGCAAAAAACAGAAAAATGAATCTAACCGTATACTAGAAAATGATAAAAGTTATATCAAAAGTATAAAGCTTAAAAAAACAGAAAATTCCAAATTTTCAAAAGAAAAGCTAAAAAATATCAAATTTTCTTAAAATTTTTAGAAGAAATAATATTTGTGTGTAAAGGAATATACACACAAATGCACATCTAGTGTCATCTCGTCCGCCGCATCGTCACACATTTAATATATGAGATGAACTTGAGTGTACATTTGTCTAATTTAATTGTGGTTTACAATTTGATTTGAGTTTTGGACAAATATAGTTGGGTATTAGCTTCTTCCTAAAATTTTAAATAATTTAGAACTTTATGATACTTTTATACTTTTTTAATAATTCTTTTGGGTAGAAGTACCACAATGGTCCTTGCACCAGTGGTGGATTGTATTTTGGTCCCTCAATTAAAAAATAACAGCCTATTTCCTATACAAATTGTATTGAGTAAATTGATCTACCCACTTAAGTTTATGTCATCCCTACAATTAAATGTTAACTTGGAAAAATTCCAATGAAGACTTTGTTTGCTTATCGCAGGTTCATTGGCAATTTCCATTTGCTCGAAGTTGAGCTTTGGAGTATCCTTGAAGGTGAAGCAACTTGCATGGAAGAATGGGTTATCATGCAATCTGACAGCAATAAAGCTCTTCGTTTACTCTTTGTCGACAAAGCTTGGTTCATTGACTTCTAGAAGATTTATCGTCAAGATGTTTCTCCTCGATGGACGCTCCCCTTGATGGTTCTCCTTACTCAATATCCTTCATAGAGATGTTTATGGTCCTCCTTACTCTCGAGTGAAGTAATAATGTAATGGCTACTCTCGAGTGAAGCAATAATGTAATGGCTTTGGCCTTCTATCTATAAAAAAAATGGCAAAAAGTGCTTAATTACTAAAAGAGAAAATAAAATCAGTGACCAAAAATGTCTTATAATATACGATTTTAACTAACTTTTTTTGTATTTGCCAAAATGACCAACTAAATCGCAATGCGATCAATAATTCGCAACGCGATCTCCGGTATCGCAAATCAGTTTTCAGATTCGCAACGCGATTCTGACTATCGCATTGCGATTTTCCAAATTCGCGTTGCGATTTTCCAAATTCGCAATGCGAATACGTAAATCGCAATGCGAATACGTAAATCACAACGCGAATCTGACTATCGCAATGCGATTTATATAGCGTCATTCGTATCCAACGCTTATTTTTTTTCCAAATTCCAAACAAGAATATATTAATATATCGAAACACTGAACCGTCAACAGTATATCCCGTAATCGTAACTCATAACATAAAACCCTAAATCACAACTCAATCTCATCTCCATCTCTCACTCTCTAAGGCGACATCCGTCCCCATCTCCGACGAAATCAGTTCCCATCTCCGACGATATCAGTCTCCATCTCCGGCGAAATTATTCACGGTCAGAAATGGAAAATCAACCAAATCAACCACCGAGGGTTAGTTTTTTTAATTATTTTTATTTTAAAATTTTTGCATTATTATTAGGTTTTTCATATTGAAATTGATGATAAGTTTACTGGTGTTTTCAATAATAGATTAACCATTTCACTTAGATTGCTTATTATATTCATTCGATTGCTGCCAATACTGCTAAACTGTTTAGTCTTTAACCCTGTGAAATTAGTATTTTGTCTTTGTTTTGTCTTTTGGTTGAAGTAATGCAATTCATTCAAGTTTCTTTCAATTTTAGTATTTGAAACCGAGAATGACTATCGCAATGCGATTCTGTCGTTGCGATTTTCATTTCACGTTGCGATTCTTGTGTTGCGATAGTCATTTTCGTGTTGCGATTTTCATTTTTGTGTTGCGATTTAAAGTTTCAGAAACTATTCTTCTTCTGCAAATTGAAACTTGAATGAATTGCATTACTTCAACCAAAAAAACAAAAATAAATACTAAATTCACAGTGTTGCAAATTTAAGTTTGAAGAATAAACTACTACTCTTTATGTTTATTGTTCTTGTTATATCCTCACAGTGTAGTTTTTGGTATATCTAAATTGGTATGTTTATTGTTTTTGCAGAACTTTTATTCAGCTCAATTGACCTTAAGAAATAAAGTAAGCCTGGCCAAAACAATTGCGTCGAAGCTTTCACCTGCACAAAGAAAAATATTTGAGGATACTTGCTTCGGGCCATGGCTGAAAGTACAACATCCGGGTGGAGATGCTATGTTGACCCATCTGTTTCTTCAAACCATGACTAGCGATCTACCAGAGACTATACAACGTCGTGATGAAGAAATATGGTTTGATTTTCCACCGGCGTATACGTGTTTTGAGCGGGAGGAGTTTTGCTTAATCACCTGTCTACGCGTCGGACACGATGATGTAGATCGGTACACTAGACATATTACCCGCCTATCATGGTTTTCTCGGGTTTTTCCTGAGCTGTTAACGGAGAAGTCGAATTTACACGTGGAAGACTTGACGAGATTATTGAATAAGAAAGATGGTTTTACTCGGATGGATGACGTCGATGTTGTCCGAGTATGCCTTCTAATACTTTTGCAAGCCGGCTTTTTAGGCAGAGAGGCCCGACAACCTATTCCTAATGATCTAATTAAATTGGTAGAGGACCTAAATGCATGGAACCTGTTTCCGTTGGGTTCGTATCTATGGAGAGCTACATGGAATAAGTTGTCGTCTGCCTTTGATGATCGAAAAAGTTTGCGTGGCGATGGTTCCAAAAACACTTTGTCAGGCTTTATTTGGGCCTTTAAGGTAATAATTTTTATATAATGTTTCCAAAATTATAATTAATTCTTTAACAATTACTAATGTTTGTTATTATATTGTTTGTAGATTTGGATATTTGAGGCCTTTCCCGCCATGCAGACATATGCATTAAAAACTTATAATGATATTCCTAGGGCTATTTCTTAGAAGAGGAAACGGTCCTTGCAGCAATGGGAAGATTTACTACCGTATACTACAATAAATAATGTAAGTTAATACAAATACTACCATATGGTTATAAACAAGTTATTACTAGTACACGTTTAACTTTGTTTGAGCTTTTATATTGTTAGGAGGCCAACACTCCATTATAGAGGCTGACACCCACGGAAGCTGAGCTTGCCACTGATTGGTAGCAAGCTAGTAAGCGTTTTTTTGATGGCACGGATGATGAGTAGCCACCACTTCGAGAGTCATCACCTCACCCAGAGCGATCACCTGATCGACCCGAATATACACCTCCACAACGAAAGTCATCACCTATTCTGTCACATCATCGAGCCTCTTCTCCACCATCACCTCATGATATGCGACCGGAAAAGATGTCGCGACGTTTATCTCCATGTTCTCCACCTCCACCTCTACCTACACGGGATGAGTTAGGGGAGTTACGTAATGAGGTCAATGCCTTGCGTGAGGAGGTTGGTACTTTACGCGATGACAATGGTGCATGGCGTGTTGAGGTGTCTACTTTACGTGGTGAGGTAGCAGCTCTACGTGAGATTGTAGCATCGTTACAGAACGAGGTTCATACTCTACGCAACGAGGTAAGTTTAATATTTTTCATATTTAACTTGATGATAAATTTACTCGTAATTTCACTTAGATTGCTTAGTAAATTCATTCGGTTGCTACCAATATTGTTTAACTGTTTATTCTTTAACCCTGTGAAGTTAGAATTTGTTTTTGGTTGTCTTTTGGTTGAAGTAATGCAATCCATTCAAGTTTTAATTTGGAGAAGAAGAATATTTTACTATCGCAACGTGAAAATGACTATCGCAACAAGAGAATAACAATGCGAAATGAAAATCGCAACAACAAAATCGCAACGCGAAAATGACTATCGCAATGCGAAAATGAATATCGCAATGCGAAAATGACTTTCGCAATTCGAAAATGACTATCGCAATGCGAATTTGACTATCGCAACGAAAGAATCGCAATGCGAAATGAAAATCGCATTGCGATTCTCTCGTTGCAATAGTCAAATTCGCATTGCGATAGTCAAATTCGCATTGCGATAGTCATTTTCGCGTTGCGATTTTAAGTTTCAGATTCTATTCTTCTTCTGCAAATTGAAACTTGAATGAATTGCATTACTTCAACCAAAAGACAAATACTAACTTCACAGTGTTGAAAATTTAAGTTTCAAGAATAAACTACTACTCTTTATGTTGTCATTGAATCTGCACTAAACCTATATGTTGTCCTTTTAAATGTTTATATAAGTGCTTACTTCTGGAATGTTATCTGATGCATTTTGTGAACAATGATATAATAATGACTTAGGTGAATACCGTGCAAGTTTGAAATATATTTGTCTTTGTTTTCACTGTTTAATATCATGTCTGTTTATTTACTGATTTATGTATTAATTTATTTTTAGCGGCCCGCTAAGGTGGATGCTCTACGTCGAGTTTTTCTTGCAAGATGGAGTTCACGCATCAGACGGCGTGCACGTGCCATTACGTCTCCGTTCACCCCAATAGTGCGAAGAATCCGTAAGAAAAAGTCTGACTCACTTGTCATCGTTCAAGAGGCCTCCCCTATCGTTCAAGAGGCTCCTATCATCCCTCAAGAGTCCCCTCCCACCGTTCAAGAGGCCACTGTCATCGTTGAAGAGGTCCCTCCCAACATTCTAGAGCCCGATTCACACGGCGTAATATATCGAATTATTGAGAAGCCCCCTCACGTGCCGTACATGATGGATAACTGTTGGCTTTCGTATAAGTTACTGGCCAGTACCATTCCGGCAAATGAAGTGGAGAGGAAACAACTACCGGAAAAAATTCTGGATAATACCCTTTGGGCTAAGGCTGCAGTTGATTTTTATCTACATGACTGGAGCCAAGGGTGTTACGCTGACATATACAAACTCAACGATGATATGCATTTGTTGATTGAACGGTCTTGATGGGGTGTATTATTAGGGGTTGAAGACAACGGCTATTTCGATGGGGGGGTAAGTCTTATATTTCTTCTTATATTTCAGTTTGATTAATTTTTTTTAAAATTTATGTAATTCACTAATATATATCTTTTTTGTAAAACATCATATTGATGCATGGGTGACACGTCTTCTAATTGTAAGGAAATTGAAGAAAAATATAAAAAAAACGCGATATACAATTATGCCGACGTATTTTCACGTAGTTCACTTGAAGAATCAACGACATGAATCATATGTGTTGGCTAATAGACAAGCTAAACTTTATCCTGTATGGTGGGAGGTCGATAAGGTTAGTATTTATTTGTTTAAATATTTTAAAGGTGTTCATAAATATGTGCGCAATTTGAATTATTACATTTCAATGCAGGTGTTTATCCCTGTTTTGGAACGTACTCATTGGCTTCTCGTCGAGCTTCAGCTCCCATCCCTAAAGACAATAGTATATGATAGCATGATAAATTACATATCATTGTCTGATTTGAGAGATATTATTAAGGGATGGAGCTCTCATTTGGTTAAATTATTGGATGCAATTAATTATTGGACTAATTCTGGAAACAAGAAGCCAAAGAAGTTCAATGTTACAGTTATCAGAGACGAGACCGCGCCACAACAAACGAAGAAAGCCAGAGGGGATTGTGGTCCTCTCATATGTATGTGCTTGGAGCGTTTGACGACAGGAAGTACACAATTTCTACCTCCCACCGATAGAGATAGAGGTGCAGTAGGCTTGTGGTTTCAGCATTTTATGGCTAGAACGATATATGCGAGATGCTGCCTACATGCATCCGCGTTATGAAAGTGTCCATAAACAATTTGTAAGTCAAATGCAAGTGTTGTTAAACATATATACTCTTTTTGGTTTGAAAATGTTTGGTTAAGTAGCTAGAATTCAATAATTTGTTGTCTGTAGGTTTTAGATGTGTAGAAAGTGTTGTTGATTCAATGTTTGGTTTTTGCAGGTTAATCCTGAAGTGGGCTGCGTGAAATGGATGTATGGGTGCAAAAGTTGATTCAATAATTGATGAGGAAATAATTCTTATTATTATTTTTTGATTGTTTAATTGATTTGTAAAAGATGATTTGTAAATGTTGATTTGTTTAATTGATGTGTACATAATTATTATTTGTGCTTGTTTAATTGATTGAAATGTAATAGTTAATTTGTCGATTTCAATCTGCATTATGTTGAATGCAAAACAGACTATCGCAACGCGGAAATGACTATCGCAACGAGAGAATCGCAATGCGAAATGAAAATCGCAACGAGAGAATCGCAATGCGAAAATGAAAATCGCAACGCGAAACTAAATTCGCGTTGCGATTTTCATTTTCGCATTGCGATTCTCTCGTTACGATTTTCATTTCGCATTGCGATTCTCTCGTTGCGATAGTCATTTCCGCGTTGCGATAGTCAATTACGCGTTGCGATAGTCATTTCCGTGTTGCGATAGTCATATTCGCGTTGCGATTTCCGCGTTACGATAGTCAAATGAATGTCTAATAAGTGATAACAACTGAACATATCATAGCAATGTTCAAACTCAAGTTACTAATACATGCCTAACTGAAAATGTTAAAAGTTCATACATAATATACACATATTACAACGTTTGCATTTAAAAATCACCTAAGTTAACAGTCCCAAAAGGTGAAGACAGTTGTGATTGGGATTTTGATGAGGATCCATATTTTGGTAGAGGAAAAGATGATTGTGATGGCACTGGTGATCCATATGTCAACCTTGTATGACCACTTTCCTTGCACCGACTACATGTCGATCTCTTCTTCTCTTCACCCTTAGATGGTATACGATCGTGACTTTTAGGTCGGCCAGGTAGCCTTCTGTCCATGGCTGGTGGCAAAACTGTTTGTAAGTCATCTGGTATGTCCCACTCATAAGGATGTGGAATAGGGTAGACAATCTCGACATAAGTCTGTCGATATACTTCTGTAGTGTAGCAATCCATAGCGTATGCGCTTGAATCATCTTGGTTTAGATGAAGAGCAACTTTTATAACATGGCCACACGGATAACCAGATGTTTGCCATTTCATACAACTACACGTCTTTGCATTTAGATCGACAAGCCCATTTAAGTTATTATCCAATACTTCAAACAAAGTGTTTGAACATGGTTCAACTCTCCATGACGTTGACTTCACAACACGTTTCGTTATCTTTTTTTCAGTCCATGGTATAACACGATGTTCCAATGTTCATGTAAATTTAAATAAATAATACTTAGTAAAATATATGATAAGTTACGAATTTAAAGAAATAATACTTGCATGGTTTCTTTTCTTGTAGTACCACTGTTTAATAGAGGCTCGAAAAAACTCCATTAACATAGTAATGGGTAATTTCCGGGAATGACGACTTAGAGTGTTGATTGATTCTGCACTATTAGACGTCATGAAACCATATCTTGCTCCAAGTTGATGTACTCTTGACCATATTTCAAACCCGAAATCTTCTAGTGTTTGAGCACACTGAGGCAAAACATGTCTTAAACAGTTTATATGCTTATTAAAATCCACTTCCCGATAAGCTTTTACAGCCTTCCAGTATGTCCATTTGTGATTTTTTATACCAGCAGGCCTTGATTTTATATTTCTATACAAATGAACACCACAAAGTCCATGAAAAGAATCTGGGAAACACCTTCTAACAGTGTTGTCAATTGAGTTTGCCCTATCGGATATGATTGTCAGATTGCTAATAGGACCTATACAATCCCTAAGATGCCCCATAAACCATGTCCATGAATCAGAGGTTTCAGATTTGCCAACCCCGTAAGCCATTGGCAGTATCCCATTGTTAGCATCCATGGTTACTGCTAATAAGTTTACTCCAAGGTATCGACCTTTTAAATGTGCTCCGTCAACTATAATAATTGGGCGCATGCAAGTAATAAACGAATGAATCTACAAAATCATATACACAAGAAATATAATCATTTAAATGTGAAATGCATGTAACTAACAAAAATGAGTCAACAAAATTATATTGATTTACTAACTGCAGCACCAATGGCGATAAACAGCAACTCAAAGCGTCCATCTCTATCTGTTTTGATATGAGTTATCGACCCAGGATTTTTCAACTTTAAATTATGACAATAAGCCGGCAGTTGGGCAAACGATGCTTCTGGCGACCCCCTCAACAATTCCAAGGCATTACATTTGGCTCTCCAAGCTTGAGAATATGAGATACTAATCTTGAACCGAGCATTCATGTCAGTCATAATTTCATGTCCCCGATATACCCTGCCATTAAAAAACATTAACTCAACCAGAAAACCACCCAACACCTTTTTGTTTGCCTGTCTATGGTGAGGAAAAACTTGGGTTCTTGAACATGTATGTTTATCAATAAAAGTCCTAACTTGAAACATTTCGCAATCTTTTATCCTCTTTGCAATCATACGCCACGTACAGTTTTTGTCAATTATACACCTTGTTTCGAAACGATCTTTGCTTGATTTGTTAACTTTTAGTTGATAGCCATCTTCCACACATTTCGTATACAAAGCTATCTTCAAGTCTTCCTTTGTATCAAAACAATCATCTTTCTTGATATGAATAATTTTTGTGTAACAATCAACTGCTATCTTTACCAACTCTTCTTCCGGTATCTGAAGTAATTCTGGCATATTCCAGTTATACTCCCGTGGCATTTTCTTCGGGGACTTTTCTTTGGGGATTTCTTCTTCTTCTTTTTCTTCTTCAAGGTTATATGAATTATAGAATGGATGTTCAACATGTTCATTTACAGTCGTAACTTCCTCCTCATTATCATCAACAACATCTTCCTCGGCAACGGTTGTTTCATCATCAAAATTCAGGTATTGACCAATATCAAATTCATTACACGCAGTGTCTGTTTCTTCTTCTGAAAAATCATCAAAATCCGAGTATTGACCAAGATCAAAGTCCGGTTATTGACCAAGATCAAATTTCGAATACTGACTAGTACTCACAATTTTTTCTGTTGGCTCATCATCGTCTAACTGGTCAATACGAAAACCGAAATTTGGTGTTGAAAGTTGATTAGTATTTGGATTAGGGAAAGGTTGTAGGTTTTGAGATTATGTTTGGTATTGGAAATGTGGTGAAACAATATTTGCTTGGTAATGAAATTGTGGTGGAACCATTAAATTTTGAGCACCATAAACTGGGGTTGAAAAACTTAGTTGATTACTACCCGCTACTGACCAAACTTCACTACTTCTAGGTTCAACAACATACAATGTAACATCATCACTTGAAACACTAATGTAAGCAATGAATCGTTCAACATCTTCACTGTCAGTTAACAAATAAACTTTACCATTTCTCTGATAAGATAGCCTAAATCCACTTAGGGGCTCTAAATTCAATTTATTTGCAACACGTAACATTAGAGTTTCATAAGTTAACTTTTTTAATGACAGTTTTAGTTGAAGATTCATGGGTAAAGGCATATATTGTAAAACACCATGAACATTCTCCCTTGACCCTCCAAAACACAAATCTATCCAAACATGATCAACATTAGATGATTTCATTATTATAAATTAATTTACTAAACAAACGATCTGCGAAACTAAAACTTGTTGCCGGATGGGGAAGGATGTTGTTGGATATAGGAACGGATGTCGCCGGAGAGAGTGATAGATGGAGATGGAATGAGTTGCGATTTAGGGATTTAGGTTATGAGTTCCTGCTGTTGCGTAGTTATATACCCAAAACATTTGTGTTGCGAAACTAAAACCTGTTGCGAATTCAGAAATCGAGTTGCGAATTTGAAATTCAGTATTGCGATAGTCAGAATCTCATTGCAATAGTCAGAATCTCGTTGCGATAGTCAGATTCGCGTTGCGATTTACGTATTCGCATTACGATTTACGTATTCGCATTGCGATTTACGTATTCGCATTACGATTTACGTATTCGCATTGCGATTTATGTATTCGCATTGCGATTTACGTATTCGCATTGCGATTTACGTATTCGCATTGCGATTTATGTATTCGCATTACGATTTACGTTTTCGCATTGCGAATTAGGAAAATCGCAACGCGAATTTGGAAAATCGCAATGCGATAGTCAGAATCGCGTTGCGAATCTGGAAACTGATTTGCGATACCGGAGATCGCGTTGCGAATTATCGATCGCATTGCGATTTAGTTGGTCATTTTGGCAAATCCAAAAAAAGTTGGTTAAAATCGTATATTATAAGGCATTTTTGGTCACTGAGATTATTTTTTCTTACTAAAATGGTTCTTGTACTTAACACTCCCAATGCGATGCTTTTACTTTTTCTTTGTTTCAAATTGGTACTTAAACTTTAGTTATATCAATTATTCTAGAAATTTTTATAGTATCATAAGAAAATAATATAACAACGTCAAATTTTGAAACATGGCAATCCATTTTTTAAAAAATTGAATAAATATCAAATAATATACAACAATAACCTTTCTTCCAACTCTCTGGCAAGTCATTTTTTTAGCAATGTTACAAAAAACATCAAAATAATTGATTACATTAAAGTTTAAACACTAATTTGAGACTCAAATCCAACCGACCACCTAATGCAAGGACTTCTATGGTACTTTTATCAATTCCTTATTGTATTTTTTTTTATAATTTTAAAATTAATAGTTTCAAAAAGAATATAAAAACCAAAAGTTGCCTAATGCACTTTTGGTAATGATGGTTTCCCTACACAGTTCCACTCTATTGTCTCTGATTCGCTAATCCCATGTTTCAGACATTTCCTTTTCTTCTATTTTTTCCAAACTCAAAATTCAAAAGGTATTAAGAGCAAAAGTACAAGTTTATCCCAAACAATATCTAAAATCACACAAAATTCATTTAAGTAAAAATATTCCAATTGAATGTGATATATTTATTAGTCGTATATTTGATGAAGGCCGGTCATGACGAAACGGTCATTCATAGATAAATATACAACAGACCTTCATCAAATACGTGACTAACCAAGTACTTTGAACCAATTCGTCAACAATACTAATTGAGGGTTGAATTTATTGTTTATGAGATTCATAGTCACAATCTTGCTATTAAGAAAATCAAAATTTGAATTTTCATCAAACCAAAATGGAAAATTTTTAATATCAGCTGGCCGCAATTAGCGCAAGCACACACAATTCCAAATTTAATTTCCTTCCAGTCTAATTTATACTTTTTTCTCAACTTTTCAGTCTATTGCATCTATGGTTTCTTTTTCTTTCACACTAATAAATTAAATAAATAGACTTGTAGAGGGCAACATTTAAGTTCTTTTAACTTAAAAAAAGAACAAGTGGGACGACGTCGTTATGCATATTTTGGCAGTATCCGGAGGGGCAGAGATGAGGTTAGGTCAAGAAGTGGGTGGCAGGGAAGTGTTTGGAAGGACCCACCAGTAACCAATGGGGTTTCAACAAGTCAGTGTTTTTTAGTATTTTCATGGAAAATTCAGGAAGGCCTCCCCCCAGTGTTTTACTTTTTGCGCCATGTTCAATGTCTCTCTGCTCCAATAGAATCCATTCAAATTCCTTAACTTTGAGTGGAAGATAATTGCATCTGCTCCCCACTTGCTAGTGCTGGGACCTCCATTTCTTTTTTCTTCTTTTTCCAAGTTATAATATCTCATTTTGTGGTAGTTCGATTCGAATTCCATTAATATATAAATATTCCAACTAGACTTAGCCTTCTAATAAATTGAATAAATAAATGCCTAGCCTTGGAATATGTTTATTTTTTCCCCCAGGCAATCTCGACACTTGCTCATACTAGATTCTTTAACCTCGTTTTATATGTAAATTTTAAATCCTTTAACCTCGTTTTCTCATAAAAGTTATGAATATTTTATGCATTTTGTTTGTAAAATTTGTTTAAAGTTGGATTTAACTGATTAAAGAAAACACTCCCAACTGAAGTAAAAGAGATTGGTCGAGTGGTCCAACTATCAGCATCCATCGACTTCGTGTAAGTAATAGATTTGTACTCATCGGTTGGACAGTACTTTTCAATTACTGCATGCATACCCCCAATTCCCCTTTTTTTTCTTCTTATAATTTACCCTTTCCCGCAATTGGACACGAACAAGTTAAATGAATAGTACTGACAATAGAATTGTGGTTGTGGAGTTTAATTTTACAACATTTAGTAATATTCATTAATAATGATTAAAAGTATCTACAGTTTTATTGGATAGCTAACAGGTGAAAGACACGTTTCAAGACGACCGAAAGAGTGACAACCTTTTTTTTGGTTGAAATTTTCCATATGAACCATTGATGGTTTAATAGTCCCTCGACTTTGTTGTTTTATTTTCTCGTGCCGATGAGTGATGAGTGTAAGCCAGGCGTTCATCTTTCATTTCACCCTTCGTCTGAAAGGACAGTCCAAAAATAAGGTGAAAATTGTGTTTTGTTTTGTTAGGTAGAGGTGAAAACAAAACAAAAAAATGATTCAAAGAGTGGGAGATATGATAATAAAAGTAAAAAGATAAAATTGTAAATCAACTCTCTTATGTTGTCTCTTTTGGGGGAAGCATGCAATCGCTTGAATTAATAAAGATTAAACTCTCTTATGTTGTCTCTTTAATTTTCCCGAGTTTGAGACAAAGCAAAATGAAGATAAAATCCCATTTGGACGTGATGAAGCAATTTCATTTCCCATTGGAAAAAGAAACGCAATCACTTTCTTTGCAAGACACTTGAAGGCAATTTCAGGACCACCAATGTTCATCAAAATTGAAAGGTAACATCCAACGAAGTAACTAACTAACCTCAATAAATGAAATAGCCAAATGCTTCCAATTTGCTTCCAAATTCACTATATGGCGATAGGAATGAAAATGAAGCATATCATCCGACCAAAAACCACTAATCATAACGAGTCCAAAACATTTTAATTTTATCTTTAAAACAATTTATATCACATTGATTGAGTTTTTTCACAAGACTCGATTTAACATTAAATAGCAACTTAAATATGACGTTAATTACATTAAAAAATAAGTGTATCAAACTTTCAATAATCATGCATCTATTACTTAAATAATTTAAATTAAGGTAAACTACTTAAAATGACCACTTAATTATGAGATTGGTGTCGATATGATCATCATACTTTCAATTTTATCAACATGACCACATAAATATTTAAGTGATTTCAATCAAATCACGTGCCGTTAAAATTGAATGGAGCAGCTGATGTGACAGTTTATAAATTTGGTATAATTATATATTTAATCCTCATAATTTATACATGCTATCAATTTGATATTAATTTTAAATTAAATAAATAAATTTAATCCTCTAGATAGTTGTTTGAAATACTCTAGGAATATCATGATTCTCATCAAGCAAAACTCCGACTCTTCTAGGTGTAGCCACAACCACATGCGGCCTCGAGACCAAAGCTTTCGCCTACGTAATCATATCCATTCCACCTACCACCATTGAACACCGCATATGTAAACAAGACCCTAACGCTCTAAACTGCTCTGCCAACTGAAAGCGAGTTCCCTCGTCGGAGTAATCTCCAACGCAAAACCACCCATACGGATCCTCCGCTAAGCGATTCAATATCGATAAAGCAAAGGTCGTCGTTTTGCCACTTCCCGTTTGAGCTATCCCTAGCATGTCGCAACCAACAAGTATTTTAGGTATACAGTGAGTCTGAATCGACGCTGGCTCTCTCATCCTGAGTTCTTTGTATGTCCAGATGGCCCATTCGACTAGGCCCAGGTCGGAGAAAGCGGAAATTGAGGCAATGATGTTGGTGGATGAAGAGGAAAACTTTTCTAGTTGGAAAGTGTGTGGATCATTGTTCAGATAGGGTTTAGGGCTTTTATTGCCTTTGGATCTTCGGGGTTTGGAGAGAAGAAGAAAGCTTTTGTTAACTAAAGTGGGGGGGGGGGATTTTCTTGTTCCTGTCCTCATTGCTCCATCATGAATTTACTGCTTGGAGAAAGTGAAACCCTGAGGAGGAAGGAAGGAAAGAAAGAATACAATAAATTATTATTCAAATTTGCAATATCCCTCATTGTGAATTAAACAAGCAAGATGAAGGAAAAGCCTAAAAAGCCCAGTGATAAGGACCAAATTGATTAAATTTATTAATTGGAGTTATATGAGGATTTAATCTATTGATTTAATTCAAAATTAGGACCAAATTGAGATAATGTATAAGTTATACCAAATTTATTAACTTTCATAATAGATGCTCTATTAAATTTTGATGACATGTGCTTTGATTGAAACCACTTAAATACTTATATGGTCACATTATCAAAATTGAAAGTATGATTTTCGTATCGACACCAACTCATAGTTAAGTTAAGTGGCCATCTAAGCAGTTTTCCCTTTAAATTATTATATTAAAAAGGTCAACTAATTTTTAATGACATTCCTTTTTTTAAAAAAAAAAACACCTTTAACCTTTTTTTAATAAATTCTAAATCTAATACTAAATCCCATTTAGAGAGGAGGGAAAAGAAAGAGGAGTGTTCCTTAAGGTCTAGAACTCTTTACTTAAGAAACTACGAGGGAAAAAAATTATCAACTTAAATAACCGACAAAATGTACTCACTCACCTTAAACTTAAATAGTCTATACAATAGACATAAACATGTTTAATCCCCGTTTATTTTGTGCCTCTGGATCGTAGTGTTGCCGGAATTATTTGTTCTAAGAATGTTAATCTTAAGTTTATTCCAAGAGTGTGTAATATTGAGTCGGATGCATTAACTAAGCAGGGTATTGTATGATGTTGTAAAGGTCGGGTTGTTTGTTTTGTTGTTTTGAGGGGTTTGGTGCGTTGTTTGTGCACTTGATTGTTTGGATGTTCTTAATAATATTTTTTTGGGTACTCTTCTACATCTGTTATTAGGCCTGTCTTCTTATAAATAAAAATATACACTTATTATTTTTATATGAGAAAAATGAGATTATTTAAGATTAATATTTTTTAATAAATTCTATTTAAGATTATTTAACATTAATGTCATGTCTTCATCAGTACACCGCATGTTTCGCTAAATGAAAGAATATTGAAATCTTTTACTTTATGTAACTTTTCAATATCCACGCGTAACGCTTTGACGGTTAATTTTGTCTTCAAAAATATTGTCGTAACCTTTAATTTTTATCGATAATTTTATATCTGGTTTGGTTTTTTTCAATTTATTGAACTTAAAATTTTATTTTATTTTTGTAAATGAATATATCATTATTAGTTAATAAATATATTTTTAAAATGAAAAATTAATATGTGATAAAGTTATATTTTAGAATCTCTGAAATTTTAAAATTGTGATATAATTATTTTAAAATTTATTTTTGAACTATATAACTCGTAAGACCAAAAGCTTAGCTATGAAGGCAGAAGTTAGGATTCTGAGCTAATTTTGAAGGTCAAAGGCGAGTGGATAAGATCCAAATTCCCAAGTCTGCTCATTTGGCTCTTCTTTTTCTCGTCTTTTAACGGACCGTTGAATGTTAACACTTTAGTTCAAGTCACAGTGTATATATAAATATAAATATAAATATAATTATAAATTATTTATATAAACACAAATCTAATCATATTTTAAATAATTTTGAAGCACGTTCTATATATTAATTTATTGTACTATGTAAAACAAGTTACAAATAACCCTAAGAAATGTTGTATTTTTTTTTCTCCCAAGAATTAATCTCACCTCCACAACACGATACCCAAAGGGTGACAGCTCTTATTCTGATGAGGCGTGGCTGTCCTACATTTTGGGTGGAAGAGCAAGGGGAGAATTTTTTTTTGGTACACTTGAACAAAGCAGTAAACTAGTGTAGTGTCTCAACTGGCGCTCCTCATTCTTATCCGTTCCCAACAACGCCTGAATTTCAGATAGAGGCAACTTTAGAATAGATGAATCATTTTCTTGTAGAAGTGTCAGATTCGCAAGTTTATCAGCGCATTTGTTTCCTTCACGCCAGATGTGCCGAACTTCAATCACTCATCCTTCCCTAAGGGGAGAATCTTTGTCTGGAGGTAATACGTGACGAGTAATGTGGCTGCCAAGAAAGATGATTTCCCATTCGAAGTACTAAATTATGGAGTTTCGTGCCTCCGCCGCAACGAACTATTGTGAACGGGGCGGGAAAAAAGAGCAGAACAAAAGGCAGGCAACTAGACAGAGGAAATATGCCGGCTACTGCCAATAGTTGTTTCATGCAACCGCACATTTGGCCCTCCGCTTTACTGCCCACCGCCAAACCATCATGATTCTCTCACTTCCCCACTAATATTCCAGTTTTATATACGTATTATTTATAATTTATATTTGAAGTAAATAACGTCTTTCAATAACATTGTCTGAATGGAACTTTTTCTCATTACTTGTTATAATTTTGCTTTTATTACGTTTCTGAGGCTCACATCCAGGTGAATAGATTACCCAGAATCTGAACAGGACTCTTCTTCCTCTCTGCTTCCTTTTACGTATTTATAGCATTGCACTTTCAATCGCAGCAAACCAGATCTCAGCTCTCCCGAAAATATTTAGTTTCCCTCTCAACACATATATAAATCGATCTTTGAGAACAAAATGTTCTCAAATTTCAGTTTTTTGTACGAATTCAGCTACAAACACATATAGACATCCATTTTTCAATCCATTCTAACAGCCTCTAATGCTTTCACTTTCTCCTTTACTTACCTCGCATCGGTACGATTTCTCACCTTGCGTTGTTTTTAAATTAATTAGCTACATTATATTATCTTCATCTTTGTTATTGATCGAATAAAAAAAATTGCAGAGTAATTAAGAGTTTTAGATTCTCTGGCTTCTTTCTCCATTAAAGAAAGAATAGTTTAACGCCAGTATTTAATGAGGACGGAGATTTTCAAGGATGGCGGATACTTGTAATTAAGGGCATTTTGTTTGCAGTAATAAGTAGTCAAAATGTCGGAGATTCAAACTAAATTAATACATAGATTTCATCGAACACTTGTCTCATGATGTGGGGTTCCTACAAAAGGGGCACCATCTCGTGTATAACTAGGCATATAGTTCCAATACCCAAAAACACACCCGTTTCGTAAAGTCCAACACCGATCGAACCTTGTAATAATTTGGTCACCGTCCTTTATAATGTTTTCCACTCCTTTCCCAGAATTCTACCGACACCCCTAGTTTTCAGCTCACAATCTTCTCATGGCATAGATTTCTTCTCTAACACACAGGTTGGTTATCGTTTCTGGCCAGTCTAGGTATATTGTTTAGTCCTGCTGCATCAACGATCTTATACGAAGCTACCTATGGCATGCACATCGATGGCATGGGCTGCCTCAATGGCCAAAAACGACGGATGCAAAGAAGAGATTGATGGGATTCATCGATCCAGTTCGGGTGTTAATCTTAATAAGAGAGTCGGCATTCGACGGTCTTATTTGGAGAACCACCTTTGTTACTCTGCCAATAGGATACTTGCTGCATCAACTAGACCAACCCTCAAGAATAGCAGGTCTTTCGGGATTTTCCCGCCGCTACCGTTTCAAATATCCGGCTCCATGATTCCGAAATCTGTTAGATCATTTTTGTTTGATCCGGAGACAAGTAAGGATTTGAATATGGCGGACAAGGATGCGGATGTTATCGGTGAAGAGAAGGAAATGAAGAGTGCTGATTGGTTGAAGAGGTTGATGGAGATCCGTAGAAGCTTTAAACATAAACAACTCAGAGAGAGTTTCGAAGTAAACAGAGAAAATGATGAGAATGATTCTCGAAATGGTGATGGAGACGAAGGCGAATGTGAAGTGAACTACGACTCAGAGGAAGAGGGAGGTGAAGTGAAATACGACCGTGATTCTTTCTCGAAGTTATTGGTTCAGGTTCCATGGTCTGATACAAAGCTGATTTCTCAGCTGGCCTTCTTATGCAACATGGCTTATGTGATACCAGAGATTAAGGTATGCATCTTCCATTTTTCTTTTAATTGTCAAGTTTCCGTTGTATAGAACTATTCTTAATTATGTCTTATGATCTAGATTTGTAGTCTTAAATCAAATCAAATCAAATCAGTTGATTATTCTAGTGAAATACATGCAGGAAAAGGATCTAAGAAAATATTATGGTCTAAGGTTTGTAACATCATCCCTTGAAAAGAAAGCTGAAGCTGAAGTGGGAACAATCAAAGCAAAATTAGATCAGGACTCTACTCGTGTACCTGTTGCTGCCCCAGAAACTTCCGAGTCCAGACCAGAGAAAGTCGAGGGTAAAGAGCGGAAGTGTCCAATCCGATTATCTGTTGTTTATGAGATTGCTGCTTCAGCTGCATGCCGCATCCAGTCACAGGCAAAGGGCCTTTTGTCCACTCGCTCAAAGACAGAGGAGGGGGAGGATCAAATGGATAAATGCAGATTTTCAGACCAGCCAGAAATGGAGAACGAGAATTCGCCTCGAGTATATAACTCAGAGGTGGCTGCTTTTATGGCAGCAGAAGCAATGACTGCTGTAGTTAGAGCTGGAGAGAAGGAAAAGCAAGAGACAGCAAAAGACCTACAGTCACTGCACTCATCACCTTGCGAATGGTTCGTCTGCGATGACTTAAGCACATACACTCGTTGTTTCGTAATTCAGGTATAGTAGTTCAAATCTTTTGTCATCCATATAACCAGATTATCGAATCTTGATATGTATGTAGATTAATGTTCATGTATATTTGCATCTATATGATATAACTGAAGTTGAATTGCAGGGGTCAGACTCTCTAGCGTCATGGCAGGCCAACCTTTTCTTTGAGCCTACTGAATTTGAGGTGAGCTTAATTGTTTGAGTACCAAGTCCAAGAACTCTGAATGAGAACTCTTTAAACTAGTGTAATTGTATCTGTGATAAACGGAAGAATTAGAAGAGTTACTGAAAAATCTAATACTTTGGTTCTCTCTTAGGAAACTGATGTGCTAGTTCATAGAGGAATTTATGAAGCTGCAAAGGGCATATATGAACGATTCTTCCCAGAAATTATGGACCATCTGAACAGGCATGGAGACCGTGCGAAGCTCCAGTTTACCGGTCACTCCCTTGGGGGCAGTCTTTCTCTTTTGATTAACCTGATGTTGTTGACTAGGAAGGTCGTAAAACCATCTACTCTTCGACCCATTGTCACTTTCGGCTCACCTTTTGTGTTTTGCGGGGGCCAAAAGATACTAGATGCATTGGGGGTAGATGAGAACCATGTTCATTGCGTGATGATGCATCGAGACATCGTCCCTAGAGCCTTCTCCTGCAAATATCCGAACCATGTTGCCGTTGTCCTCAAGCGTTTGCCCGGTTCCCTCCGGTCTCACCCCTGTTTGCTTAAAAACGTAAGTAGAAGATTGACCTAGCCTATCTCATTCATTTACAGCATGTAGTAAATCTAGCCTATCTCGCTCATTTGTTTGTTTCAATGCAGAAACTTCTGTACACTCCACTTGGAAAACTATTCATCCTCCAGCCGAGCGAGAAGTCGTCTCCACCGCACCAGCTAATCCCACCGGGAAACGCTCTTTATACTTTGGATAAAACACATCCCGGATACTCGATGCAAGCTCTTAAGGCCTTTCTTAATTGTCCCCATCCATTAGACACCCTCAGCGATCTCACGGCCTATGGCTCGGACGGTGCGATTTTAAGAGACCATGACTCCAGCAACTACTTGAAAGCGGTCAATGGGGTTCTAAGGCTACAAAAGACTGCCGTGCGCCATGCGGGGATCGAGAAAAGCTTGTTATGATCACTGCTTACTTCGCCGTCTCCACACTCATGGAGCCATGATAGAAGTTTAGAGAACGTCATTTTATCAAATAAAGAGATAATGACCGGTGTGTGAATACTCTGAAGCCTTCTTCTCTATGGTTTCTCCATGGATATAGCTAGCAAAGTTAGCTTCTTTTTACCATAATTGTAATATTGAAGAAAAAAAGAACGTAGAAAAAGGAACAAAACAAGACAATCCTTGTACATTCCCGAACCCAGTGTCTTTTGCTGTGTCTAATGTCAATAATCTGCATATATTGTTCAGTCATAAATTTTTTTTTGAAGGAATAAAAGCTTATATTTCAATAGCATCATCAATTACAAGTTGTTTAATACAATCAGGTTCATCCAGGAAGAATCAAACTAGATTGTGGTTTGATAAAGCTCATTAATCTAAGGAATGAGCAACTCTATTAGCTTCCCTACATATATAATGCACTTTAAAGGAAGGGTGGTCAGTTAAAATCAGTCTAGCCTCATTGAGCAACAATCCAATTGTAGAGATATCCTGGGTCTTGTTAGAGTTCTGTTGAGTTAATCGAATGACGAAATTGGCCAAGAGGGGGGTGAATTGGCAATAAAAATTTTGTGGAAGCTTTTGCAGAAAATTGAAAGTAATTGCACAACGATTTACAGTGGTTCGACTTTCTCAAACAAAGTCTACGTCCACTACCTTAGCTATCCACACTAAGGATTTTCCAACAAATTCACTAATTTGTTCTTTCTTTTGAGGCCAAAGAGATAACCTTACAATTCCCTCAAGAGTATACCCCAACTCTTGATAACACTCTTTTCTCAAAGAAGATTACAAATTTGCAAACTTACAAGAAAACCTCACAAGGTAAGATGTTTGCACAATTCTAGAACAAAGAAAAGAACACTCAAAGATGAATACAATTGAGCACAAAAAGTGTTCTTGAAAGCAAAATGAATATTGAATGAAAATAGGCTTGAAATGCTCAAACTTGAGGTTTGATGCTTTCTCCTTGATTCTCTCTTGATTCTAGTTGCTTGATGTTTCTTGTTGTTGATCAATGGCTTCTAAGCTTGCTTAAATATACCTTGGATCACTTCTGAACGTTGGGGATGATTAGAGAATATATTATAGCCGTTTTAGTGTGAAAACATTTAATAAAACAGCTTGGAGCGTGGGGGGAATCGGTTCCCCCTCATAGGGAATCGGTTCCCTAAGTGTAAAATTCAAATATTTCGACCGTTGAACAGGGGGAATCGGTACCCCCTTGGGGGGGATCGGTTCCCTCCGAGCATACTGGAATTCTCGGAACAAAACTGTTTAGGGGGGAATCGGTTCCCTCCGAGCATTCTGGAAATCTCGGAGCCAAACTATTCAGGGGGGAATCGGTTCCTCCTATGGGAGGGAATCGGTACCCTCTGAGCAATCTGGAATTTTTGGCTTTGAATTGGTTCGAAATACTTTGTAAAATTATTTTGAAATTGTTTTATGATTAAAACTTAATTTTACACTTAAGTAAGGATTAAAATGATTTTTGAAATATTTGGAGTAATGTTTTGATATTCGAATAGTTATATCGAATATACTTAGAAAATCATTTGGAAAATCTTAAAATCCATTTAACTTAATTTGTTATATCGAAATATCAAAATGTTTCAACAATCTCCCCCTTTTTGATATAACAAAACATTTTAATAATTTTAAGATTTTTGAAATCAAGTTCAAGTTTTGAAATTACTCCCCCTTACTTTAACACTTCCTTCAATTTATCATGTAAAACATTTAACACTTATTCTTCTCCCCCTTTTTGTTAAATCAAAAGACATTGTAAACAAGGTTTTGAAATCATTTAGCCAATTGATTTATTAATTATAAGCTTAAGCTGCTAAGATCACAATCAAAAGAGAGGTTAGCCATTAGTTTCACAAATCAATATTCATAAATAATGTGATATGGCAAAATTGGTCATATTGCTAATGATGATGTAAATGATGCAAAAATGAATAAAACACCAAACATATAAGTTCACACCATTCATAAATCCAAAATCCAACAATCCACAAAATCAAACAATCCAAAATATCCAAAATGTTGAAACAATATTCTTTTTGTTCAAAGTTTTAAACTAAACACATAATCAAACATCCGGATCGGTAGGAGGAAAACGGGCTCGCATAGCGGCCATCTCGTGTGTGAGTTCATTGATACGAGCGTTGGTTGATTCATTGTTTGCACGCATCTCCCGAAGAATCTCTAATTGTTGAGCTCCCATTGTGGATAAATGAGACTCTATAGAGGAAAAGCGCGAGTCCATTGTAGCGTATCGGAAATCGAATGTCTCCATAAAGGATTGAAAATATGGAGGCATTTGATGCGTTTGTTATGCTTGCTCCTCGGGCTGCTCTTCGGGTTGTTCAGGTTCTTCTTCAGCTTCATCAATATCCCTCATTAATTGTTCAAACTCGGGATCTTCGTCAGCCTCGGGTGGAGCTTGTGAAGAACTAGCTCCCGGAGTAGAAGAACGAACCCATTCACCGGTTTCTTTGTTCTTTACCCATCCCGCTCTCGTTAAGGAAAGAAGATTGATTTGTTTCTTAAGAGGAAAAACGGCATCTAGACCGACTCTAAGCCCAGCTTTGGAAAACAGATTACTCAAAAAGCAACCGTAAACTAGAGATGAACAGAGTTTCTTGTTAGGAACAAGATTTACGGTTTCAACAATTTCAGCAAAAATAATCTGAGGTAGGTTAATTTTAATACGGTTTTCGAAACAATGTAACCACCAAAGATCCAAAGCTCTAAGAGTAGAATAACGACCTCCGGATGGTCGAAACCACCAAGAAATCATTAGATGAAGAAAACGCTCATGTAGGTCTAAGACACTCGCACTATCTCTTCTTTTATAACGAGAACCTAAAATTTGTTTTCATTCGAAATACCATCATTATCTAATCCAAATGTATTGGCTATATATGCCGGGTCAATATATAAGAATTGTCCTAGAAGGTAGGAACGAATTCCTATGGTTTCGGTTTCATCTTGATTTTTAACACAAACGGCATTAGAGTAGAATATGCGAACAAGTTGATGGTAAACGATGGGTTCAAGATCAAATAGTTTATCAAATTTCCATTCTTGTAAAATAGGAAGATATTTAAAATCGTTAGCTAACATAGCTTGACGAGAAGGAATACGTTCTTCCCGGATTTTGTAAGAATCGAAATATTGATAATACCAATATCGGTGATTTCTAGACCCAGGATGATTGAAACACGAATTTTGGATAGTCAAGTTAGGATCAGTGGGATTGGGATTAGAAATTGGAATAGAAGGAGGATTTGGAGGTGGATTTGGTTGACGACTAGAACGACTAGATGAAGACCTAGGACGTTTAGGATTTGACATGGTGAAGGAAATCGGAATAGATAGAATAACCTGCAATTTTAAAACAAATGTATGCAATTCAATTAATCCCAAAACTCAAATGAGTCCTCAATATTTCAAGATTCTCTAAATCAATCCTAATGGGCAAAGTTTTTGAAAAACTTTTGAAAAATATGGTTTTGAGAAACAATATATGTATAGTTTTTTATAACAACAACATAATTGAATCAAAACACAATAATTTGAAAAATAACATTTTTTTTATTATTTAGAAAATTTAAAAAAAATTGAAAAATTCTTGTGTTTTTGATGAAATTAGTTGTAACATCTAGTTTCTAATCACTAAATAATCAATGCCCGATCACTATTTCAACCTAGAACTAATTGAAACTAATCCTATGTTCAAAAATAATGAAATAAAGAGTTTAGAAAAAATTTACCTTGAAAGATGAAGATTGAGGGGATTTAGATGTTGTTTGCACGATTTTAATGATTCCAACAGGTTTAGAAGATGATATTTGAAGCAAATTCCGATTAATATTGTTGATTTGAGGCAAAAATGGAGATTTGAGAGATTTAGAGGGGAGAAACGGCGAAGAGAGAGGAAGAGGGTTTTTGAGATTTTGGGGTTGTTCTGCCCGATTTTAGCAGAACCCCAGGGGGGTATCGATTCCCCTGTGGGGGGAATCGGTTCCCCTTCAAAGGAGGAATCGGTTCCCTCAGGGGGGATCGATTCCCTCTGCACCAAAATGCTAAAATCTGATTTTTTTAAGCACAAAATGCTAATAATCTGGATTTTTGAACATAAAATTAATTTTCACTAAGAATCACAAACTCCCCCTAACTAATAGCAAGAATGCAATCAAAAATTATTATTATAAGCATTTTTCAAGATTTATTAAAAGTGCTAAAATTATTTTAAACATTTAGTGAAGATAGGTTGGTCAAACCTAATTCTCTCCTAAGTGTCCAAAATCTTTCCTTGTCTAAGGGTTTTGTAAAGATATCCGCTAATTGGTGCAAAGTATCAACAAATTCTAGAACTACATCTTCCTTAGTGACATGGTCTCTAATGAAGTGATGTCTTATTTCAATGTGCTTAGTTCTAGAGTGTTGGATGGGATTTTTAGTGAGACAAATAGCACTAGTATTGTCACACTTGATAGGAATGGTACCTACTTCAATTCCATAATCAAAAAGTTGTTGTTTCATCCATAAAACTTGTGCACAGCAACTACCAGCTGAAATGTATTCGGCTTCAGTGGTAGATAATGCAACACAATTTTGTTTCTTTGAAAACCAAGAAATCAACATATTTCCAAGGAATTGGCAAGTACCGGAGGTGCTTTTCCTATCTAATTTGCATCCTCCATAATCCGCATCAGAAAAAGCATGCAAGCTAAAGCTAGAGTCTCTAGGATACCAAAGTCCTAAACTAGGAGTGTCCTTAAGGTATCTAAAGATTCTCTTAACAGCTAGTAAATGTGATTCCTTAGGACATGATTGAAATCTAGCACATAAGCAAACACTAAACATAATGTCCGGTCTACTTGCAGTTAGATAAAGCAAAGAGCCAATCATTGACCTATATAATTTAACATCTACACATTTACCTCCTTCATCTAAGTCAAGCTTTGTTGAAGAGCTCATTGGAGTGTTATGAGGTTTCCCATTTTCCAGTCCAAACTTCTTGAGCATATCTTTGACGTACTTAGCTTGATTAATGAAGATGCCATATTTTCTTTGCTTGATTTGGAGTCCCAAGAAAAATGAGAGCTCCCCCATCATGCTCATCTCAAACTCACTTTGCATTAGCTTAGAAAATTCTTGGCAAAGAACATCATTAGTAGAACCAAATATTATATCATCAACATAAATTTGAACTACTAATAAATCTTTACCTTTTCTCTTTAAAAACAATGTAGTGTCAACATTTCCTTTTAAAAAATCTTTTTCAATTAAAAAATTTGACAATCTTTCATACCAAGCTCTAGGAGCTTGTTTTAAACCATAAAGAGTTTTTGTCAATTTTAAAACATGATCCGGAAAATTTGAATCTTCAAAACCTGGAGGTTGTTCCACGTACACTTCTTCTTTTATAAAACCATTTAAAAATGCACTTTTAACATCCATTTGATATAATTTAAATTCATTGAAACATGCAAATGCTAATAACATTCTAATTGCTTCCATCCTAGCTACGGGAGCGTATGTTTCATCATAGTCTATGCCTTCTTCTTGAGTATAGCCTTGAGCAACAAGTCTAGCCTTGTTCCTCACTATATTACCACTTTCATCAAGTTTATTTCTAAAAACCCATCTAGTACCTACAGTAGATTTATTACTAGGCCTTTCAACTAATGTCCATACTTTACTTCTCTCAAATTGATTTAATTCTTCTTGCATATCCATAATCCAATGTTCATCTTTAATGCTTCTTTGATGTTCTTAGGCTCTATGCATGAAATAAATGCAACATAATTACAGATATTTCTAAGAGAAGATCGAGTAGTTACCCCTTTTGATGGATCACCTATAATTTCACCATCTTTGACATAGTTGTACTCTCTTGGAAAAGATACTTCCCTTTCTTCAATGGTTGGATTCTCGAGGGGATCATGAGTTTCCTCATCTTTTGTTTCTTCCTTTGATGATGATTCTCCAACGTCATGTCTAACGTCATTTTCTTGTACAATACCTACATCATCATTAACAGAAGAATCCTTCCTCGGAAGGGGATTATCATCGAAAACAACATGTATAGACTCTTCTACAACTAAAGTTCTTTTATTAAATACACGATAAGCTTTAGAATTTAAGGAATAACCCAAAAAAATTCCTTCATCACTTTTAGCATCAAATTTACCAAGATTTTCTTTACCGTTGTTTAAAACAAAACATTTACATCCAAAAGGATGAAAATAGCTAATGTTAGGCTTTTTATTTTTGAGAATTTCATATGGAGTTTTCTTTAAAATTGGCCTAATCATTACTCGATTTATAACATAACAAGCGGTATTTGTGGCTTCCGCCCAAAAATATTTTGGCAAATTATTTTCACAAAGCATGGTTCTAGCCATTTCTTCTAAAGTTCGATTTTTCCTCTCAACAACTCCATTTTGTTGAGGGGTTCTAGGTGCTGAAAATTGTGGCTAATACCATTAGAATTACAAAACTCAATAAATCCAAGATTTTCAAATTCAGTTCCATGATCACTTCTAACACTAGTGATAGAGTAACCTTTTTCATTTTGGATTATTTTTGAAAATGTGATGAAATTTTCTAATGCTTCATCTTTAGTACTTAAGAATAGAACCCAAGTGTATCTAGAATAGTCATCTACCAAGACAAATGCATATTGTTTTCCTCCCAAGCTAGTAGTTCTAGTTGGCCCAAAAAGATCTAAATGGATCAATTGTAATACTCTACTAGTTGATACATCATTAATATATTTAAAAGAAACTCGTTTTTGTTTTCCTTTAGCACAAGCATCACAGATTTATCATTATCAAATTTAAGCTTAGGCAACCCTCTTACTAAGTCTCCTTGAATTAACCGTTGCAAAACACTCATACTAGCATGACCTAGTCTCCTATGCCATAACCAACTATCATGCTCACCCTTAGCAACTAGGCATAAATTAGTCATATCAATAGAATCTAAATGCACCATGTAAATGTTTCCTATTCTATGACCAACAAGCATAATCCGATTAGATGCAATGTCAATGACTTTACAACCATTAATTTCAAATAAGACATTGAATCCCTTATCGCATAATTGACTAATACTCAATAGATTATGCTTTAATCCATTCACATATAAAACATTTTTAATTTGTATGGAAGAGGTATTACCTATTGTACCAATACCTTCAATGTGACCTTTTGAATTATCACCAAAAGTCACTTCTCCTCCATTTTTGACGTTAAGCTCTATGAACCGGCTTTTGTCTCCGGTCATGTGTCTTGAGCATCCACTATCAAGGTACCATGAATTTGAATTTGTTTCTCGTGCCTTGTAGCAATGCTCATTTCCCTACAAACATAGATTAATTTTTGATTTTTGGTACCCAAATTCTTTTGGGTCCATATTCATTAGTTTCCAAAATCCTAGTCCCCTTAGGTATCCATTTGTGTAGGATATATTTATCTTTAGTAGTAATGAGTCCTTTAGGAACCCATATATTTCTAAAGATTTTACTATTTAAGGTTCGTTGAGGATTTCTATGATTGTAGTTTCTAAAATCTTTTCTAACAAAGTTGGATTTTGAATTTTATCCTTTTTCAAAACGTTTTGTTCCAACTTTATCAAAAGAAGCTTTAAGATCATCAATTTTCTTTTGATGATCATCATTGACCTTTGAAAGTAAATTTTGCAAATCTAATTTTTTCTTTTCAAACTCTTCTAGTTTGATTTGCAAATCTTTGATTTTACTTTCAAGATCATTGTTGATTTTGGATATGAGTTTATTTTCATTTTTCAACTTTGAAACATCATTTTTATATTTTAAAAATAATTTCTCATAATCTGAAGCCAACCCATTATATTCCTCTAATAACTCATCATAAGATAAATCATCAAAATCAGATGAGTTAGAGGTTACCTTAGAATCTTCCCCAAATGCCATTAAGCACAAGTTTGCTACTTCTTGTTCTTCTTCATCGGAACCTTCTTCATCGCTCCATGTAGCCACATGAGCCTTGTGCTTATTCTTTGATTGACCCTTCTTCTTCAATTGTGGGCAATCATATTTGACATGCCCTGGCTTTTGCATTCATAGCAAATGATCGGGTCCTTCTCTTTTGGTTCATCTTTGAGGCCTTCATTTCGTTTGAATTTTCTTCCTCGGTAAGGTCTCATCATTTTTCTGAACCGTTTGGCAAACAATGCCATTTCCTCGTCATCATCATCATCATTAGAATCACTCTCATCTTTTGTGGATTTGAGAGCAACTCCAATGTTTTTCTTCTCTCCTTCTCCTTTGGTGTCTCTTCAACTTTATCAAGGTCCACCTCATCTTCAAGCATCATCTCATGAGTGAGGAGTGAACCGATAAGTTCTTCAAGAGTTAAGGACGATAGGTCCTTAGACTCGATGATTGCCGTCTTCTTTGATTGCCATGATTTTGGGAGGGAGTAGACTAACTTCCTCACAAGCTTTTCATTTGAGATGATCTCTCCATATGATTTGAGACCATTGACAATCGTTGAAAATCTATCCGTCATAGCTTTGATGTCTTCATTTGGTTTCATCCTGAAATTTTCATAGCTATGCGTTAGAATACTAATTTTTGATTTCTTTACCTCATCTGTACCTTCATGTGTGACTTGAAGTTTGTCCCATATTTCTTTGGCGGTTGTACACGATGAAACTCTTCCGTATTCATCTGGTCCAAGAGCACAAAAAATAATATGGATGGCTTTGGAGTTGAGCTGGAACATTCTTGTCTCTCCTTCACTCCACAACCTTGGATGAGTGAGAGGTTTGATGTATCCTTCTTCTACAGCATTCCATGCTCCCATGTCACTTGCTTGAATGAAGTACATCATTCTATTCTTCCAATAGGCATAGTTAGCTCCATTGAAGAAAGGAGGCTTGTTGACGGGCATCGAATCGAGACCGGAGTCGAAGTTTGAAGTGGAGGCTATTGATGACTTTGTAATCGATGTAACTCTTCCCGGATCGACTCAAGAGGCGATTAAACCTTCAAATGAGTTAGGCTCTGATGCCAATTGTTGAGTTAATCAAATGACGAAATTGGCCAAGAGGGGGGTGAATTGGCAATAAAAAATTTGTGGAAGCTTTTGCAGAAAATTGAAAGTAATTGCACAGCGATTTACAGTGGTTCGACTTTCTCAAACAAAGTCTACGTCCACTACCTTAGCTATCCACACTAAGGATTTTCCAACAAATTCACTAATTTGTTCTTTCTTTTGAGGCCAAAGAGATAACCTTACAATTCCCTCAAGAGTATACCCCAACTCTTAAGAACACTCTTTTCTCAAAGAGAAGATTACAAATTTGCAAACTTACAAGAAAACCTCACAAGGTAAGATGTTTGCACAATTCTAGAACAAAGAAAAGAACACTCAAAGATGAATACAATTGAGCACAAAAAGTGTTCTTGAAAGCAAAATGAATATTGAATGAAAATAGGTTTGAAATGCTCAAACTTGAGGTTTGATGCTTTCTCTTTGATTTTCTCTTGATTCTAGTTGCTTGATGTTTCTTGTTGTTGATCAATGGCTTCTAAGCTTGCTTAAATATACCTTGGATCACTTCTGAACGTTGGGGATGATTAGAGAAGATATTATAGCCGTTTTAGTGTGAAAACATTTAATAAAACATCTTGGAGCGTGGGGGGAATCGGTTCCCTAAGTGTAAAATTCAAATATTTCGACCGTTGAACAGGGGGGAATCGGTACCCCCTTGGGGGGGGATCGGTTCCCTCCGAGCATACTGGAATTCTCGGAACAAAACTGTTTAGGGGGAATCGGTTCCTCCTATGGGGGAATCGGTTCCCTCCGAGCATTCTGGAAATCTCGGAGCCAAACCATTCAGGGGGAATCGGTTCCTCCTATGGGAGGGAATCGGTTCCCTCTGAGCAATCTGGAATTTTTGGCTTTGAATTGGTTCGAAATACTTTGTAAAATTATTTTGAAATTGTTTTATGATTAAAACTTAATTTTACACTTAAGTATGGATTAAAATGATTTTTGAAATATTTGGAGTAATGTTTTGATATTCGAATAGTTATATCGAATATACTTAGAAAATCATTTGGAAAATCTTAAAATCCATTTAACTTAATTTGTTATATCGAAATATCAAAATGTTTCAACAAGTTCTGATTAGACAACCTGTACACAATCGAAATGGCATCTCCTTCAATAACAACATTGTTCCATCCAGTCTCAGAAGCAAAACGAATACCCTGAGTGAAAGCTTACAATACGCCATTTTGTGCGCATCCCGAGCCACAATACCAACCGTCGCTAGACGTGAATCCTTACAATACGCTCCATTAACATTAATCTTAATCGTATCCTATATCGGTTTGCTCCATTTACGAAGTCTGCGAGGAAGCTGATCAGCACTTGTACAACCTAAGGGATTCGATGCCTGCTTAAACTCCCCAATCAGGTTCCAAGCTTTAAAAATAATGTCTCTGTCCGATTGAAGCTCCGCATCATGCAACCATTTGTTTCGACGGTTCCAAATATTCCCAAGTAAGGCAAGAAACAAATCAAAACCTTCACGGT
The DNA here is from genome assembly GCF_006381635.1 of Hibiscus syriacus. NCBI lineage: Eukaryota > Viridiplantae > Streptophyta > Magnoliopsida > Malvales > Malvaceae > Hibiscus > Hibiscus syriacus. The sequence continues at coordinate 336,118 of NW_024062803.1, read as the reverse complement.
TCAATTTGGACTGAACACGCGTCAACCATTGGATTCAGGAATTACTATCCCAATCAACAAGTTCTTGGGGGAGACACGACATCTCAAGGACCGTCTTCGAGTTGGGACAGTCCTTAATCGCGTGCAACGTCGATTCCAACTTCGAATTACAAAGGAGGCAGGTGCCTTCTCCAAGGTTGGCTTGTTTGACTTTTGTCCCCGAAGGAATAGCTTCATGGCAAAGGCGCCATCCAAAAATTCTGATTTTTGGGAGAATATTCGCCTTAGCCGCTACATTTCATATTCCTTCCGCAATCAAGTTTGGACTATTCTGGATCTTTAGCCAGTTGTATCCCGACTTAGCAGAGTAAGATCCTGAACTGTGATGACTCCACAGAATTTTATCATCATGAACGGGAGCAACCAGAGTGTTGAGAACCTGTGACGCATCCTCACTGAGAAGCACCCTTTTAACTTTGTTCTCATCCCATCTCGCACAACCTGTAATAAAAAAATCTGCCACTTTTACCGACTGGTCAGCACAACCTTTCCTTTCATCGAATAGGACCATAGTCCCCCCACTAATCCGGGAACATTCTGACCTTGCTATCAACACCTACCCTCCAGAAAAAACCATCATTAAGAGCGTTTTTTGCCTTCATGAGACTCGCCTACGCATAAGAATGTTTATCCCCAAGTCTTGCCTCAAAAAACGATGTGGTTGGAATGTATTTAGCTTTAAGTACCTTGAATGCCAAAGAGTTCTCATCTTGGATGAGTCTCCAAATCTGATTGCCAAGGAGGGCAACATTAAAAAGCTTAAGAACCCTAAAATCCATCCCACCAAACTTTTTGGAGCGGCATACCTTGTCCCAAGCAACCATCGCCCATCCTCTAGAATCTTATTTCCCAAACCACTAATAAGACCTTGCTTGAGACTTAATATCTTCAACAACTCCTTCCGGTAAAAAATAACAAGACATTGCATAAGCTGGGAGGGCTTGAACCACTGACTTAATGAAGACCTCTCTACCTCCAAAAGAGAGGAGTCGCTTAGTCCACCCTTGAATCCTCTTTGCCGTCTTGTCTTTGATAAAGTTAAACGCAACTCGTTTGTCTTTCCCTACTGCAAGAGGTAAACCGAGATAATTCCCAGGGTCAAGAGCCTCTACAACTCCCAACTCGCTCAAAAAGGTCAACCTATCCACAGCTGGTGTATTAGGGCTGAAAAAGATGCTTGACTTATCAAAGTTCACCTTTTATCCTGAAGCCCTTTCATATTGAGTCAAAATGTTCTTTATTCTGCGCAACTCCATAGTCGAATTCTTCACAAACAATAAACTATCATCAGTATAAAACAAATGAGAAATCCTCGGACCTCTCATACTTGCTCGAATGCCCTTAATCTCATTCCTCATTTGAGCCTTCAGAAGTAATGCAAAAAGTTCGTGAGCACAAAAAAGAAACAAGTATGAAGATAAGGGGTCCCCTTTCCAGAGTCCCCTTTGCAGATTGAAAGGGTTAGACAACACACCATTAATATGCACTTGGAAAGAAACCGTGCTTATACACTTCCGAATAAGATTAACAAAAGAATCATTAAAACCCATGCGAAGCATAACACCAAGAAGGAATTCGCATTCCACTCTATCATATGCTTTATCCATATCTAACTTAATAGCAGCTCCCTTATTAGGTCCATTTTTTTACCCCTTAAGATAATGAATTAGCTCGTGGGCTACTAAAAGATTATCAGAAATACGTCTATCAAAGAAAAAAGCACATTGGTTTTTTGCAATGCATACATGCATCAAGGGCTTTAAACGATTAATAATAGCTTTAGACACAACCTTATAAATGACCGAGCAAAGACTAATCGGCCTAAAATTTTTCATTAACTTTGGACTGGTGACTTTGGGAACTAACACAATTATAGTACGATTGACAAAATGAAAGTTTGACGAACCATTCAAAAGACTTAAACAAAGTTATACAAAATCACATCCAATAACATCCCAAAAGGAGCGAAAAAATTGACTAGAAAGGCCATCAAAACATGGGGCTTTCGAAGGGTTTACTTGTGAAAAGGCAATGGTGATTTCCTCGACGGTAAACTCTCGACAGAGTATAACATTATCATTAGGCATAACACAACAATCAATGGCATGCAAGATCTCCTCATCGGGTGCCGCACCAGAAGATCGAAAAAGAGAGGAGAAGTAACTGGTGGCAACATCAAAAATGTCCTCCAATCGGTCACACCAAACCCCTTCTTCACTCTCCAACCCCTCAACCCAGTTCTTTTTCCTATGATCATTCGCTCTTGCATGGAAGAAGATTGAGTTTCCGTCCCCGTCTTTCAGCCACGCTACTCGAGATCTCTGAAGCCAATACGCCTCATCCTTATCCATAATATCCTTTAGCTCCACTGATGCTCTCCTACGCTGTTTGCAACCCTCATCCGAAATCGGAAGCGAATCAAGATGGAGGATGCGATTTCTGAGACTCTTCTCTTCCCACTTAGCTTGCCCTCTTCTCACCCGTTGATATCTACCAAGTTTGTCCCCTACTTTCAACACTTTAGCCGAGAAGGAATCTTCATTGTTCTCCCAAATATCTTTAACAATAAGACGACACTGTTCTTTCTTTATCCAGCACACATCGAATTTAAAGTAGTCATCCTGGGAGATCGATTCTGGTTCGCACTCTCCACAGAACAATCTGGGAATATGAGCCTCCAATTATTCTTCGCCACAAACCTGTCTAAACGTTCGTGCACAAACGATTTCGCCTGAGTTCCACTAGCCCAAGAGAACCAACCACTCCTAGGTCGAATGTCCCACAAGTCCACTCCTCGAAGACATCTCTGGAAATCCACCATATGTACCCTCACCCGTTTTCGACCTCCTTTCTTCTCATCAAGATGAAGAATCTCATTAAAATCTCCTCCCATACACTATGGGAGCGAGGAGGTATAAGACAAATGAGAAATCATATCCCAATTATGCTTCTTGTCCAACCATGCACTTCGCCCATAAAATCCAGTGAATCTGAATTGGTGCTCTTTTCATAGGACCTCCACATCAATATGGAGATTCGAAAAGCTCTACAGAGTAACATTAATCCCTTCCTTCCAAAGCATCAATAACCTCACGCAATCATCTGCTCTTTCAACTGCAAAACACCCGAGCATCCTCATAGCAAGTCTTATAGACTCTACTTTATTTTTTCGTAACTTAGTTTCTGAGATAAATACCAACAGCGGGTCCTTTTCAGAGATGATCCTCCGTAACTCCCTAACTGTCCCAGGGTTCCTAAGCCCTAGAAAATTCTAACACAAGATCGTCACGATGACTGGCGGGGCTGAATCTCAGCTACCGCCGTTAACAGAACATCTCCTGATTGTTCATCTGGAATCTCACTTGGATCATTCTCCGCACTAGTACCAACTTTAGAATTCATGGTAGAATCTGTGATATTCACCACCTACCGGTTCACACGCTTAACCTTCCTCTTTCCTTTACTTGGCTCTCCATTTTTCCTCTTCCCTGAACTAGAAGAATCGACCTCATCCATCACGCTTGGATCCCAGATCGGCTGTTGCTCCTCTTCCCTTAGATAATCACGAACCAAAAATACATTCGGAAAACAGCGTGTAAGAGATCTATCTGGCCCGGTAGGATCAGAGTCATCCTCTTGATTCAAGTTGGAGGAGTGCAGCAGGTCCCTCCCCGGCATCCACGATCTGCCCCGGGGTGTTGTAGCGCCTCGATCCGATAAAGGACTGTTACCCGAACTTGTCATGGAACGATCATTAAGCTCATTCTCAACGTACAATATGCTTTCCCTTCTTCTTCTGTTACCATCTTCTGCCCATTTGATAGGCAACACTCAGATCCACTCCCCAAACTGAAGAGGTTACTGCAAGTGTTCTGGGAAACCTGGGCATTCAGTGAGCATGTGCCCGATAATTCCACACCTATGACATATTGAAGGCAACCTCTCATATTTCAGCAGACATTTCCTTGGTTGCCTATTAGCAAGCTGGCCCATCTTTGCGCATATATGAAATGGCTTTATACAATCGATCTCCGCTCTAACACGTAGATAGTCTCCCATCCTTCATTCCCCGGCCTTTGTGTTCGTTGCAATGGTATTTCCTATTTTGTTTCCAATCTTTTCCGTCGTCTCGATCCTCATAAGCCCCAAAGGAAGCTCATATATTCTCACCCACACTGCTAGCAGCCTAAAATCAAATTCTTCAAGACTTAGTGTAGGATCGAAATGAGCTAATGCCAGAAGAGTTCTTTCGAAACTCCATGACGTACGTTTGAGAATTGTTTACTTATCAGAAAGCGTCTTGAACTTGAACAAACACATGTTATCTTTCAAAATACTTGAGTCCACGAGTCTACCATAACCCCATATAGAACGGAAAACCCGAAGGACCACCTCACAATCCACTCGCTTATAGTCGATGATCCTAGCAATAATCCACTTGTCCATTTCCAACAAATCATCTTCAGCAATAACCCTTGGTGGAGAAATATCCTCCGACTCTTCCTCTGTGAACCTCAAGTGTTTCATTAGATTCACAACCTCCTCTGACATAGTTAAAACAAGTAGAAGTTTGGGAGAATTTTAGCAAATGCACTCTTACTCACTTTTTTGGCAACCAACACTTTGAAAGAACTGCACCCACTATTGACGACAAAGACACTAAACTCTCTTTTGATTGTGTGAGACCCACGTAACAGCTTCCCCCTTAGACTCCTTATCATTCCTCGACTAGCACTCCAAATAACCTGACACAAAGATTTTCCCTTTGTCTTTTCCATAAACCACTCTTTACCTACCCTTAATAGACTTTTAAAATTTATAAAACAAATCTTCATATAGCCCACAATAACTATTATAAGCAGTTTATTAATTCCCCCACAGGCACACATACACCCGCTGATGTTCCAGTCCGTACAGCAGCGATAGATTTGATGAAACTGCTCTGTCAGTCGGGAGTGGCGCATCCTCATCCTCTCCTGGTCCCAGATAGTATCACCTACTGTCAGAATTGAACAGTAGAATACCTTACTGATATGATGATACGCACCCTGTTGGATTTTCTTCTTACATCGAAAAGATGTTAGAGATTGTTCTTCCTTTTGACAAGACCAAAGGCCATACTTAACCTTACTCTGAATCTTCCAAAAAGATCCAACAACTAGCCAATAAAATTGTCTAAAAATATTTTCCCTTATATGATATTTCCATCCTAAAATTATCTCCCCATAATAGTTATATCTAGCTCTTTCCCACATTAAGGTCTGCCTTACTTTTCTGTACGGAACCAGTAACCACTCTCTCTTCCGCACATCAACATATTTTGTCGTGTTCCAACCTATGAACTCATCTGCTTCTCTCCGTTTTCCCTCAGTAAGAAAACTCCGGTCATCTTCTTCCTTTTCCTTATCGAAACCTCCTATCTTTCCCGGCCCCAACCTCCAACGATCTCCTTGGCCAGTATCGATATCTTTCTGATCATTTAAACTCTGGTATCCTACTATTTTCTTTTTCCAAAACTCTTTTCCTCTCTTATAGAACCCATAATCATTAATACACTTCTGAATGTTCCCACAAGCTACATTCCCTCTCGTTAACGATTTCCACTGCCGTCGACCCTTAAGGAAATCCTGCAAAACACATATAACAATTAAGTGATGATAATGATAATAAAACCATCTCATACCTTCAAGTTCCACCACTACGGAAGAACACCAAGATTGACTCTGGACAATTAATTTTCAATCCAATCCTAATATCTGAGGAAAACCGTGTAAAGACAACTGATTTGAGGTCCAAAGAATGACCTCAATAACCTGGGATCCATGAATATACATGGAAGAAACCACAAAGAAACAATCGAAGACACCCAACTCCAAAGAGAAACTTAGAGAGAAGGGAGAGGAAAATCACTCACTAGAAACGCTACACTGCTCACTCTACCAGTAAACATTGAAATATCTAAAACCCTTTTTGTACCACATAAGGTAAATGCGTTTTTCGTATCAAGCGCTTTTTAGAAGGCGTTTTTTTATAGGATGCCAGTCAATCATAATAAATTTGTTAATGTTTGTAACGAACATGAACCTCATCTGAAGACGAAAGCTTCTCTATTGAAACAACTGCCCGACATCTGATAGACGAAGCTTCACTATTGTATCAAGAGAGCCAATGGTTTAAACTTTAAAGTATCTTAGAAGGATTTTTACCCGCTAAAATTGAAAGGCCGAATGGTTTCTTAAATCGCCCGTCTAATTAAAGAAAATACTAAAATAATCTTCTTTTAAATCGTATCATTCTTCTTCTTTGCTTTCTATCATCTTCTTCCTCTCGATTAAATTTCCATTTAAAGAAAGGTACACGAGAAACCTCAAATGCACCAGCTTCCTTCCTCTATAAAGCTTCCGCAATCTATTTTTGTTGTAACCAAACGCCTCCGTTTTTTTTCATTTCTCCTGCACTTCACCACAATGACATAAAGAAGTTCTTTCTTGCTTCTCTGTACAGTTATCTCTTTTCTTTTAACTATTTCACCCCCATCCCATTCTTTTTGTTTTCTTTTCTTTTTTTGCCTTCGCATTCCTTATATTTCCTCTTTGTTGTTCACCTTTCTTTTATATATATATATATAGAGAAAATCGCCTCAGTGACCAAAAATGCCTTATAATATACGATTTTAACCAACTTTTTTTGGATTTGCCAAAATGACCAACAAAATCGCAACGCGAAATAAAAATCGCAACGCGATCCCCAGAATCGCAAATCAGTTTCCAAAATCGCAACGCGATTCTTGAAAATCGCAATGCGATAGTACAAATTCGCATTGCGATTTTCCAAAATCGCAACGCGAATATGAAAATCGCAACGCGAACACATAAATCGCAACGCGTATCCGTAAATCGCAACGTGTATCCGTAAATCGCAACGCGTATGGGTAAATCGCAATGCGTATCCGTATATCGCAACGCGTATCCGTAAATCGCAACGATAATACATAAAATCGCAACACGTATCCGTAAATCGCAACGCGATATTTAAAGCGCCATTATAATCGCTACGCGTATTTTATTTTCAAATTACAAAAACGAATATTAAGACAAAATCCCGTAATCGCAACTCATAACCTAAAACCTAAAATCACAACTCAGTCCCATCTCCATCTCTCACTCTCTACGGCGAAGAAATCCGTCCCCATCTCCGAAGATTTTCGTCCCCATCTCCGGCGAAATCCCTCACAACCATTCACGGTCAGAAATCCCTCACAATATTCAGAAATGGAAAATCAACCTCCGAGGGTTAGTTTTTTTAATTATTTTTATTTTGAAATGTTTGCATTATTGTAGGTTTTTCATATTGAAACTGATGATAAGTTTACTGGTCATTTCAATAATAGATTAACCATTTCACTTAGATTTCATTTCGCGTTACGATTCTGTCATTGCGATTTTCATTTCGCGTTGCTATTCTCTCGTTGCGATTTTCAAGTTAGTATTTGTCTTTGTCTTTGTTCTGTCTTTTGGTTGAAGTAATGCAATCCATTCAAGTTTCAATTTGCAGAAGAGTCGCAACGAGATAAATGAAAATCGCAACGAGAGAATGACTGTCGCAACGAGAGAAATGAAAATCGCAACGAGAGAATCGCAACGCGAAATGAAAATCGCAACGAGAGAATCGCAACGCGAAACCAAAATCGCATTGCGATTTTCATTTCGCGTTGCGATTCTCTCGTTGCGATTTTCATTTCGCGTTGCGATTCTCTCGTTGCGATTTTCATTTCTCTCGTTGCGACAGTCATTCTCTCGTTGCGATTTTCATTTCAACCAAAAGACAAAACAGTGTTACAAATTTTAGTTTCAAGAATAAACTACTACTTTTTATGTTTATTGTTTTTGGTATATCTTCACAGTGTAGTTTTTGGTATATCTAACTTGGTATGTTTATTGTTTTTGTAGAAATTTTTTTCGGCTTCATTGACATTAAGGAATAAAGTTAGCCTAGCCACTACAATTGCTTCGAAGCTTTCACCTGCTCAAAGACAATTGTTTGAGGAAACCTGCTTCGGGCCATGGCTGAGAGTACAGCATCCGGGTGGAGATGCTAATTTGACCCATTTGTGGCTTCAGACCATGACATCAAATCTACCCGACAGTATACAACGTGGTGAGGAAGAGATATGGTTTCATTTTCCACCAGCGTATACTTGTTTTGGGCGGAAGGAGTTCTGCTTAATCACTGGTCTACGATTCGGACACGATGATGTAGGCCGGTACACTCGTCATATCGCCCGCCCATCATGGTTATCCCGGGTTTTTCCGGATGAGTCAATGGAGAAGCCGAACCTACACGGTGAGGTTGCCGCTCTACGTGAGATGATAGTATCGTTGCAGAATGAGGTTCATACTCTACGCAACGAGGTAAGTTTAAGATTTTCCATATTTAACTTAATGATAAATTTACTCGTAATTTCACTTAGATTAGCCATTTCACTTAGATTGCTTAGTAAATATATTCGGTTGCTGCCAATTCTGCTAAACTGTGTATTCTTTAACACTGTGAAATAGTATTTGTCTTTGTTTTGTCTTTTGGTTGAAAGTAAATTTGTTCGGTTGCTGCCAATTCTGCTAAACTGTGTATTCTTTAACACTATGAAATAGTATTTATCTTTGTTTTGTCTTTTGGTTGAAAGTAAATTTGTTCGGTTGCTGCCAATTCTGCTAAACTGTGTATTCTTTAACACTGTGAAATAGTATTTGTCTTTGTTTGTCTTTTGGTTGAAAGTAAATTTGTTCGGTTGCTGCCAATTCTGCTAAACTGTGTATTCTTTAACACTGTGAAATAGTATTTGTCTTTTTTTTGTCTTTTGGTTGAAGTAATGCAATCCATTCAAGTTTCAATTTGCAGAAGAAGAAATAGTTTACTTTCGCAACACGAAACTTAAAATCGCAACACGAAACCAAAATCGCAACGCGAAATGAAAATCGCAACGACAGAATCGCAACGCGAAACCAAAATCGCAACGACAAGATCGCAACGCGAAACCAAAATCGCATTGCGATTTTCATTTCGCGTTGCGATTCTTTCGTTGCGATTTTCATTTCGCATTGCGATTCTGTCGTTGCGATTTTCATTTTGCGTTGCGATTTTGGTTTCGCGTTGCGATTTTGGTTTCTCGTTGCGATTATCATTTCGCGTTGCGATTTTAAGTTTCGTGTTGCGAAAGTAAACTATTTCTTCTTCTGCAAATTGAAACTTGAATGGATTGCATTACTTCAACCAATAGACAAAACAAAGACAAATACTAACTTCAGGGTATTAGTTTGAAACATATTTTTCTTTGTTATCTGATGCATTTTGTGAACTATGATAGAATAATGACTTGGGTGAATACAATGCAAGTTTGAAACATATTTGTTTTTTTTTTCACTGTTTAAATATCATGTCTGTTTATTTACTGATTTTTGTATTTAATTATTTAGCGGCCCGATAGAGTGGATGCTTTACGTCGGGTTATGCTTGCACGACGGAGTTCACGCATCAGACAGCGTGCACGTGCTATTAAGTCTCCGTACACCCCAATAGTGCGAAGACACCGCAAGAAGAAGCCCGACTCGCCTGTCATCCCTCAAGAGTCCACTCCTATCGTTGAAGAGGCCCCCCCTATCATTCCTCGAGATTCCCCTCCCACCGTTCAAGAGGCCACTGTCATCATTGAAGAGGTCCCTCCCACCATTCAAGAGCCCGATTCACATGGCGTCATATGTAGGCTTCTTGAGAAACCCTCTGACGTGCCGGACATGATGGATTCAAGTTGGCTCTCGTATGAGTTACCGGCCAGTACCATACCGGTATCTGAAGAGGAGAGGGAACAACTACCGGACACAATTCTGGATAACACCCTTTGGGCTAAGACCGCTGTTGATTTTTATCTACATGAGCGGAGCCAGGGGTGTTTCACTGACATATGCAAGCTCACCGATGATATCTATTTGTTGCTTGATCGGTCTTGGTGGGGCGTATTATTAGGGGTCGAAGACAATGGCTATTTCGATGGGGGGGGTAAGTCTTATATTTTTCTTATATTTCAATTTGATTAATTTTTTTTTTTAAATTTATGTAAGTCACTAATATATGTCTTTTTTGTAAAACAGCATATCGATGCGTGGGTGACACGTCTTCTAATAATAAGAAAACTTAAGAAAAATAAAAATATACGATATACAATTATGCCGACGTCTTTTAACGCCGTTCACTTGAAGAATGCACGAGATGAATCATTTGATTTGGGCAATGGACAAGCTAAACTTTATCCTGCATGGTGGGAGGTCGATAAGGTTAGTATTTATTTTAGATTGAGTTTAAAGGTTTTATGAAATAAGTGCGCAAATGAATGAATTATTACTTATGATTGCAGGTGTTTATCCCTATTTTGGAACGTAAACATTGGATTCTCGTCGAGCTTCAGCTCCCATCCCTTAAGACAATAGTGTATGACAGCATGATAAATTACATATCATTGGCTAATTTAAGAGATGTTATTAAGGGATGGAGCTCTCATTTGGCTAAATTCTTTGATGCGATCAATTATTGGACTCGTTCTGGAAACAAGAAGCCAAAGAAGCTCAATATTACAGTTATTAGAGACGAGACCGCGCCACAACAAACGAGCGGAGCCAGAGGAGATTGTGGTCCTCTCGTATGCTTGGCGTTGGAGCGTTGACGACGGGAAGCATCAAGTATCTACCTCCCACCGATAGAGATAGAGCTGCAGTAGGCTTGTGGTTTCGGCATTATATGGCTAAATCGATATACGAGACGCTGCCTACCTGCATCCGCGTTATAAAAATGTCCATAAACAATTGGTAAGTTTATATACTTTTGGTTTGAAAATGTTGGTTAAGTACCTAGAATTCAATAATTTGCTGTTTGTAGGTTTTAGATGTGTAGAAAGTGTTGTTTGAGCAAATGTTTGGTTTCTGCAGGTTAATCTCAGAAGTGAACTGCGTGAAAATGATGTATGGCTGCAAAAGTTGATTCAATAGTTTAATTGATTGTTTTTTGATTGTTTAATTGATTTGTAAAAGTTGATTCAATAGTAGATGATCGGAAATAAGAATTATTGCTTATTTTTGATTGTTAATTGATTTGTAAAAGATGATTTGTAAAAGTTGATTTGTGTAATTGATGCGAACATAATTCTTATTTGTGCTTGTTTAATTGATTGAAATGTAATGGTTGATTTGTTGATTTCAATCTGCATTATGTTGAAGGCAAAAATGACTATCGCAATGCGAAATGAAAATCGCAATGCGAAATGAAAATCGCAACGAGAGAATCGCAATGCGAAATGAAAATCGCAATGCGGAAATGAAAATCGCAACGAGAGAATCGCAATGCGATTTTAATTTCGCATTGTGATTCTCTCGTTGCGATTTTCATTTCGCATTGCGATTCTCTCGTTGCGATTTCATTTCCGCATTGCGATTTTCATGTTGGGATTTCATTTCGCATTGCGATTCTCTCGTTGCGATTGTAATTTCCGTGTTGCGATAGTCAAATGCATGCCTAATAGTGATAACAACTGAATAACAAGAGTTGGTTAAGTCAAAATGGTTGGCCTGAGTCATTAATTCAACTGAAAATGTTAAAAGTTCACACATAAAATCCACATAATACAACGTTTGCATTTAAAAATCACCTAAGTTAACAGTCCCAAAAGGTGAAGCCAATTGTGATTGGGATTTTAAAGATGATTGCCTTTTGCTTGACACCATATGAGCTTTGGATTTTGATGAGGATCCATATTTTGGTAGAGGAAAAGATGATTTTGATGGCACTGGTGATCCACATGTCAACCTTGTATGACCACTTTCCTTGCACCGACTACATGTCGATCTCTTCTTCTCTTCACCCTTAGACGGTATACGATCGTGACTTTTTGGTCGGCCAGGTAGCCTTCTGTCCATGGCTGATGGCAAAACTGTTTGTAAGTCATCTGGTATGTCCCACTCAGAAGGATGTGGAATAGGGTAGACAATCTCGACATAAGTCTGTCGATAAACTTCTGTAGTGTAGCAATCCATAGCGTATGCGCTTGAATCATCTTGGTTTAAATGAAGAGCAACTTTTATAACATGGCCACACGGATAACCAGATGTTTGCCATTTCATACAACTACACGTCTTTGCATTTAGATCGACTAGCCCATTTAAGTTATTATCCAGTACTTGAAACAAAGTGTTTGAACATGGTTCAACTCTCCATGACGTTGACTTCACAACACGTTTCGTTATCTTTTTTCAGTCCATGGTGTAACACGATGTTCCAATGTTCCTGTAAATTTAAATAAACAATACTTAGTAAAATATATAAATATGATAAGTTACGAATTCAAAGAAATAATACCTGCATGGTTTCTTTTCTTGTAGTACCACTGTTGAATAGAGGCTCGAAAAAACTCCATTAACATAGTAATGGGTAATTTCCGGGAATGACGACTTAGAGCGTTGATTGATTCTGCACTATTAGACGTCATGAAACCATATCTTGCTCCAAGTTGATGTACTCTTGACCATCTTTCAAACCCTACATCTTCTACTGTTTGAGCACACTGAGGCAAAACACGTCTTAAACAATTTATATGCTTATTGAAATCCACTTCCCGATAAGCTTTTACAGCCTTCCAGTATGTCCATTTGTGCTTTTTTATACCAGCAGACCTTGATTTTAGATTTCTATACAAATGAACACCACAAAGTCCATGAAAAACATCTGGGAAACACCTTCTAACAGCGTTGTCAATTGAGTTTGCCCTATCGGATATGATTGTCAGATTGCTAATAGGACCTATGCAATCCCTAAGATGCCCCATAAACCATGTCCATGAATCAGAGGTTTCAGATTTGCCAACCTCGTAAGCTATTGGCAATATCCCATTGTTAGCATCCATGGCTACTGCTAATAAGTTTACTCCAAGGTATCGACCTTTCAAATGTGCTCCGTCAACTATAATAACTGGGCGCATGCAAGTAATAAACGAACGAATCTACAAAATAATATACACAAGAAATATAATCATTTAAATGTGAAATGCATGTAACTAACAAAAATGAGTCAACAAAATTATATTGATTTACTAACCGTAGCACCAATGGCGATAAACAGCAACTCAAAGCGTCCATCTCTATCTGTTTTGATATTAGTTACCGACCCAGGATTTTTCAGCTTTAAATTGTGACAATAAGCCGGCAGTTGGGCAAACGATGCTTCTGGCGACCCCCTCAACAATTCCAAGGCATAACATTTGGCTCTCCAAGCTTGAGAATATGATATACTAATCTTGAACCGAGCATTCATGTCAGTCATAATTTCATGTCCCCGATATACCCTGCCATTAAAAAACATTAACTCAGCCAGAAAACCACCCAACACCTTTTTGTTTGCCTGTCTATGGTGAGGAAAAACTTGGGTTCTTGAACATGTATGTTTATCAATAAAAGTCCTAACTTGAAACATTTTGCAATCTTTTATTCTCTTTGCAATCATACGCCACGTACAGTTTTTGTCAATCATACACCTTGTTTCGAAACGATCTTTGCTTGATTTGTTAACTTTTAGTTGATAGCCATCTTCCACACATTTCGTATACAAAGCTATCTTCAAGTCTTCATTTGTATCAAAACAATCATCTTTCTTGATACGAATAACTTTTGTGTAACAATCAACTGCTTTCTTTATCAACTCTTCTTCCGGTATCTGAAGTAATTCTGGCATATTCCAGTTATACGCCCGTGGCATTTTCTTTTCTTCGGGGACTTTTTTTCTTCTTTTTCTTCTTCAGGATTATATGAATTACAGAATGGATGTTCAACATGTTCATTCACAGTCGTAACTTCCTCCTCATTATCATCAACAATACATTCTTCGGCAACGGCTGTTTCATCATCAAAATTCGGGTATTGACCAATATCAATATCATTACACGCATGGTCTGTTTCTTCTTCTGAAACATCATCAAAATCCGTGTATTGACCAATATCAAAGTCCGGATATTGACCAAGACCAAATTTCGAATACTGACTAGTACTCACAATTTTTTCTGTTGGCTCATCATCGTCTAACTGGTCAATACGAAAACCGGAATTTGGTGCTGAAAGTTGATTGGGATTTGGATTAGAGAAAGGTTGTGGGTTTTGAGAAAAACTTAGTTGATTACTACCCGCTACTGACCCAACAATACTACTTCTAGGTTCAACAACATACAATGTAACATCATCTTGTGAAACACTAATGTAAGCAATGAATCGTTCAACATCTTCATTGTCGGTTAACAAATAAACTTTACCATTTCTCTGATAAGATAGCCTAAATCCACTTAGGGGCTCTAAATTCAATTTATTTGAAACACGTAGCATTAGAGTTTCATAAGTTAACTTTTGTAAAGACAATTTTAGTTGAAGATTCATGGGTAAAGGCATATATTGTAAAACACCATGAACATTATCCCATGACCCTCCAAAACACAAATCTATCCAAACATGATCAACATTAGATGATTTCATGGTTGTAAATTAATTTACTAAACAGACGAGCTGCGAAACTAAAACCTGTTGCCGGATTGGGAAGGATGTCGTTGGATATAGGAACGGATGTCGCCGGAGAGAGTGATAGATGGAGATGGAATGAGTTACGATTTAGGGATTTAGTTTATGATTTCAGTGTTATATACCCAAAATTTCAGTGTTGTGATTTACAGATTCTCGTTGCGATTTACGGATTATCGTTGCGATTTACAGATTCTCGTTGCGATTTATGGATTATCGTTGCGATTTACGGATACGCGTTGCGATATACGGATACGCATTGCGATTTACCCATACGCGTTGCGATTTACGGATACACGTTGCGATTTACGGATACGCGTTGCGATTTATGTGTTCGCGTTGCGATTTTCATATTCGCGTTGCGATTTTGGAAAATCGCAATGCGAATTTGTACTATCGCATTGCGATTTTCAAGAATCGCGTTGCGATTTTGGAAACTGATTTGCGATTCTGGGGATCGCGTTGCGATTTTTATTTCGCGTTGCGATTTTGTTGGTCATTTTGGCAAATCCAAAAAAAATTGGTTAAAATCGTATATTATAAGGCATTTTTGGTCACTGAGGCGATTTTCTCATATATATATATATATATATATATATATTTGCCAACACTTACCAATTTACAGGATTGGGGCAGTTTCAATTAAGGTTCTTGATCATTTCACTTCTCCCAATTGTTTCCCTTTTGGTACTCTCTCTTTCTTTAATTTTGGGGCATTTTATGAAGTTTTGTAGATGTCCTTAATAGACTAGTGAAGAAAAAAAAAAGAAACTTGCGTCTTCTTGTCATTTTACCTTGGAAACCCATTGGAATGCCCCCTTCTTTTTGGCAATCTTAGTGAACTTTCCATTTTATTACTTCAGAAAGGTTAATGCAATCCAGTGTTATTTCTTGATTAATTAAAAGAACAAAGAAAAACTAAAAGTAATTTTAAAGTTGATTTCTTTGTTTTTAGGTCGCATTGTGGCGTTGCAGTGGGAGGGTTCAGAAAGTTGTTTAGGGAGGAAAAGTAGTTTAAGGAATGCATGGGAGAACATGGAGGGTGGCCGGCGCTGGGACCACAGGGCGGGCTATTGCCAAACGGTTTGATACCGAAGGAAAACACCTCCGTGTTTAGGATGCTTGACTCGGAACGGTGGATGAAGGCTGAAGAAAGAACCGCCGACCTCATTGCTTGCATTCAGCCCGATGCACCCTCTGAAGGTCGCCGTAATGCCGTCACAGATTATGTGCAGGGCCTCATTGCCAAATGCTTCCTTGCCAGATCCAATCAAATGCCATTTCATTTATAATTCCTGTACTTCATCAATGCCATTATATGGAATTTTACAGTATGTCTAATTCTCTAGTTTTTACTTCTATCCATTTGGTTTAAAAAGTTAAGGATTGATAAGTGGAATTCGTATGAAGGATAAAAAGGTTACAATCGTTACATTTCATGTTCTGGTCGTTGAGTGGCGGGGGTGAATGTAGATTAAACTGTATGTAGTTTTAACTTTTTCTGGTATAGCTTAGTATGTTCATGGATCATTTTTACTGAGCAGTTGCATGCTTGTTGCTCACAGGTGTTTACTTTTGGGTCTGTGCCCCTCAAGACATATTTACTTGATGGGGATATTGACTTAATGGTGTTTAGTAAGAATCCAAATTTGAAGGACATGTGGGCTCACAAGGTGCTCGGTATGCTGGAAAATGAAGAGAAAAATGAGAATGCCGAATTCCGAGTAAAAGAAGTTAAATACATTCATGCCGAGGTTGTTGGTGTATGAATTGGAACTGAGTTGGTTTTAACCAATCTGTCATGTGTTAATTAGTCTGTTGAGTGTTAGTTAAAGATGGTTATGAGCAGTTAACCTTCTTGGGTTGTTCTAGTCAATTGTATAAATACATCTCTTTATGATTGAGAGAAATATGTGATGAAGAAAATGAAGTTTTCCTTTCTAGGTGTTCTCCCTTGATCTTGTTTCTTTTACGTTGTTTATCGTTCTTCAGAACGACACTATAACATGGTATCAGTCGCCAAATCCTGGAGTCTTTTCTTCGCTGTTCGCTGCTTACTGTGTTTCGCCTCTCTTCACGATGCCTGAAGTTAGTTCCTTCGCCGTGACAGTTAGGTGCTGAAGGTGGCTGTGCGTCTTGAAGGTCAGGTACAAAGATCATTCTTGTTTCTTGATTGGTGTGTTTGCTCAACTGGTTTCCATGGCGTCCTCTCCGGTTAGTTTGAGTGTTCAACATATTCCTAAACATGACATTGTTAAATTGTCTGAAAGCACTTACCTCTTGTGGAAGCATCAAGTGATGTTGATCATTGATGGATACGGTCTGTTGAGATATATGTCTACTGATATTTCTGCTCCTAGTGAGTTTGTCACGAATGATTCAGGGCAAGAAGAAGAGAACCCAGCTTTTGTGGTATATAGGCAGCAAGACAAACTCTTGGCATCTTGGCTCCTAACCACTGTGAGTACAGAAGTTCTTCCTCATCTCACTGGTCTCACAACAACTCTCGCTATTTGGAGTGCTATCTCACGTCTTTTTGGTGCAAGGTCTAGTGCAAAGATATCAGCCCTCAGACATAGCCTTCACTCGCAAAGGAAGGCTGGCTTAACAGTAAATGAATATCTGGCAAAAGTTAAGTCTATTTGTGACATGTTAAATGCAGCAGGAAGCTTAGTGACTGAACAAGAACATGTCAGTGTTCTTTTGGCTGGTTTGTCCATGGAATTTGAGTCTGTAATCTCTATAGCCTCTCGTGATTCTTTGTCATTGGATGCCCTAACTGAGATGCTTCTTGACTGTGAAGCTCGACAGAAGCTTTTCTTGTATGAAAGTGCTTCAGTTAATATGGCAGTTAGTTCTAGTGATAAAGATGAGTTGAAGTCAACTAGTAGTTTTGAACCTCAGTCACAGCCGAATTCACAAAGATTGCAACAAAGTGACAATTCTCGAGGAAGAGGTCGTCGTCGTTTCAATGGTTCTAATCGACCTCAATGTCAACTGTGTGGAAAGGTTGGCCACACAGTACAGAAGTGTTATCATAGATTTGATCGAGATTATTCTGGAATGCCTGATTCTACTGCATCGACCACTGAAGGATGGAGACAGTCGCGTGCTTTCTCGGGTGATAAACAACAATCTGCTGTTAGCATGCAAGCTTATAATCACTTGGTGAATCCCGGTTTTACCCAGACTCCTATGTTCCTCTGTCATCCAGGTGTTAACTCAGTCTCTCCTGGCATGCAATCGTTTGGTTCAGAGCCATACTATCAAAATGGTTACTTATTCACTCCTCAGGTTGCGTGTCCAGTGTCAGTGCCCTATATGAATGTAGCCTCGAGTGATTCATTGTTTGGCTCTACTATTGGAAAGAACCCCTTTGGTTCCTCGGTCTCATCTTCACCAGCTGCCTTTGTTTCCACAGTACCTTCAGTTAGTGCCTCGACCAACCCAACTGGTGTTGTCTGGTACCCAAATACAGGAGCTACATATCACATTACCAATGATTTGTCTGTCTTCAACTCTGGTACGGTTTATACAGGTAATAACACTCTACTCATGGGTAATGGCGAAGGTGTTAAGATCGCACATGTAGGACAGTCTTGTCTGGCCAGTAACTCGAAGTCTTTGTTGCTACAAAATATGCTTCATGTGCCAAACATAAAGAAGAATCTTCTATCTGTGTCTCAATTCACTAGTGACAATAAGGTTTTTATCGAGTTTTACCCTTTTGACTGCTTTGTGAAGGACAAACAGACTCAGGAGATTTTGTTGAAAGGGAGACTCACGCATGATGGGTTGTATCAGTTGCTGCCATGCACTGTGAAGGACTCGAGCTGGTAGTTGAACAATGTGTCTAAAGCATCGAATTCAATAAACTTGTGGCACAAACGACTCGGCCACTCCTCGATGGCTTCTGTTCGAGCAGTAATGAAGACTTATAATATCAGCTTTAGTGAAAATAAGCTATCTCATTTATGTACAGCATGTTTACAAAGCAAGGCTCATAAATTGCCGTTTTGTAATTCCGTTACTGAATACAAGGAACCTTTTCAGTTAATTGTTTCAGATGTTTGGGGTCCAGCACCTGTTGTTTCTACTGATGGTTATTTGTATTATTTATCGTTCATAGACGTGCACAGTAGGCACACTTGGGTCTATCTACTAAAAAGGAAATCTGAAGTTATGCAATGCTTTTTAAATTTCTACAAGATGGTAGAGGTCCAGTTTGGTTTCAAAATCAAAGCTGTTCAGACTGATAGAGGAGGAGAGTATCAAGCTCTCAAAGGCTGGTTCCTTGCTAATGGTGTACAACAACGGGTTTCCTGCCCAAGTACGTCTGAACAAAATGGGAAAGCCGAAAGGAAACACATGCATATCGTTGAAATGGGATTAACACTGCTAGCTGAGGCTGAACTTCCCTTAAATTTCTGGAGTCATGCGTTTGTTTCGGCTGTTTATTTAATAAATCGCTTACCAACTGAAGTCTTAGGTGGCAAGTCTCCTTTTGAAATTCTCTATAAGCAGACTCCTGATTATTCCATGCTCAGGATTTTTGGGTGTGCTTGCTTTCCCTTTCTAAGGCCGTTCAACCAGCATAAGTTGGACTTCAGGTCCAAGCGGTGCACGTTTCTTGGTTATAGTCCTCTACATAAAGGATACAAATGTTTAGATGATAATGGGAGAGTCTTAATTTCCAGACATGTTGTGTTTGATGAAGGAGTCTTCCCTTATGCTGATAAGAAAGGAAGAGGTCGGTCAGATTCTGACACTATTACCTCGACTGTTACCTCGACTAATTTTCTACTTGTAGTTCAGTCTTCTGAAGAGTTACACAGTGTTCAACCTAGAAGGTGTGTGGAGGTTGTGCCTGATCCAGTGCATAGCCATAATCGTGACTCTGACTTGCGCCTGCCTGGCACGTCGCATCCAACCGACACTGAGGAGTATGTGTGTGCAGGTAATGATTCAGTAGTGCCTGCTATGGCTTGTGCTGAAGAGATGACTAATGGTGTACATGAGTTGTGTGTTCCAACCACTTTGAACGATGATAATGATGCGGTTATAAATGAGTCAATTCCTAGTGCTGTCACATGTGCATAATCTCAGGCTGAGGTTGAACAGTCCAATGCTCACCCCATGGTGACTCGAAGCAAAAGTGGGATTAGGAAGCCCAAAGTATTTCAGGTGGCTTGCTTAGATAGAGAACCGAGGACTATTCGAGAAGCCATGAGGAGTCCTGAGTGGAGAGCTGCTGCTCAAACGGAATTTGATGCACTGGTGAAGAACAACACCTGGACGCTTGTTCCTCTCCTGAGTGGAAAGAAAGTAGTGAACTGTAAGTGGATCTTTAAAGTCAAACGAAATGTTGACGGATCCATAGCGAGGTACAAAGCTCGACTTGTAGCTAAGGGTTTTTTGCAACAACCAGGTATCGATTATCATGAAGTCTTCAGTCCTGTGGTCAAGCCAGTAATAGTTCGGGTTGTGATTTCACTTGCACTGGCTAAGGGGTGGCAGTTAAGGCAAATCGATATAAACAACGCCTTCCTCAATAGAGTTCTAACTGAGGAGGTATATATTGCACAACCACCTGGCTATGAAAAAGGTGATGGAAGCTTGGTTTGCAAGCTTAACAAAGCCATTTATGGGCTAAAGCAGGCGCCTCGAGCGTGGTTTGAGAGGTTAAAGCAGTTTTTAGTGACTCAGAATTTTGTGTTAGCAAAATCTGATGCTTCACTGTTTGTTAGGGAAACTACTAACAGCGTCATGTATCTACTAGTGTATGTAGATGATATCATCATCACGGGTAGCTGTGAGGAAGAAGTGCAAGGTATGATTGACGATCTTAACAAGCAGTTTGCGCTAAAGGATCTTGGGGTATTGAGTTTTTTTCTGGGAATTGAAGTGTGTCGAGAAGCTGATGAGATTATCTTGAGTCAGCAGAAGTATATACGTGATTTGTTGTTTAAAAGTGTGCTGGAAGATGCTAAGGGTCTTCCTACTCCAATGGTCACTAATTGCAAGCTGGCGGTTGACACTGGAATACCAATTGAAGATGCAACTCATTATAGAAGTATTGTCGGTGCTTTGCAGTACATCGTTATCACGCGACCAGACATTGCCTTTGCTGTGAATAAGGTCTGTCAGTTCATGCAAGCATCGTGTGATGATCATCTTCAGGCAGTGAAACGGATACTGAGGTATCTGCAAGCTACTGCTGATTTTGGTCTTCGTTTTTCAGCTCCATCACGATTGTCTTTAACAGGCTTTGCCGATGCGAACTGGGGGTCAGATGCAGATAGACGATCGACCTCGGGTTATTGTATCTATTTTGGTGACAATTTGGTTTCCTGGAGCTCTCGTAAACAGCAGGTAGTCGCTCGGTCTACGGCAGAGGCTGAGTATCGCAGTGTTGCCGATGCTGCTGCGGAGATTGTATGGCTTGAATCGTTACTGGGTGAGCTGCGGGTGTCGGTTCATGGGAAACCTGTCTTGTGGTGTGATAATTCCAGTGCCGTAGCTGTCTGTGCAAATCCAATCTTGCATTCCAAGTTCAAACATGTTGAACTTGACCTGTTTTTTGTTAGGGAAATGGTAGCTGCTGGCAAGCTATCTGTTCAGGAGGTACCTGCTTTTGAATAGGTTGCTGATGTTCTAACCAAGCCGTTGTCTGCTCCAACGTTCCTTAAACATAGGCAACGATTGCTTATCTCACAAATTCAAGGCAAATTTGTGGCCTCAACGGTTGAGGAGTGTAATGAGTGAGTTTTTGGTGTTCTTAGTGATGTGAGAGTTTGTTGTAGGGGGAATGTTGGTGCATGCTCTTGCGCGTATTGTTTTGTCCAGTTGGAAAGTAGGGGGAATGTTGGTGTATGAATTGGAACTGAGTTGGTTTTAACCAATCTGTCATGTGTTAGTTAGGCTGTTGAGTGTTAGTTAAAGATGGTTATGAGCAGTTAAGCTTCTTGGGTTGTTCTAGTCAATTGTATAAATACATCTCTTCATGATTGAGAGAAATATGTGATGAAGAAAATGAAGTTTTCCTTTCTAGGTGTTCTCCCTTGATCTTGTTTCTTTTACGTTGTTTATCGTTCTTCAGAACGACACTATAACAGAGGTACCATTCTAATGAAATGCCTCTTCTTCACAATTCCTATTGAATCTTACATTATGTCGTTCATACAATCTGACGTTTACCATTCTTTGATTAAAATTTGCACATTTGTAATACTTGGTACTTTGCTGGGGAGTTCGTTGTTCCTCATTTTTATTCTTCCACACATTTACTAAATCTCAATACAATTGTTCATTTTGATTTTTTTAATTCCTTCTCATATACTTTCAGGTGAAGATTATTAAGTGTCTTGTAGAAAATATTGTGGTAGACATTTCATTTAATCAGCTTGGCCTTTGTTTCCTTGAAGAGGTTAGTACTGCAAAGTCCGACTCTAAAACTTGACAGATTTTTCTTTGGAATGATAAACTCTGCTTATGAAGTGTGTAAAGTTTAATCTAACTTATGTCCATCTTCATAGATTGATATTTTGATAAATCAGAACCATTTGTTCAAGCGCAGCATCATACTGATAAAAGCTTGATGCTATTGTGAGAACCGTATTTTGGGTGCTCATCATGGACTCATCTCAACGTATGCCCTGGAAATCTTGGTCCTCTACATATTCCATGTTTTCAATAACACCTTTTCTGGACCACTTGAGGTAGCTATGCTTACCTTTCTGCTTTAAATGTCTTTTTTTTCTTTCTCCTGTACATCTGTATGATTTTGTTTTCTTTACATGTATAGGTCCTGTATCGTTTTCTGGAGTTCTTTAGCAAGTTTGATTGGGAAAAATTTTGCGTTAGCCTCTGGGGTCCTGTTCCAATTAGCTCACTGCCAGATATAACAGGTATTACAATTTCTGGGACATCCAATGCCGAGCTTTGAACAAGAAACATCTATTTGCAAAAAAAAAATTGCTAGTTCTCGTCTTAATTACTTGTTTCAAAATACTTTTTGCAGCAGAACCTCCTCGAAAAGATGGTGGAGAGTTGTTACTTAGCAAATATTTTCTCAATACTTGTAGTTCGAGATATGCTGCTTGCCAAGGAAATCAGGGCCAACCCTTTGTTTCTAAACATTTCAATGTGATCGATCCTTTGCGTATCAATAACAACCTTGGACGTAGTGTTAGTAAAGGTAATTACATCTATATTTAGTGATTATTCCTCGTACAATTTTGTGGTTTCTCTCTATTCTATGACATGTTTCTCCCTTTTTTGGCAACCTATGCTTCAAGTACTATGCTGCTTGCTTTTGTTGGTCATAAGTTCCTATCCTTGGCTAACTATCTGATATATTAGAAATGTCCTTTTTCCTCATCTTATTCCTCTATGGACCTATGGAAAGTCCTTGATGATAGATTGTAATGAAGTAAATCAATCCTTCATGAATACATGGGAAAGGAATGGCAGTGGCCATCGCCCTGACGCACCAAGGCATAATCTGTGGTGCTTGAGATTGTTAAAGTCAGACCAAACTCATGGATCTAAGAATGTCAACAGTTCAATCAGCAAAGAAAACGATATTTCATCAGGGCTTGATACTCAAGCTGAAGGAGCTCAATGCCCATGTGGTGTTTCCTTACAGCAAGTTAATCATGCATCTGAAAACACAACTAAGATTAGTGATATATCAGCTGTTTCTTGCACTCAGAGCCAAAAGAGTTATGGTAGCATTAGCAACTCAAAGACCTCTGATCAGTGTAGACATGTTTCTTATTACGATCAAAACGTGCATGGTGGTACAGGTCAGAATATTTCTAAAGCAGACACCGTGGTGAATGATGTTCAAGGAAGATATATTTTTGCAAGGACAAGATCTAGTCCTGAGCTTACTGAAACATATGGGGAATATACTTTTCAAGGAAGACAGAACAGAGTGCCCGAAAGTGGGAAAACCCAGATTGCTTCCAGGAAGAACATGGATTCTGATATGGTGGAAAGAAATAAAGATAAAAGTTCAAGTGATGATTCTTTATCTGTTAGGTGCTCTTCCGCCCACCAAAGCATTGATGCTGTTTCCGTTCCAAAAAGTCTTCTAACTAGTTGTCAGGAGGATTCGGGCTTGGGAACCATGGGTCAGGACTTTTCTTCAATTCCAGGTGCACAAGGAATGCATCAAGAAGAGCAAGATCTAGTGAACATGATAGCATCATCTGAAGCTTATGGTTTTAATGGTCAGATTCTTTTTCCATTAAATTTAGTTGCAGGTCACTTACGTTTCCATATCCAGTCTCATCAATGGGATACAATCAGAGAAATTTGGGTGGATTTATTCCTAAAGAAATTCAAATGTTTCCCCAAGGATTGGTCCCGTCTCCTTTGGCCCATTTTTTTCTGGCATTGGATTAGCCTCAAATGCTGATCTAGTTGAGCCTGGCAGTGAAAATTTTGGTTTTTCGGAAATGTACCTAAGGGAAGCAGAACATGAGTTATGGCATGAACATGATAGGGGATCTAGTGGTGGTTTTGATCTTGACAATGGAAGTTTTGAAATGCTTCAGTCAGATGATAAGCAACAGTCTACTTCAGCTAGAAATAGTTTTGTTTCTTCATCTAGGGTAGGCAGCTCTGATAATTCTACTAAATTACAACACAAGTTCTCTGAAGAAATTCAAGGATCAACTTGGGGAGATCATATAGATGTTTACCAATATCAATATAACAGAGGCATTGACGTTAATTTCAATGAAAGAATTTCAAGTTCTAGACCCTTAGTTGCTTCACATACTAGTTCTTACAGAAGTACAACCTCATCAGAAAATTCTTGGGAAGGGCCATCAGCTAAGGTCTCTAAGCCATCTAGGGAGAAACGGGGTAGGAAAACAGCTGCGTCTGTGCTTCCTTCTGCTGCAGGTAGGAACGGTAAGATCGTATCTGAACATTCCTCTCTGGCAGATGATGGCAGAGACTGGAATCCACAGTCATTAGTGAGCACTGAAATGGCTGAAAGAACTATTGCACCTCAACCGGCTGGTTCTTTACCCGTTACAAGGCATCAAATGCCTGGATCTGAGGCAGCTCAGACAGATTGCTCAGATCCATTGATACATGTGGCTGCATTGCTCTTAGGTTCAGATTCAGGGGAAAGAACTATGGATAAATCTGGACTTTCTCCCTTGTTCTTCACAATAACCGGACCACCAGTTCCATTTTTGTTTTGCCCTATGTACAACATTTCAGCAGAAAGAGGAACTCCAGATGCATCCACAAGCCATTTTAGTTGTGATGAAGGTTCGGACGACAATGATTCTGGTCAAAATTCCGAGTCATCTGAAAGACTTGATCAGTCTGAGGTGTTAAGCACTTCTAATTCTTTGAGAATGGTTACATCTCTCAAGCCAGCAGAGCATAAATCTGGTATTCTTAATGGTGATACTGCTAACCATTGGCAAAACTTGCAGTACGGACAGTCATGCCAAAATTCACGATTTCCTCCCCCTCTAGCTTATCCTTCACCTGTTGTGGTGCCACCCGTTTATTCACAGGGTCATTTTCCATTAGATGAACCTGGGAGACCTCTTCCATCTAATTTGAGTCTCTTTTCTCCACCAAGGAATTATGGAACTTATACTTTTCCTGTTGCTCCTACTCAAACTGTCTCAAGCAGACCTGCTAGTGTATACCAACAGTATGCTGATGAAATGCAAAAGAGACCGCAGTGGTACCGGGACATACCTGCCAAATCCTGTAAGTCATGACAATCTGTAATGAGTTTTATTACCTTAAATTGATACCCTTGATAATTGCATTCCTTGGAGAACGTTGGTCACATGACCATCATTTGAGGTGCAATCTTCATAATATGCTAACTACTTTACTCTGGTTTATCAGATATTTGAAAAGATCTTAATGTCTCTTATCTCCCGTTTCTGTAACTTTTTAACCTTGAGAATTACAACCTTCAATAATTTTTATACAGTCTTTTCTATTTCAGAAAGCTTCAATGAGAGAACGTCATTCTGCAAATTCAAGGAGGGGAAAACATAATTACGATCAAAATGGCCATCATGGTGATAGAGAAGGAAACTGGAATACCCATTCAAAGTCGCGAGCTGCTGGGGGCAGCCATAGTCGCAATCAGAATGGAAAATCAATGTTCACGTTTGACCAATTTGGAGCTGTTGCTGGTGAAAGTAAAGCTGAGAGGCCTTGTTGCTCACATAGGCACGATTCATTTACGTCATACCAGTCTCATAATGGATCAACCCGCTCAAACTCTTCCCTGAGTAGTTGTGCTAGCATGCCATACGGTGTGTGCCCACTGCCAGCCATGAACACCAGTTGGGTGTCATATAGTGGACCTTACATTCCATCTGCTGTCATGCTGTATCCTTATGATCATAATTCTGGCCATGCTTCCCTTGCTGAACTGCTCGAAATTGGATCACTTGGACCTCGGTGGGTTTATCAGGCAAGAATGAAGTTTCTCCATCGCAGCCAAGTGATGTGAGCAAGCTCAGGCGGGATAATACTTAATGAGCCAATATTTCATGGTACCTATGGTCAACGGTCTTCACTGGAACCAGTCTCCTTCACCGCCACTCTGAAGGTAAATTGTCTTCTTGTTTGTCTGAGGTAGTTTGTTATTGAAAGCTGCCTGCCTGAAAAGTACGCTGCATCTAGGGTGTTGTTGTACCGTCTTTCCGATCTTGCTATAGAATTTTGATGTAGTAATTTTTATGGCCAACTTGAATAGAATTTAAATCGATTCGTTTTGACCAGATTGTTTTATGATGCTATCATTTATTTTTCATGGCTGGTGGATTTAATTTTACTGCCAGATCAGTGGCCCATAATAATTACAATCGAAGATGAGGATTCCCAACCCCCTTTACAGTAGTGGTTTTCTCCAAAGATGGATCAACCGTGCTTCTTGGCTTTATGCATCTATGTATACTATGAACTGATGGGAATTTAAGAAAAATTCATTTTCTGGAATTGCCCTGTTTTTTTGAAGATGTAACAGATACAAGATGACGAAAGAATGCAGGATTCGGAAGTTAGTTTTTTGTTCATTGGAGATTCGATAAGAGTTAGGGTTTTACACATTGTAACTCAAATAGGAGCTCCTTAGGATTACAACCGAGTTTATATCATTTTGTAACTCAAATTGTTTAGGATTTTCCTTCAAAATAGGGGTTTCCATTGGTGTTGCATGCCATTGGCCATGTTGTGGTGTTGACTACCATTTCAAGATCTCTCTTTAGTTAAATTGAAGATCCTGCAGGATGAAAGATGGTAATGATTACTTAAATACATGTTGATATGCAAAAAGAATATTTAAATATTCAAGGGTGAGGTCTGATAATTGAGATGCCTGAATTACTGGTTCAGCTTCGGCAGTCTATCGGGCACGCAGACCAGGGATATTCCTGAGCCCCATCTTCGAAAGTACGAGCTTTGGAATCGCAGAAGGGTTGTCAAGACCCATGCTTCTCCTAAACTCGTTTGCAAGCTCCACAAGTCTGTACTTATCCTTGCCTACTTTCTTATCAGAATTGTAATAACCAAGCCATGCCTGATAAGCTGATTCTTTGGCCTTCATCTCTACATGAGAAAGTGCCCTTACCACCTGTTCAACCATAGTTTAAAAAATTCAGAGTAATCACTCACCAATTTGTAGAAACTAATGGAACATCAAGAGTTCCTCGTTGTAGTTAAACGACAAGGAATAAAATGCCTGAAGAGGTACATTCAACTAAGCTTACCTTTTTTGTTGTTTCAGGATCTAAAGATGGCAAAGGAGCCTTTGTTATAGGCAAATCCTTGATGCTAGATAGAAAATGTTCCTCCCATGGTGCTAGTAAGAGTATTCCCTGTCCTTCTTTACCCTTACGCCCAGTTCTACCTAGCCGATGTATATACTGTTGTCTATCAGATGGGATGCCCACCTATGATGGTAAAAGAAAAAGAAAAATGCAAAATGTGACCATCAACGGTAAAGAAAACTTCGCAAAGTAAACAGAGTGTACATATACGTATAAGAAAAGTTTGAGATGAAGAAAGAATTTATTCTTCCTCTGAAAATTGAATAGGATATAAAGAATTTATTCTTCCTCTGAAAATTGAACAGGATATAGAAAGTCCACCGGAATTTAAAAGAAAAATGCACTTGTGTACAGAGTAGGGGTTCTGACTTAGAAGCGAAATACCTCATTTTGGTGCAGATTTTAATCATATCAGTTTTTTACCGGTAGTAGAACCATTAAACAACAGGGGACCTTAATTCTAATTAGAAAAATAATCCCTTACCTGGATGACAAGTGTAACATCAGGATAATCAACCCCACGAGCAGATACATCTGATGTCACAAGAATAGACCTTTTGACTTTCGGAATACATCAGATACCTTTGTTCTGTAACTCTGATTTTCTTGAATGAATCTCTCTAACATTCAGGTTCAGCTCACGAAGAACGTCTGCTACCAACTTTGTTACCATAGCAGTAGTCCAGAATACGAGAACCTACAGAAATAGTTGATACATTAGATATCTTGTTTTAAGGACAAGAAAATGAAAAGGCATAGGCAACATTTTGGAAAACAACACATTTCCTTGTTTCAATATTAAACAGTTAACAATTGGGGTGAACCAGAACCACACTTTTATGGTAGCAAAAGCTTTCGAGACAAGAAGAGTAAATGTCTTCTAACTGAAAGCTAATAATCAAAAGTAAAGAAATGTGAAGTAAAATTACACCTTGTAGTCAAGGTCATCTACAATATGTTCTTTCAGAAGAACATACAGTAGGGAAAAATGGTTATCTAGTGGAGAAATCATGTGCACTTGTCTGACCTGAAACATCCAGAATTTAACGAATAAGAAGAAATTCCATTTTTAGGGGGAAAAAAAGCATCACGGAAAAAATCTACCTGTGAATGTGTATCACCGGTGCCTTCTTGAACTGCATTGATAAATTCATGATCTCTTCTCAATGCAATGTGGCAGATTTGATGGACCTTCACACCATTTACTTTAGAACTTTAGTTTTTCTTCAAATATGTGAAACATCTATATGCAATGCACAACACAGGATAAAGAAAGAAACCTCATCAGGAACTGTTGCAGAAAATAGAAGTGTCTGTCTTTGTTTCGGAACAGCAGCAATTATCCTTTCTATGTCTTTACGAAAACCCATGTCTAATAAACGATCTGCTTCATCGAGTACAAGGACCTTCACACCCATCAGCTTTGTT
Organism: Hibiscus syriacus; assembly: GCF_006381635.1. Taxonomy (NCBI): domain Eukaryota; kingdom Viridiplantae; phylum Streptophyta; class Magnoliopsida; order Malvales; family Malvaceae; genus Hibiscus; species Hibiscus syriacus. Next base: position 307,224 of record NW_024062803.1, on the reverse strand, counting down.
GCAAACCCTGCAGTATTCTCAAGATGGTCTCTGAGCCTTCCAGGTGTAGCAACAAGAACCTGCCAGTTAAAATGGGGGTAAAATGTAACATCCTATTATGCCATGGCCTTGATGGTAAATGCAGTATTAACCCACGGCGAAGACCTAGAGTCCATTTGACCCTGTGATATTCCCTTGAATTGATAGATTAATACAATCTAAAGTTTTATTCATGTTAACTATACTATCTCATTCCAGTTCATGACACCACAACAGTTTAACAACTTAAATACGGATCAAGATATATGTCTAACTCTAACCATTCCGTTCATGATAACAAACTAACCTGGCAAGGGTTTGCTTGCAGGTTTTTTTGCTCTAAAGCAAGTCTTGTACCTCCGATCACAACCTGAACACCAATCGATGGGTGATACTTCAGCAAGGTCTTAGCTTCTGAAGCAGCTTGACTTGCAAGCTCATATCACAAGAACATGAATTGGTGGCCGCTTAACATCACGATCAACAGGAAGCAATTTTGAAACAATTTCAATTGATGGAAGCTGAAAATAAAGAACAAAGAGTAAGCAAAGTGAACAACTCTAGCACATTCTCATTTCTCAACAGCAATTGCTGCTCATAATTATTAGATTCTACAATGTTTGTAAAGGAACTAGTTATCATGACGCCTATGATTAATCTCTCTGCCTAGAAGAGGCACAAAGCTAAGAACAGGAGATTGCAAAAAGAGTAAAAGAAACATGCTTATTTTCCTGGGTACTTATACCTAATGAAAAGAAGAAGAAGAAAGAAACCCTTTGATAGTGCAAAACATACAGAGCGCACTAAAAAAAAGGGGGGTTATGCAGCAGATATTAACCCCAAGGTAAACAGACGAAGTGCACTCAAACATACAAAAGCAGTGTCTTACCAAAAAAGCTACCGTCTTTCCCGTGCCTGTTTTGGCCTTGGCCAGTACATCCTTACCTGAATCAAAAAAATTGTGATTAGCTGTTGGGATCTAAAAATATGCATCTGCATCGCCCGAAAAACAATGTGCAGAGATCAAAATAAAGGCAATATCATTTCAGAATCTCAGAACATCAACTGATTAGCAACCTAAAGGTACAGCTCAAAAGTCAAAACAGCATCGTTGTTAGGCAAATATCAAGCTGAAGAGATGTATAAACCAGAGAGATTAATCATTTCAGGCTACCTTTTAACGATTCCATATATTATTCTTTGGAAGCTACTTAAATAAAGGAAATTCTAGAACTGCCACACGGTTGCAGCTTGTTTTACAGCACTTTAGCTTCCTCGCAATTAATAATGAAAAAGTGGTCAATGGTAAAAAAAAAAACAAGAAATAGTTTCTACAAAGATCCCATCACTGATTCTGGTATAAATTATAATAATGCAGGAAAGGAAAGGAACCTTTGAGTATTGCCGGAAGAGTTGCCTCCTGTACCACGGCCATCTTCTCATAACCGGCATCCTTAATTCCCTTCAAGGACAAGGGAGATATTGAAATTTGATCAAATCTGCAAGCAAAACAAAAGATCAAACATTTACAAAAACCTAATAAACATAAAATATCTCCAATAAGTTGATAAAAAACAGACCTTGTTTCACTCAAATAAGAATCAGAATTCCCTTGTGAATTTATAGGACTCCCTGTTTGGTTAACATCCTTCTCTAACCCCAGTGCAGAACCCGCATTCTTTCTTAAAGTTCCATAATCATCATCATTAATATCATTATCTTCCTCACTAAGAAAATTTTCAGCTCCTTTCATTTTCCAACTTCTTTTCTCTTCATTAACATCACTATCTTCCTCTACATACAAGTTTGATTTTCTTCCCAAATTATTTCTTCTTCCATTTCTTTTTCCTTTCTGTGAATCCATTTTTATAGCTTCTCTTTTCGCGCCGCGAGTCTTTCTACTCGAGTACGATTCTTCATCCTCCTCATCATTGTCATCACTGTCTTCGTCTACTAATTCACTGTCGAACCGTTTACCGAACCGGGAATTCCTTGAAAACGAATCACCCAACCGACCCCGAGGCTCCCTCTTGCTAGACTCACTAAAATTGTCGAACTCACTCTCTCTTCTCCTCTTCACAGGAACCGCATTCCTCTTCCCATCTCTACTCATAACCCTATTGCGTTCCCTATCTGCATCCAATTCCTCGTCTTCGCTAGTGAGTCGACCACGGAACGAAACGGTTCTTAACTCGCCGACCCAGTCACTGAGCTCGGCCTCGTCCTCAATCAGACTCTTCGAGGCACGGACATCTCCTCTGATTTTAGGTGTGAACTTGGAGCTTGCCCCGGACCCCGGTCGAGACTGCCTGGTGGAAAGGCTCCGCACACTGAGTTTCCCATTCGAACCAGGTGATAAGCCAAATAACTTTAGCTTAAAAGGGAACACCCGATTTAATTAAAGCAAACGGTCGAGCCGGGCTTCACGGTCGTAAAACCGGTGGCCGGTAGAGAATGGCCGAGAAGACGAACCTGAGGAATAAACTTAATAATCATTTGTTTACACGAAAATTCAGTGCAAAATGAAAGAAAGAATGGCCAGAGGGGATAAAGGTTTTGAAAGAAACGGGGATAGGATTTTAGCCTTCAGAAAAGGAAGGGTAAAAAGAGTGCTTCAAACGATGTCGTTCGCTTATTTTCTGACTGAACCTGGGCCATAGACCCAACATCTGACCAATGAATAGAAGTTGGTTAAATTTTAATTGGCGGCCCAATATTCATCCATTCATTTAGAAAATTTATCTTATGGTGCAAATTACAAATAAATTATACTTTTAAACGTATTTATATATCAAAAATTGCTATTGGACATCAAATAGTTTTTTATATTTTTTAAAATTATTTATATGTATGCTCAACATACGGTTGTTGGTGAAAAAACATTATTACAAAATAAAATATTTATAATGACTATAACATAAATCAAAAGAAATAATTTAGTCTACCGTGCTATGATAAAAAAAATAATTTTTTTTAGAGTGATTTCATTTTAATCGATATAATCATAAATTGAATGCCGTTCGTTGAGATTAATAGAGTGTTTTACATCCAAATAAAACAAATTAAATTTAAATTGTAGATTCATTCAAATGTGCATCAAGATTACATCGTTTTTTATACGTTCATGTTCTTCAAGAGAAAATAAAAAAAGATTGGTTCTCGACCAGGACCAATGAGCAAGAGTGTGTGCAACCCGGTTTGTCACGCGAGTGACGTATTGAGCTTACATGTTTGGTGCCCTTACAAGAAGCTAGCGTGCCTCGTTGAGTAAAAAATCAATAATCGAAATGTCTTCAGGTTAGTTAGTGTTGAATATCTAGTGAAGAAACACATAATACTAGTATATTGAACAGAGAATGAATATCATATCTGGTTTACAACTCCTCTGCTATTTATAAACAGCTCTTCATAGTTGTTATAGTCTTAACAGACTTTGTAACTAAACATTAACAACCTCAACTAAACATTAACAGCCTTAACTGCTAACAAACTTCTAGAATCACTAAACAACATGCACTAACTCATTATGCTAACATTCTCTCTACTTCTTCTTATGTTCTTCTAACCTTGAACACACTATTATAGTAAGCTCTAAAACTAATTACAACTCATTTCTGACATTCAATCTTCTTGATAAAAAGATGAACAATTGAATCGAAAGTGCTGATGCTTCCTTCCGTTCACTTTGAATCGAAAGTGCCGATACTTCCTTTCGTTCTTCTTTCTCACCTTCATTTCTTTCTTCTTTATTGTTCTTTCAATTATACAAGACCAAAAAAAAATACTACGCTACACCATTTACCGAAAAATTCCATTGCTCTTTCAAGGATTTGTTATTTCCATGAAGATGCTGGTGCGATGATCCATGAGCCATAAACTCATAAAGCAGAAGCCGTTCTCCACCCTCTTCGCAGTATCCGAGCAGATTCAAAAGATGGCATGGTTCAATCTTGACAATAAATCTAACTCTGTGCGGAACTCTTTTGAATTCTTTTGTTTATCTGAAGACATTATAGCCTTTATAACTGCAACAACAATCCCATCTTTCAATACCCCTTTATAAACGCATGAGAAACTTCCTTTTCCAACCACGGATTCTTCTTTAAATCCACAGTGGCCCTCTCAAGTTCTTCGTAATTGAACATCCGAGTTCTCCTGATCTTAAGCTCATCGAAGTCGGAACGGATTTTTATGTTTTCTTTTCGGCAAGAAGCAACCTTATTAGCTTTCATGGATTTTGACTCTTTTGCTTTGCAGCGACAGTTATGCAACCTCTCGTTTTTACTTCCATTAGCAGCATCAGAATTCGAAGACAAAGAACAATTGGAGAAGCATTCCACTGAATTGCAACTAGAACAATTGTAATCACAAACACGATCGACCTTCAAAGTACATCCTGATTTTTGGTACATTTCAGCAGGGCAACTAATGCCGAGGTGGTAGTGAAGGAAACGGGCAATCAACAACTTGCCCTTCGTTTGTCTGACAGCATGAACCGGTTTAGTCTCCGTACGCCGGTGGCCTTCCATTTTAAGCGGCGCTGGAAACGGAAGCCGGCGGCAACGGAGGAGAAGGAGATTGCAGCGGACGAACACCAAGGTCAGGACCGTTTGGCGAATGATACCATGTTGAATATCTAGTGAAGAAACACAAAATACTAGTATATTGAACAGAGAATGAATATCATATCTGGTTTACAACTCCTCTGCTATTTATAAACAGCTCTTCATAGTTGTTATAGTCTTAACAGACTTTGTAACTAAACATTAACAACCTCAACTAAACATTAACAGCCTTAACTGCTAACAAACTTCTAGAATCACTAAACAACATGCACTAACTCATTATGCTAACATTCTCTCTACTTCTTCTTCTTCCGTTCTTCTAACCTTGAACACACTATAATAGTAAGCTCTAAAACTAATTACAACTCATTTCTGACATTTAATCTTCTTGATGAAAAGATGAACAATTGAATCGAAAGTGCCGATGCTTCCTTCCGTTCACTTTAAATCGAAAGTGTCGATGCTTCCTTCCGTTCACTTTGAATCGAAAGTGTCGATGCTTCCTTTCGTTCTTCTTGAATCGAAAGTGCTGATGCTTCCTTTCGTTCTTCTTTCTGTTAGCCAAGCGATTTAAAATGGAGATTGTATCCCCTTCGACTATTGCTTGGTCCCATCTGTTCTCCATCGTCATGCGGATGTCTTCCGTAAAAGTCAGGGCCTCAGTCAATTCTATCGTAAGTGCAGTATCCAACTTTCACGCCACCTTGCCAATAACCATGCCATGGTGATCGCGGGCCACAATGTCAGCAGCCGCTTCACTGGTGCTAGCAAAGAAGGCACCTTTATAATCGATGTCGACCACCCATGTCGCATTAACTACCTCAAAAGCCCCCTGAAAATCATTATTGTGGATTCATTTGTTTTGGTGATTCCAAATGTTCCAAGGACCCTTACAAACCGCGAGAGACCATCTCTATCCAACTTGGAAGCAGAATCCTCGAGCCATTCCTTGCAACTCGAGGTCCTAGATTCGATGACAGTCCCTAAGCGCATGCATCACATTCTCCTCCTCTTACTGGCACATCGGACACAACCTATTACCCAGTTCTGCAGCCGCTAACTTAATCCTCGTGGGCAGCACTTCATGGCAGGCCCTCCAACCAGATATCTTGATCTTCGAGAGAGTGAGAAACTTCAACATAACAATCTTTGTTTCGATCTACTATTAATTGGCTACTAAACATACAAATATTTACGTAGCGGTAATTCTGAAGGTGCTTTTCTTTATTTTCATGATCTCATATTATAAGTTACGCAACTTCTTTCAGTTAACTTTCCTTATTTATGATTTGATTATTATGTGCTGCTTTCTCTTGCCTTCTTCTGGTTGAGATGTTCAGTAACTACTTGATCAGATTTGCTAAAAATGTATGACAGGCTATTATACTACACTATCATAAACCAACTCTATTCTATTCAACTCTAATCCCAAACTGTCCTAGGTTTGCTACATGAATAACTTTTGCTACCACATTCTTCATTAATGTTTAGATATTAAGTCCTTATCACATTATCTCTGGATTTTTTTTAATTTCATAAACCAAATTTGTTTTTTCGTGATTATGCTAATGATAACTGTTTTTCTTATTCTAGCATGGTGAAGGACAACAATGTCAGTGTAACACCTGCAATTCCTCCACCCACTGCCATATCATCTATATCAGAGATGCCTGTGAGCTGTACATCAGTGGAATCCAATGGGAGTTTTCCCTTCACTGCATCAGACATGTCAGGGATGAGAGTAGACACATCAGCACTTGATTCAGCCTTCACAACAGATGTGGCAAGTTCTGTAGGATTGCAGCTTGGACATGATAATGGAGCTGGGAATTCAAGAGATTCCTTTAGATCACTTGATCAGATTCAATGGGACTTCAGTCTCACAGATCTGACTGCAGACTTGTCAAATCTGGGAGGTAAGCTGTGGCTATGACACTCACTCTAAAGATATCCAGTTAAAATTTTATCTTTAAGTTTGGCATCTCTCTGTGTCTCTCTCTCACACACGCACATTGTTTTGTAACTGTTTTTCAACATTTTGTTCTTAATAATTTGTGCATTGCTTTATTATTGGCCTTGGAAACCATCACTCCAGGAACCTAGCATCATTTTAAAAAAAAAAAAACTTTTTATTGTTCAATTTGTTGTTTTTCTTTATTGGGCTTGTACTCACGATGTGTGGCCCTTGGAATTATCACAGATCTAGGTGCTCTTATAAACTACCCTGGTTCTCCTTTTCTTCATTCTGATTCAGAAATTTTGCTTGATTCTTCAGAGCACGATAATATAGGTAATGAGGTTGCATACTGATGTTTACTAAGTGATATGCTTTGACTGACATAGAATAGGATTTTCCAGGACCTTTCATTTTCTTGGTTATGATTGAATTTTGTGTTAAGTCTAAAACTTATGCATGATAAGGTAATGTGGATGGTTTGGTTTGGTGTAATTGTATTTTTTTAAAATAAAAATAATGGAATTTAGTTATTTATTATACATGTAGGTTTCGTTTTAGGTTAAAATTTATATAATAATGATTTCTTATATCTTTGTTTAATAATTCTTTTATCTTGCTCATTGTCATAACCATTTTTTTTAAAACAATTAAATATTATTTTAAAAGTAGTTATGACTTTAATTTGGAAAATTTGAGGAATTTGGATTAAAGGAATATGAGTCGCCATCGACCTTTGGGTTAGGTAGGTCGAATACCTAAAAACGTCTTTTTAAAACAATCTTAAAAAAATCATTTTTAGGACGAAAACTGGTCTGCGTTTACCAAAGATTCGATTTAAACGGGTTCGGGAGTCGGTTACGCGTGGGGAAGGATTAACACCCACACAACGCCCAAAATTAGTACTGCGTCGCTTACACGTTGTCGTAAATGGTGAAAATAATGAATTCACATTGACAATTAAAATATGATTCATTTATCGAAATTAATTAATTTGCTTTGAATTATTTAATTAGGAAAAATTCTTTAACTTGAAAAGAAACTTCGAGATTAACAATCCTCCATCGAGAAAGTTGTCTCGTCTATTTCTTATCCGTAAAAAATATTTCCTCATCTATTAAAAAGTACAAATTGAATATAAATTAAATACGGATAATTTGTATGAAATAAAATAAATTGTTATTTACAACAATACTCATTGCATCATTTGAATTACAATAGAAACAAATTAATTAGTAAAACAGAAATTGATTTATTTCAAATTTTCCTTTCGTTTGAATGTTGTATTGAATCACACCTCCTCCATAAGGTGGTACTTTTCACACCCATTTTACGACGAATGTTCTTGAAAATAATAGAAGGGCATATTGACTGAAATTTAATTAATAAATAAGCATATCGTAATAAACAACATATACATATATAAATATGTAAAGTAAAATTAACATAATACACATACATGTATACACATACATAATGGACTAAATTGAAAACAAATAAATATTACAAACCGAAATAAAATGAGCAAAAATAAGTATTTGAAATTACAAGGATCAAAATAATAATTTAACCAAATTAAAAGGGCTAAAAAACTAAAATAGAAGTTTAAAGGACTAAAATCACAAAAACATAAAATTAAAGTATCCAAATGACAAAAACATAAAATTAAAGGATCCAAATAACAAAAATAGAAAACCTAGGGGCTAAAATAAAAAATAGAAACTTTAGGGACTAATAAACAAATATAAACAACTCAAAGCCTCAAATTGCAAGTATTAAATAACTTAGGTATTAGAAACGAAAATAACCCATAAATTATATTTATAGACTAAAATAAACAATAAACATGGAGGACTAAACAATAATTAAACCAAAATGTTAAACAATGACTAAAATAAAAGATTTATAAATATCATAACCAAATTCGAACACCCAGGAAAATATACAAAATATTAAATCAGGGATTAAAATGAAGGATTTACAAATATTATGGCCAACTTCAAACATCAAAGGAAATATCAGAACTTATGAAAACAATGACTAAAATAATAAAGTTACAAATATTATGGCCAAATTCCAACATCCACAAAATTACACAAAACACCATATCAGTGACAAAAATGAAATAATTAAAAATATAGTTCCCAAAGTCAAACATTAACAAAAATAATATAACACATAATAATAGGACTAAAAAATAAATATAGAAAAATAAGTGCTTAAAATAGAATAAAGATTACAAAACCAAAAGATTACAAAGCACGGGGAATTAAACGTGTAATTAACCCACACATTGAAATTACAAACTGGTCCCCCTCGAAACTACGTCGTTTCGTAGGGGATACTTAAGCCTAAAACCAGGCCTTCCTCTCATCTCCCATCCATTTCTCTCGTTTCAGAAGAAAATCAAGAGAGATAGAGAGTTTAAAACTCTCTCAAAATCCCCTCATCGGGGATGAAAAGTCAGCCGCCGGTGGCGGTGCTCACGGCGGCTCACGACTGTCGGAGAAAGCCAAAAGACCCCCAAACTATTCTTTCTCTCCCCACAACCCGAATCCCAAGTCCACTTAACCTAAAAAGCCCTTTAAATCCCTAGATCTATGGATTACCTTTCGAATCAAATCTAAAACACGTCGACCTTTGGGTTTCCACAGCCCCGAACCAAGGTATGTTTCTATTTCTCCCTTGTAGCTTTATGATTTTCTGTTTCTCTGTGTTGTGTACTAGGGTTCGAGCGGATTCCCTTTGGTTTTTTTGTTTTCGGTTTTTTTCTCTCTTGAGTTCTTTTTTTTTCTTCTGGTTATCACCTTCCCCTCAACCCGAATGCTTTCCCTTCAAATCTCTTTGCTTTCTTTTTATCTTCTCTATTCTCTCATCTTTCTCTGTTATTTGATGGATTTGAGAGATACTTCAGTTCGTAGGGAATGATATCCCTATATTAATACTGATAACTCTTGGATTTGATGAGATTTGTTCTCTGTATTGATTGATTGAGTCATTGTTGGTGCAGATGGGAGTAGTCGGCGGCAGCAGAGGATACAGGCGGCGGCAGAAGCTAGGGCTCAGAACTAGGGTTAGGGTTTAGTTGGGCCGATTCAAGTCTGAACCGGGTCGGGCTCCAATGGGTTTGAACTTGTTAGGCTGTTGAGTTGTATTGGGCTCCGGGATTAGGCCTCATTGGTGGCCTGCAACAAAATGTAACATGTAAATTAATAATAATAATATTACTAATAATAATAATACTAATACTAATAAAATAAAATAATAATTAAAAAAAAGATCCGGACAAAAATGGGTGTCTACAGCTGCCCCTCTTTGCACATTCTTGTGTTAACAAGAATATGGCAAAGACGATAAGACAACACGTTTTTGTCTGGTTCTCTTTCTTTTGCCTAGAAATTGGATAATGTTGGTTGCTGGGGACGACACTACTCATACGTGATGAAAAGGTCTGGTCGACTAAAGGAGACACGACTCCTACTTGATGAGGAGATCTGGTCGGGGATGACACTGCTCATACGTGATGAAGAGTTCGTGGCCATCTTTAGGTAGGGTGATAACTCAGTTCCTACGTGATGAGGAAAACTGGTTATCTAAGGGTGATACGGCTCCTACGTGATGAGGAGACCTGGTCGGGGATGACACGATTCCTACGTGATGAGGACAGCTGGCCATCTTTAGGAGTGGTGATAACTCGGTTCCTACGTGATGAGGATGACTAGTTATCTATGGTTGACACGACTCCTACGTGATGAAGAGGTCTAGTCAGGGGATGACACGGTTCCTACATGATGAGGATGGCTGGCCATCTTTAAGGATGATGGTTTCAAGGGAAACCAACTCAAAAATGTGTTTCAATAGAAACAGACTCAAAGATTGGACTTTGATAGAAATTGTATCAAGGGAGACAATTCGTTTCAAGGGAAACGATCTCAAAGATATTTGCTTTATTTCAAGTGAAACAGACTCAAAGATAAGTGTTTCAAAAACAACTGTCTCGAAAGAGACAAAATTCGTTTCAAGGGAAACGATCTCAAAGATGTTTGTTTTGTTTCAAGGGAAACAGACTTAAAGATGGTAAATTTTGTTACCAAAGACTCAAAGATTTTTCTCAAAAGAAATTGTCTCAAGAGAAACAAAATTTTGTTTCCAAAGAAACAGACTCAAAGATTTTTTTTTCCAAAAGAAACAACTCAAAGATTTTTTCACAAAATTGTCTCAAGAGAGACAAAATTTTGTTTCAAAAGAAATAGACTCAAAGATTTTTACGAAATTGTCTCAAGAAAGACAAAATTTTGTTTCAAAAGTAACAGACTCAATGATTTTCTTCTCAAAGTAAACAACTCAAATATTTTTATTCAAAAGGAACATACTCAAAGATTTGTTTCAAGAGAAACTGTCTCAAGAGACAAAAATTGTTTCAATAGAAAGAAATTCAAAGATTGTCAATTTTGTTTACATGGAAATAATCTCAAAGGTGTTTGTTTTGTTTCAAAAGAAACAATTTTAGGATTTGTGTTTAAAGGGGAAACTGTCTCACGCGAGATGAACCAGTTTTTGAAAATCTCAAGTGAGGTTAGTTTCGTTTCAAGTACCACAGATTTAAATTTGTATCTCAGAGAAGAAAAAAATGTCTCAAGCGAGACGAAATTTGTCTTGAGAAAAATTATCTCAAACGAGACAAAAATTTGTTTTAAAATTCTCAAAATTTGCTGAAAAATGTATCAAGCGAGATAGAATTTGTTTTTTTAGAGAAATTGTCTCAAGCGAGACAACATTTGTTTTTTTAGAAAATTGTCTCAAGCGAGACAAAATTTGTTTTTCAAACGAAACTGTCTCTAGCGAGACGACATTTTGTTTCGATAGAAACAACATCAAAGGATACTGATAGTCTGTTTGTTCCTGCTGATGAAGGAAATGTCTTAATTGTTGACTTCAGGAAGTCACACCTGTGAATGTCATTGTTCTTTTATGTTGAGGACATATGGTCATTTCCGAGCTTTGATTTCCTGAGAGATCAAAATGATTCATTTTTGACTGACTATCTTGGATGTTATGATGGATGCCAAGATGAAATTTATTTGATGTTTTATTGAATTTGTCCTCAAGAGAGGAAAAAATGTCTTTAATGCACCTGATGATAAATGTTTGATGCAACGATGCAAACTCATTTAACGTACGTGTGTGTGTGTGTGTGTGTGTGTGTGTGTGTGTGTGTGTGTGTGTGTGTGTGTGTGTGTGTGTGTGTGTGTGTGTGTGTGTGTGTGTGTGTGTGTGCTTATCTTAATCTGTAAAAAGAATGGTTGCGAGAGCAATCTTCACTCTATCATTGATTTAGTTTGTCTACATTTTCACCAGTGTGTACTCTTGCAAACCTTGACCTGAGACACTTTATTTTCTTTTCCCTATCAAATTTTGCCACAAAAATTTGGCTTCTCTTGCCCCGGCTTCGATCTAGAGCTTCAGAGAGATCTTCGTTGAATTCCAAGATATGCCTCCAGAGATATTATCTTGTTTGAAAATGTTTTTCTTCTTCTTTTATTTTCAAAAGTCTGAAAATATCAATTAAAAGAGTTTTGAAAAATGTTTAATCAAAAGTTTGAAAATATTGCCCCTTTCGAGGTTTCACAATTGACAACTCATAAAACAAGATTTCATTGGATATCAAAGAATTAATTACACTGTTAATCCTTCAATAAATTATAGCTATTTGACAAGTGTCAAGATCAATGCTATATTTGAGAAATGGTTAATTAAGGAAGGTTAAAAAAGTCTCAAGTGGTTATTTTTGGTCAAAGGTTTGGTATTCTCATTTATTTGTTGTTCACTGATCTGATGGAGTAGTTTATGTACTCAGTTATTGGAAGTGTTCTCCGACTCCCAGCTCTCATGATCTTATTCGGGTTGTGTGATGCCTCATCAAGGAATTTGTATGATCGCCTCCTATGCAATAATTGTACATTCTTTATATTCGAGCCACCTTTTCAGGTTTTCAACTTGAATCCTCATTTGGTTTCAAGACGTTACTCAGAATTTACGTCTTGAACCCCCCCTTTTGTTATTTTTTTATCTATCATGCATTAAATATTTTAGAAAACCTTTTGAAAATAAAATATTAATCCTGATGGGCGGGATGAAATCTGAAGATAGTCTCTTCTGTTTAGAAATCCATCTATGATTAGAATGGACTTTTAAGGCACGTAATGTAGGCTGGGGTTCATGGTTATGAAAGAAATGGATAAAAGGCCCAAACAAGTTTTTAAGGGTAATTGAACCAAGGATCAATTCAATCTGATGCCTTCAATCTGGTTTTGCTCAATTTGGATCTGCTCGTATATGTCTTTCTCTTAATGTTCTATGATCTTCGAGTGAAGTGATTCTGAAGTGATTGTGCTTGATCAATCTCGCGGTTTGAAGCTCGATGCGTCATTTGAGTCGAGAGACTCTTTGTCTATGCTCTTTGTCCTCTTTTTTCTTTGTTTTTTTTCTTTTTTCTTTTTCTTTCTGCTTGTTTTTCTCTTTGTTTCTTTCTCTTTGATTTTCTTTATTCTTCGCTTTTATTTTATCTTTGCACTCTGCATCTGGTTCACATTTCGGTATCTTATATAGATCAATGGTCTTCACTCATGTGAGCAGATTTCCTCCAACTTGCCCCCCAGTGTGGAGGGTGATCCTTGGTTAGGGTTGAATCAGAAGAAAATATCATTTAGGCTCAAATAGGGTACGCAAGGGATATATATTTTCTCCTGTTGTGAAGGGATAAAGAAAGAAAGCCGTTCATCATCTCATACATAGAAATCCTTGCAACAGAGGTATCCCCAGGGGATAGATTTTCAGGATTAATTTTTATTCACATGAAAAAAATGTAATTAATACATGATAAAATTATTTTGAAATAATTTCTTTTTCTGCTTGCTCTCAGCATGCCTTAATTGTTCGAGCTTATCTTTAGAAAATTGATGCAAGATACCCCACGTTGTGTCTTCTTGTAGAAATGATCATGTACAAGCGAACATCTTGTACTCAATGTCTGTAGGTTTTATTGGTAGAAAAATGTCGGTTTGACGTCTAAGAAGACGATGGTGTGACTTTATTGGTTGAAAGAAAGGTATGGGTATGGCTTTTGTGTATCAAAAGGATAAATGCAATGTTTCAAGGCCGTAAAGAATGTTTCAAGGTCTCAAAGAATGTTTCAAGGTCTCAAAGAGAGGGAATGTCAAAAATTGGTTCTTTGGTATTGACTAGGAATTATTCTGGGTAAAAAAATCAAGATATTTATTTTGGGTTTTAGACGGGATAAGAAAGGTTTAATCTTGCCATATGTCAAAAATCCATAATTCTTGAAGAATTAAGAGAATACGTAATTTATTCGATATTCAAATAACTAAAAATTAAAATTTGTTCAATTATTCCACCTTAGAAGGTAGCATAAATTCAAACATTAATATTAAAAATATTTAAAAAATATTAAAGGTAGAACAAAAACGATTTCAAGCAACACAATCTCTTTGGATGCAAATGGTAGATGACATGCCCTCGTCCTTATTAGATTGCACATACCCCTGAATCCATCAGGTTCTGGATCTTGCGCTTCAGTGCCTTACAATTTTTAGCGGACTGTATGGAGCTTCCTATGTGATATCAACATTATGGACCTCAAGAAATGGAGACTCTTTTCTCAGAACGTCCTGGTATGCTTAGTCCTACATCCAGCTGAACATGCTCTCATCGTAATGATTTTAGCTTCTTCTTTTAATTGTAAATGTGGTTAGGACCACTTCATCAAATACTCTATGGATTAATTCCCTGTTTTTATGAATGATGCATGTGAAAATGCTTAAAAATGAAATACATATGCAAAATGCAAAGATGCAAATGGAGATGCAAATATGTTGATCCCAACGATGAATATCATAGAATAATTTTCACCAGAAATAAAAGCTTTCACATTACAAGACAATCCACTTTACAAACATTCTTTGGCTTAGATGTTTGATTCTGAAGTAGATCGTTGCTTCGTCTCAGATCTTCGTCCTTGAAAACGATGCCCCTCAAGCGTTCTATAATCTGACACCATTAATGCCCCGGCGGTGTTGAAGTCAGTGCGTCACTCCTTGATGGATAGCGATGAAATAATTGTAGATGAGGCTCTACTGCTGGATTACTCAGTGGATCAGGGGATCATCTCTTCAGTCTCAAATGTTGCACGATCTTTGAGCAAGTCTCATTCTTGTGTTCTGAACTTTTTTAACCTTCGGTGCATGTTTGTGTATGCGACTGCTTGATTGAAAACTTTTATCTCTTCTTGTGAAGATTTTCTCATGGATATCCCCTTGCGGATCAACACTTTTGCATTATGTTATGTCGATGCAATGCAATGCAAAGAATGATGAAAAATGACACAAACAAAAATAAATAAGTTAGTGTGTAAAAACAAAAGAGAAAAACGAGTTAGTACATGTAAAATAATTGATATGGATAAAAATGTTATTCCAAGATGAATATAACACCTACCCCGTCATGATATCTACCCAAACATGCTTTCAATAGATAACAATCCTACCCGGACATGATTTCTACCCAAAATTATCTATTTTCAAGAAATTGGTCCTAACCGCATGATATCTAGTTCGCATGCTTTTATTCAACAGAATTTAAAGTAAAAAGGAAAGGTTCAGAAACACTCATCCTTTGTGTACACCTAAGTTAGGTACTTACTGAAAGACAGAGGTTCGATATGACTATACTTATGGTGACCGTTCTAAGGTTCACTATATATATGGTTTCAGCTCTAACGGAAAAATGGTACCCGAATTGTCCTTGATGTCGGTGCCCCCTTGGGCTGCCAGACCCTCGATCCTCACCCATTACAGGTTTCGAACGGAACGAGTTCAATTCGAGGGGATTCACTGCCTTATACCCATACGAGGAATAAATCTCTACGAAGGTATAAGGTATGTATCCCATGGGTTATTTACTAAAACTCATACGAAGAATAAATTCTTACGAGAGTAAAGCATTCACCCGACTAATTTGGATCAAAGCTCGTGTCTAGAGCTTATGTCATGCAAATGCACGTGATGTGTGTGAAGAGGAGCGTACCTACCTTTGACTCAAAAATGAAAGAGAGATAAAACTTGACAAAAACTTGGATCGATCTGAAAGCAAAAATTCAAGTGTTAGTATGACAGTTAAAAATGAAGCAATTAAAAACCTCAATAAACGGATCATAAGTTAACTAAATACTCGAATTCATAATTTCCACCAAGACGACAAAGTGTAAGCGACTTAGCCTGACTCTCTAAAAAAAAATTCCCCAGCGGAGTCGCCAAGCTGTCATAACCATTTTTTTAAAACAATTAAATATTATTTTAAAAGTAGTTATGACTTTAAATTGGAAAATTTGAGGAATTTGGATTAAAGGAATAGGAGTCTCCATCGGCCTTTGGGTTAGGTAGGTCGAATACCTAAAAACGTCTTTTTAAAATAATCTTAAGAAAAATCATTTTTAGGACGAAAACTGGTCTGCGTTTACCAAAGATTTGATTTAAACGGGTTCGGGAGTCGGTTACGCGTGGGGAAGGATTAACACTCCTACAACGCCCAAAATTGGTACTGCGTCGCTTACACGTTGTCGTAAATGGTGAAAATAATGAATTCACATTGACAATTAAAATATGATTCATTTATCGAAATTAATTAATTTGCTTTGAATTATTTAATTAGGAAAAATTCTTTAACTTGAAAAGAAACTTCGAGATTAACAATCCTCCATCGAGAAAGTTGTCTCGTCTATTTCTTATCCGTAAAAAATATTTCCTCATCTATTAAAAAATACAAATTGAATATAAATTAAATACGGACAATTTGTATGAAATAAAATAAATTGTTATTTACAACAATACTCATTGCATCATTTGAATTACAATAGAAACAAATTAATTAGTAAAACAAAAATTGATTTATTTCAAATTTTCCTTCCGTTTGAATGTTGTATTGAATCGCACCTCCTCCATAAGGTGGTACTTTTCACACCCATTTTACGACGAATGTTCTTGAAAATAATAGAAGGGCATATTGACTGAAATTTAATTAATAAATAAGCATATCGTAATAAACAACATATACATATATAAATATGTAAAGTAAAATTAACATAATACACATACATGTATACACATACATAATGGACTAAACTGAAAACAAATAAATATTGCAAACCGAAATAAAATGAGCAAAAATAAGTATTTGAAATTACAAGGATCAAAATAATAATTTAACCAAATTAAAAGGGCTAAAAAAACTAAAACAGAAGTTTAAAGGACTAAAATGACAAAAACATAAAATTAAAGGATCCAAATAACAAAAACAGAAAACCTAGGGGATAAAATAAAAAATAGAAACTTTAGGGACTAATAAACAAATATAAACAACTCAGAGCCTCAAATTGCAAGTATTAAATAACTTAGGTATTAGAAACGAAAATAACCCATAAATTATATTTATAGACTAAAATAAAATAAACAATAAACATGGAGGACTAAACAATAATTAAACCAAAATGTTAAACAATGACTAAAATAAAAGATTTATAAATATCATAACCAAATTCGAACACCCAGGAAAATATACAAAATATTAAATCAGGGATTAAAATGAAGGATTTACAAATGTTATGGCCAATTTCAAACATCAAAGGAAATATCAGAACTTATGAAAACAATGACTAAAATAATAAAGTTACAAATATTGTAGCCAAATTCCAATATCCACAAAATTACACAAAACACCAGATCAGTGACAAAAATGAAATAATTACAAATATAGTTCCCAAAGTCAAACATTAACAAAAATAATATAACACATAATAATAGGACTAAAAAATAAATATAGAAAAATAAGTGCTTAAAATAGAATAAAGCAAAAATATTCATTATGACTAAACCAAAATATTACAAAGCACGGGGAATTAAACGTGTAATTAACACACACGTTGAAATTACAAACTGGTCCCCCTCGAAACTACGTCGTTTTGTGGGGGATACTTAAGCCTAAAATCAGGCATTCCTCTCATCTCCCATTCATTTCTCTCGTTTCAGAAGAAAAGCAAGAGAGAGAGAGTTTAAAACTCTCTCAAAATCCCCTCATCGGGGAAGAAAAGTCAGCCGTCGGTGGTGGTGCTCACGGCAGCGCACGGCGGCGCACGACTGTCGGAGAAAGCCAAAAGACCCCCAAACTGTTCTTTTTCTCCCCCACAACCCGAATCCCAAGTCCACTTAACCTAAAAAGCCCTTTAAATCCCTAGATCTATGGATTACCTTTCGAATCAAATCGAAAACACGTCGACCTTTGGGTTTCCACAGCCCCGAACCAAGGTATGTTTCTATTTCTCCCTTGTAGCTTTATGATTTTCTGTTTCTCTGTGTTGTGTGCTAGGGTTTGAACGGATTCCCTTTGATTTTTTTGTTTTCGGTTTTTTTCTCTCTTGAGTTTTTTTTTCCTGGTTATCACCTTCCCCTCAACCCGAATGCTTCCCCTTCGAATCTCTTTGCTTTCTTTTTATCTTCTCTCTTCTCTCATCTTTCTCTGTTGTTTGATGGATTTGAGAGATACTTCAGTTCGTAAGGAATGATATCCCTATATTAATGCTGATAACTCTTGGATTTGATGAGATTTGTTCTCTGTATTAATTGATTGAGTCATTGTTGGTGCAGATGGGAGTAGTCGGCGGTAGCAGAGGATACAAGCGGCGACAGAAGCTAGGGCTCAGAACTAGGGTTAGGGTTTAGTTGGGCCGGTTCAAGTCTGAACCGGGTCGGGCTCCAATGGGTTTGAACTTGTTAGGCTATTGGGTTGTATTGGGCTCTGGGATTGGGCCTTATTGGTGGCCTGCAACAAAATGTAACATGTAAATTAATAATAATAATATTACTAATAATAATAATAATAATACTAATAAAATAAAATAATAAATTAAAAAAAAAGATCCGGACAAAAACGGGTGTCTACACTCATCATGAAAAATTTAGTTTTAAAAAAATACAAAAAGAATATTGAGACCTTCATTTCATAAATAAGTATTTGAAGTCTTCCCCTTTCAGTTTCCTGAGTATAACTGGATCAAAATAGAAGTTTAAAATCGCGCCTATCATATTACAAATTGAATTAAAGCGTGTTTAACTTTCGGATTTATCCCTTGAATTGACGTCCATGTGCATTAAAATCTCTGTAAGGCATCGGAATTCTTTGTATTAAGGGACTAAATCCACAAATGGCATCAATTTTACATTTTTGAAGACTTGAGTTGTTGACATTCTCCCATTCAATGTACTGGGTATATTTGACAATACACTGATAATCTAACTTGTTTCAGTGGAGGAATTTTTTGTTGATTCTGTCCCTGAGCAGCCGTGCTCTCCGTCCGATGAAGATAAGAAATCATATCCCCAGGTGAGTCTTGTAGCCTTCATCTTCTTGAAGTTGTTGGGAATAAGAACAAAGATTTGACATCCTATTCAGTAGGCATTTTCAAATTTAAGTTGTTAACAAATTTGAACATCTAAGCGGTGTGACTTTAGCTTGTGATCAAGTCAATAGCAGCCAGCCCACAAGCTTATTTCTGTAAATTGTTAGCTTAGCTTTCATTTTTATGTAGCAGTAATGAACATGGTATACAAAATGGATCGAACTAGGCCTCGGTATTTTATGTTTCTCGTTTGTTTCAGCTAATAGCGGTTTATTAATCGTCTTCACCAACCACCAACAATCTTGAAGCGGAGTCCTAAACCAAAGAACTTGATCGAAAGGATTTAACTAGTTTGAGAAGATTCTAAATTGCTATTGAACTCGAAAATTCAATTCAACTATACTTTATGAATACCTAAATAAAATAAGAAAATAAATTAAAATAGGTTAGGATATAGAGTGCTGCAAAATTAAATATTAGCATTAATTGAAAGTATTAATCGAATATAAATAAATCAAATTATAACTTTTCAATTAAAGAATCATTGATTTAAAAATAAGCCCATCCTGATTGATATAATAGTCGTGAAATAGTCATTATTACTCAAAGTTAACACAACTCTTCAATTTTTATATATACTAAAATATTAAAGTAAAATCAGTCACCTCTTAAGCAAATCCATCATTTTATTTAAAATTTTAGGTTTGAATTTTTTACAGATTTAAAATTTTGATAGATAATAATATTTAACTCAAAAACCCAGAAAATAATAGTTAAACAATTTATGAATTAATTAAAGTTATTATTATATATATATATATATATATATATATTCAAATAATTCAAAATTCGACTTATTCTCGTCCCTAGTTGTCACATCTACCTCTATTAATATGAGACCGATCAACATCATTTTCCAAACTCAATTGATTACACTTTTTTCTCCCCAGAGAGTAATTTTTCCGAGATTTTTCAGGAAGGGGTTTTTAAAACCTCTAGCATATCTTATGAGGATTAAAACCGCCTTACAGTACCTAATTAAGACCAAGGAGATCTTGATTTAGTGATAAGGAGCATAACTAAGTTTATTATGACGAGTTAATTGCAAAGTTGGTTGTTTTACACGATTAAAGGTAATTTGATATTAACCCAAACGGGTGGAAAATATAATGGCTGGTGAATAAAGAGAACAGTCCGTACAAAATTGCAGGCATTTAGATTTTCCTGAAAGCTGTATTTTTGAACGAATTTAAGTTCTTAAATCTCAATGGCCCGTAACTTGTCAAGCAGTCGATTCCAATTTCACTCCTCAGTTCTCATTAGGTGTATGAACAGTGTCTCATTTCTTGGAAGGCTTTTTGAGCTTCTTCTTTGACCTTCTGAAAAGAACCCATAAAAGAAGAGACATCAAAATGCAAAAAAGCAGCACACTCAGAATACGAAGACATCTACTGTGTGTACCATCAGCCATGTCGAATATCGAATACCATTCTTCACTGCATTATTTTGTAAAGAAAAACACCGAGAAGATCAGAAATTACCTCCTCCTGGGTTTATCACCAACACCAAGCATGCCCTTCATCAAAGAGCTTATATCCACAGAGCGTTCACGCATGATCTTATCATGGTATATCTTGCTCCCAATCTCGCATATTTCTTCTTCCACCTCTTCCAAAGTTTGATCCACATTCAGCCGTAGCTCCCCTTTCCTGATCACAGTTACACCGAAACCATTTGCTTTGGCTTCTCTAAAAGCATCCTATTACGGATTAATGAAAGTTAATAAGAATTAGAAATCATTCCAACCTCATGAAGAACAGACGGAAATGAAAAGAAAAGAAAAATATATAATATAATTACCGTCACCTCTAAATGCTTTTTAGGTCGATTTTCAGTTATCAGATCAGTAGATAGTTTGTATTCTTTAAACTGCAAGGAACATCACAACAATAAAATAAAGTTTGGTCTGAATGATCTTCTGCATGCAACTAGCATGTTCGCTTGTAAGTTGGATAAATGAGGACATATTGGTTTTTCAGGCAATCTTTTTACACTTCAAATTCCCCATTTATATAGATATATATAATCTTAATACAATATATTTGACCATATTCATGGTAGAACTAATCAAAATTTACTTGGGTGGTTGTGGAACAATAAAGGCTCTGCCGTTTCCAAGCATTTCCGAGTGAGCCTGCATGATGTAGCAAAAACTTTGCAATCGCCAGCGTCTTCAAAAGCAATCACATGGTGTGGTTTTGGTTCCAGTTCAAGATCTGCTGCCATCTCCAGTGCATAAAATCCTATCCTCTGGTCGTCATTTTCAAATGTATAATTCAATACACTGCGAAATAAACAGAAGATTAGAGTGTGTTCAATAACCAGTACCATAGAAAATAGGCATGGCACAAGCCAAAAGCACATTATTAGAAACATACCACAGCTTATCAATAATCTTCTGGAACAATACAACTTGTCCAAAAAATTATGCAAATA
This sequence comes from Hibiscus syriacus, assembly GCF_006381635.1. Classification (NCBI taxonomy): domain Eukaryota; kingdom Viridiplantae; phylum Streptophyta; class Magnoliopsida; order Malvales; family Malvaceae; genus Hibiscus; species Hibiscus syriacus. The sequence continues at coordinate 285,725 of NW_024062803.1, read as the reverse complement.
CTTACCAGTACTGTGGAAGATCTAACCACCATAGATAATCTTCTTCCTTGTCTTCTGCATACTCTTGATACTTGCTCACAACAGCTTGTGGTCCAAATAATTTCATTTCTCTCTTAAGTTTGTTGAGTTTCTTTTCCATGAATTTTTTGTTTCTCTCAGGAAGTTTCTTCATCAGATCTGCCGCTTCTTGTATTTCTTTTTCAGTGATCCATCGGTCTAAATCCTTCCCATATCCTTCATAATGGATTTGACTTCAGGGTCAGTCTCGGCATTATAAGATTCCAAAAACCCACGGGACCATTTCTTTGTATGCTGCCAAAACTCCTTCCCTGATTTTTTACCAGGTTTGAAAGAACCATCACTGCCTTCGATAATATCTTGGAATCCTTTTTATCTGCACCATGAAATCGACTCTTCAAATCTGATGAAGAACTAGATAAATCTTCATCTGTGACTGTGAGTTTCTGAAGGAAACTTTGTCCATCTCCTTTTGTTGGATTGTCATACCAACTTTTCCATTAAAAAGTGCTTTACGCTGTTCTTGGAAGTTGCTGAGGAATTCGGGACTTTTCTCTAATGGGGGTCCCTTCCAGCGTGGTATGATTTTTTCTGGCGGATCATGCAGGCTGATACCATCTAGAAGAAAAACCAAAGATTTTATTAGCAGCATTGTATCATTAACTTCTATATCTAAATACCAAGTAATAACAATCAGTAAATCAGAAAAAAATTGGAGCTGTTCTACATAGAAGATACAAGTACAGAAAACAACATGCCTGAAGAAGGATTCCAGATTTTGAATCATAAGTCATAAACCGGTGCTGCTATAAAAAAAATTTAATTGTATGGTGCAATATTTCTTTTTTCAGGGGATAGAAAATAAATAACATAATTATGCCTTTAGAATAACTACCTGCTCCATAATCAAGATTTCGATATTAGAATGAAGCCACTCATGGAGGTGAGACAGTTTTTCGTTTTCTTTCTCAACTTTCTTCTCCAGACCTTGGAAGAATGCAAGTTTCTCTTCAGCATCCATCAAATAAAAGGGATCTCGGCCTGACAACTCATTTTCTCGGACCTGGAAACAATGTCCCTAAGTCTATCATCTTTCATCCACTCTAGCTCATTTTCATCTTCATTAGAGCCAAGTCTTTATCTCTGCATGCACATTTAATTGTCACCAGCTTTCTCCCTAGCAACCATGTAATTTTCTCTAAATCCATCTCCAATCTTTTTAAGTACAGGTTCAACCTCATGAAATTATTCTCTATCCAATTCTCCGTCTTCGCTGATCGCCCTTGTTCTTTACTCTTACCAGTGCATTTTTGAGAAGAAGATAGAGGTTGTTGATGAACATTTTCTTTGCATTCTTCATCATTTTCCTTATTAAGCATGGACTCTTTGTCCCCCTGAATAGCACTTTCACAGGCATTTACAGAAGCTGTAGGCTCTGAATCTCCGCTGGAACTGCCGTGTGGGAACATTTTGTTGTTCGCATCTATTATCTGCTTTGTACTTGATTTTTATCATTTGGTGGGATTAAATCAGGAGCACTTTCTTGCACAGATTCCATTACAGATTCTTCGTTAAACTTTCTTTGTCAGATTTGAGGAAAGGAACTTCCTAGCTTCCTTCACCGACAATATGACCTTGGTTTCTTTCCAAAAGAACTGCTCTCTGAAGTATATGATTCATTATCAGGAATGACAGGGGGTTGGTTACATTCTCCGTTGACTAATAAAGTACTCTCCATATTTTTAAGTCATTTTTTGTGCTTGCTCATCTTTTGATAACTGTACACTTGAAGCATCGATGACTTGCCTAACTCTACTATCCAAAGAATCTACTCCATTTGGATTGTGGTTACCTTTGGCTTGTATGAAATCTTCTTCTATAGAAGGGTTACTCAGGAAAATCATGCAATCTTTTCCATCCTCTTCGGCTGGCTCCATCTCATCGGAAAATTCCTTGTTTGCAGCTTGGACTTCTTTTTCTTCCTTACCAACTCCAGATTGCTCTCTAGCCTCAGTCTCCCGGGCTTTCTTGGCCATCCATTTAATTTCCTCAATTTTACCCTCAAAATCCCGAGATTTGCTACTCTGAGAGCCAGAAGAATCCAGCAATGCCAATTTATCTGTTGCAGCCTTTGCTTTTAGTATGTTATTCATAAGTTCTCGCTTATCCAGCCGTGGTCTTTGAGACGACATGCTCAGCGGTTCAACAGATGCTTGAACAACTTCGACTACCCTTCTCCAATTTCTCTCTCCCCTTCCTAGACCTTATCTTTCTCCTCATCATTTCTTTCTCCAACGGTGTGTATTCCGCAGCCCTTTTTCCACTAACAAACAACTTCGACGCCCAAACTATGATCAAACCACCAAGCAGTAAAGTCCCAACGCTAGAGAGTTTCGGGATAAACCCAGGATGAAGAATAACCCCACGAATTCCACTCATGAAACCGGACTCCTCTTTAGAAACAACGAACTTTGCTACCGAACTAGTCCTTGGAATCACATTTTCACCCGTTTCCATCTCCCTAGCTAAATTCTTTGCATATAGAATTCTAGAATTTACTTTCTTCATGTCTTCAAGTTCAAGTCTTTTCAAAATCTCATCCTCATGAACCCTAACCCCTTTTACGTTCCCTTCCACATCTTGCGAAACCGTGAAAACAGGACCCGACCCGATGCCCCAAAACTCAGCATCTTTCTTATACTGGTCAAGCCAATTCTCTAATTTACTCAACAAAACAGATTCCCCTAATCGCTTTGATTTTAGTTCACCTGCATCGTTATCTACATCACTCTGTTTGGTGCTACCAGAACTTAAATTCTCAAATTTTTCTAAACTGTCATTTGGGTTTTGAATATCAGTAACTGGATTCAAAGGAGTGGGATTCTGACGCACCTTCTGATGATCAGTGAGTTTTTTCCTAAGCGAATTGCGGCGGCTCGTTTTCCGTCCAAAATGAGCTGAAACATGAAAAACACCGGTCCCGCGAGGCGGAGGAAATGATGGGAGTTTGTGTAACCTATGCAGGGATTATTGTTGGAAGTTTTGATGGGAATTCGGGGAGTGAAAGATGAGAAGCTGGATAGAAGCTGTGGGTTTTAGAGATTGGGATATTGAGAACCTCCATTGAATATTACCAAAAATTTTCGATATTTGAAGATAAAAATGAAAAAAAAAGTTTATAACTTTCTGATTTCTGCTCATAACATTAAACAACACTACTTTTGCTTCGAAGAGTGAAGAGAGGTTTTGTAGGAACTCTGCAGTCCGGATAATGCTAAAACCCCTTTGGAGATATAAACGACGCTGTTTTAATAACAACTTTGGAGAATTGCCTGTATTTCGCCAAGTGTCCCGTCACCCCTCCCCGTCAACATCGTCTTCCATTCCTGGCTTTTAACAGTGATGGCAGATTCGGTAAGAACTAAGGAATCAGTGAGCATTTACAATTAAAGAAATTCCCAACTATTTTTTTTTTCATTTGACTAACAGATTTTTGCAGGGAAATATCGTGGCTGCACTTTGCTCCTCACTCACATAATCACATCCCAGACGGCTCTGAGCAAAGCTAAGCTGTTCAAGCAACCCATTTATCTTCAATGTTTTCCCACAGAAAATGAAAACCAGATCAATTAATAATTTAATCCCACATACAACCATTATGTTTTAATCTTAATTATAATATTAACTTGAAAATTCGTGAACCAAACAAAGTTGAAGTAATTAATTAACTTAAAAAAGAATATCCAGTAGACAAAAGACGTTGTTCTGTTTCTGAGTCTGTATGATATGTCTAATTACTCAGAAGATATCATTAATTATTCTTTTAATTCTCCAAATTTATTTTTATAGTATTTTTTGTTTGTTCCCATTTCTGGCAAGTTTCGTTAGCTACTTTCTATTATTTCTTTTTGGCTTCGATTTGAGAGTATCTGTTAACGGTTCGCTGCTAAAAGTTGTTCTCCTTGGCTCCTTGCTCCTCCATGTGTAAGTTAATTCTTCATTTTTATCTTTTTTATTATTATTTTTGTTTGGCTTTGAACATTATCATTTTCAATTTCTTGATGTTCTGTTCAAATTTGATAGTTTGAGAAGAGATTTTGATCTGATAAAGGTGCTTATTTTAAAAAGTATATTGGACACTCAATTTCCTTTAATTTTTTTGTTTGTTAATAGTAAATTTAGTTGTTTGCTTGCTTAACTTGTTTAATGTTTTATTTTCTGTATAATACAACAAATTCTCAGATTTTGACAGTTTTTTTTATTATTTTTTTATTATATTTGTTTTCTGAAGTTTCTTCGGATGATGTGCTAGAGTTTAAGAATATTTTGTTTGAATTGGATTTTATTTGGAATTGGATAGTATGGAAAGAGATGGGCAAGAAATGACAGCTAATGAATTACCCCAGACTGCTGAATACAAAAGAAAAGATTTCAGTTTTGCACTTCCTTGTCCTACCACTTCTTCTATGAACGAGGCCGAGACCGAGACCGGTGTAATATTGGAAGAATTGACATTGGAAAACTATAAGAACTTGAGTTTGAGTTTAGCCAAGAGCTTGAAAAAGTTACAGCAGGGTCAGCGGAAACAAATGTATCATTTCGAAAATAGGTCGGAGCATGATGTTTTGGATGAAAAAGCGAACAGTACCTTGTTGAGAGAGAAAGAACAGCTTGCAAGAATGTCTTTTGAGAACCATAAGAGCAAGGATATTGATCAAACATCACTGGAAATTGCTTTGCCTTTGAAAGCTACCGAGGTCAACTTGGCTATCTCAATACATTGTCAGCTGCGGCTACTCGATTGAAAACATCTTCTAGGCCTAGCTTTTCTCAGTTGTTTGTGAAGAAAGGCATGAAAGGGAAGGGTATTATCAGAAGAGAACAACAAGACCAGCCTGTTTACCAGGGATGATAGTTCTGCTACTGAGTACAGACCCTGGCTCCAATGGGATTAGTTTGAGAGAATGGCTAAACAGGGAGTCTAAAAGAAGATAAAGTTGAAAGCCTGATTATATTGTGGGGTTGGTTGGATTCGGCACATTCACAGGAGTTGTGCAGGATTTACAGCCATCCTGTTTCAGTTTATTGTCATCAAATAATGTTATCTATACCGGACTGTCTGTCAAGAAAGGCCTAGAGTCGGCAGTAAATAATGATTTGAAGAGGAAAAGGTCCCTGGAACAAGGCATGAATGTTGCCAATTGTATTCAAAGTGCAAAGCATGAGAAGAACACGAGACCTCCTGGACACAAAACGGAATTCACCTCTCCTCATGGATCCGGGACTGAGATGCGAAATATTGTTGGTTTTCATACATCTATTAAGCAACATTCTAAGCCTTTTGTCATTCAGCATCCATTTTTCCACTATGCTACATCTGTTGTGCAGTCTTCTTCTGCAGCTATGCATTGGAAGAGAGGTAGTATGTTCGGCCAGGGGAGCTCAATGGAAGAAACCTCACAATTTCATCAATATATATAGCCTTGGGTTCTTCTTTTTGAGGTGATGAGTTGTATTATTATTTCATATTCTTTAGTACTTGGGGAATTCCTTTCTTTGATGTTCTCTAAACAGAATATGATGTATTTCAACCAAGTATTGCTATTAGGTCAACCAAATAAGACTGTGAGTCTTGCTTATGACTCTTAGAACCATAGATTTTACATTGAATTGATATGAGATTTTAGTCAGATTGGATCATATAAGACCGTAACATTAACGTATGTGAAAAAAGTCCATTCCCTTCTGTCTATAAATTCTTACACATCAATTTTACATTAGTTCAGGAGTTGGATATCATGTTGTAATGGCTGATATTAGTTCTAGTAATTGATGATTAGATCTGAACCAATAAAAAGGGCACTGAATTTGTTAATACAATTTGTGCCTATTAGGGACAAGGGGAAAAAAGGGAAATTTGATTCACAAACTTCGGGACAATATATATGGTATTCTCTTACTACAGTGAGGCATTCTTACTCGGAATCTGGTGCCCTTGTTGTATCTTTGTAGTCACTGAGAGAGTATCTTAAAACGCTAATCACATGAATCTTTACTTTTAGAGTTGTTCATGTAGAGTAAGTTGGGGTAAATAAATGCTTCATAGTACTGATACTGACTTTGACATAGGGTCCAATACTTGAATCGTAATAATCTAGAAGTTATGTTTATAGCAGCTTAAGCATGCTTTCAACTCAACTTTTCTAGAATCTCCGAAAGTCTGAAAGGGTTTGCCATTAAACATCTGGTTTTAAATGTCTCAGTTCCTATACTTTGAATCATAGAGTGATAGGAAGTATATCATTTCAATTAATGAGGATGTTTCATCAGCTGCTATGTCTTTATGATTCAATGGAGCAGCATTCTGCAATGAAGTCGGACTTGAGCCAGTGGATTCTTCCACCAAATTTCCTTTCAGAATGTCCAAAGGAAGCTGCCTTTTGTCTTATGCTTCTTCATCCTGAACCCCTGTCTCGTCCAACAACTAGGTATCAATGAAATCTTTTATTATCAGTCATCATCTGCTGTACGGTTGTACCTATTAGTTTTATATCGTTTTTGTTTACTCTAAGCTGTCATTTTATATTTTAAATTATCAATTATATTTTATCGTCTACTGCAATGGAAATTTAATGTTTTCTTTTACTTGTTTTAGTCTTTAAGTACATTTAAATTCTGTACAAAACAGGGAAATCCTGGAGTCTGATTTATTTTGTGGATCCAAGAATTGTTTCATGGTAACAATTTGTCAGAATCTTCTGATAGTGATATTGATGAATCAGAGATATTACTTCATTTTCTAACTAGACTAGAAGATAAAACAGAAGCATGCCTCCAAATTTATTGAAGAGATTAAGTTCTTAGAAGAAGATATTAAGGAGGCTAAGAGAAGGCAACCATTAAGGACATCCTCGGTTTTCCCTAAGAAGCAAAATGAATTTTCTGATGCAGGAAAAAGGTAGAGCATTTTGAAGATCCTGGAACCTCCGTTACTCACAATATACCAAATTTGAAGTTAGATGCCAATGATCGATGGTTGTCAAAGAATATCCGGCAATTCGAGAATGCCAACTTCTCCATGAGATCCAAAATCCACTCTTATGAACTGCTGCGCTCATCAGGCTCTGATAAAGACTTGTTGAAAAATAGAGGAAAAGTTGTCCAAGTTTCAAAGTGAGAATAGCAAGCAACTAATGAACCAGAAACCTATTGATCCCCTTGGGAGCTTTTTGAAGGTTTGTGCAGTTTGATTGCTATAACAAGTTTGAAGTCTGTAGAAAAATAAGAAATAGAGACCTCAAACTCTGCAAATGTGATATGTACTCTTAGTTTTGACCGTAGTGAGGATTATATTGCCACTGCTGGCATATCGAAGAGAATCAAGATTTTCGAATTGATGCATTTATGAATGACTATTGATACCCACTATCCTGCCATCGAGATATCAAACAAGTCAAAGATTAGCTGTGTTTCCTGGAACAACTACATAAAGATGTGTCGTCCAGTTAAATACCTGTTCCAACTATGTGAATGTTTATTAAATAAAGCATTCAGGTTTTATCCCACCAACATTATATATAGTGATAAATATAGAAGTATGTCCATCATTGCTTTGGTACTATCCAGTAGAGAGGTAAATTATTTTTCATGATCAACGTCAAGCTATCCTTTGTGCATTTTATTGAAGTCCTTACCACTTCAAATTTGGGAATTATTTGCCTAGATTCTGAATTATATTGTTCTATTGCATCAAAGAGTTATTGCAACTATCGAAGTTCTCTCCAAACGTTTGATTTGTCTTCTGATTTGTGTTGGCTTATGGTGTTTTTATTATTGAATTAAGGCTGTATCTATGTACTTAAGTGATAAAATGGTGTCCTATGGTACAGACATGGGACGCAGGAACTGGTCAAGGACTCTGTCAATACGATGAACACTAAAAGAGGGCACGGTCTGTCAACTTTTCTCAGCTGACCCGACAAAGTTTGCCAGTGGAAGTGATGAATGCTCTGTGAAGCTTGGAGCATTAATGAGGTATGGTTTCCTGCCTCACTTATCATGTAGCTGTAAATGATTTGGTGTTTTTCACAAATCAGATACACCCATAAATCACCTACGTGCTTGCTATTCATATTGTGTTTTGGAGCATTAACCTGTATGTTTTCAGCAAAGCTTAGAAGAAAAAATTGAACGAAATTATTGCAGAAAATTTCACTTGGAACCATATGGAGCCATGCAAATGTCTGCTGTGTTCAGTTCTCGAGTTTCTCTCCTCATCTGTTGGATCTCAACAAAACTTACTCGGACAGATCGCCCTCCACCACTTGTGGCTTAACCTTTACAGGCCATAAAAATGAGAAGGTTTGATACTTTTTTCTATTTCCGTTAAAATTGAGCATCTGCCATTGTTTTTTACCGATAACCATTTGTTTTCTGCATGGACAGAACTTTGTGGGTTTGTCTGTATTGGATGGATATATAGCATGCGGTTCAGAAACGAACGAGGTAAATATAGTTTAATCGGAAATGAAGTGCTGAAATCTGTTGCTCTAGTCTGGATTTCTTTATTCTTATTGTTTTTTATCATTGACAATACACATGACTTACATGCGTGCAATTCTGAGCCAACACTAAACTGATCCAAATCATTTTTTCTTTCTTGTACTTTTGAAGGTTTATAGTTATTATAGATCTCTGTCAATGCCAATCACTTCCTATTAGTTTGGTTCTGTTGATCCTATTTCTGGGCATCAAAACACAGACGAAGATGGACAGTTTGTTTCTAGTGTCTGTTGGAGACAAAAATCAAACATGCTTGCTGCTGCCAATTCAACTGGATGTATAGAATTATTGAAACTAGTGTGATGAAAGCGTTTCCCCAGATTAGCTCTGCTCTAACCTGTAATTAGGTTGCCCATCCTGAAGATAGATTGTATTCACTTTGAGAAACCCATGGTAGCAGATTGCTAAGGCTGAAGGGTGAAAATGAGAGCCAAAACTCCACTAACTCTGTTTCTGCCTTCAATGAGTGTGCCTATGAACTGAGTATGTTTATGCATGACTGTTGTGTAATCAGGCGCTAAACCCTCAGAATTGGTGGTTAAAGACGAAGATGACATTACTCCAAGTTAATGGTCGACTGCCCCTTGTGAACAGTTAATGGCAACATTGATGAAGTGTTCAGGCTTTCTTCGGGTGCAGTAGTTCATTAGCAGAAACATTACTGATAGACATAGTAGTAGAAGAAGGTGTCCTCCAAGAATTTCCCGTTTAAAAAATATTGAAGCCGTCAAGATGTGAGTGCTTCGTAAGAATTAAAGTGGCATGCAACTGTAAGTTTTGTGGCAAGGTATTTTCACAAGTATTTTGCTTCTTGATTTGTAGATAATTTTCTTTATGATCAATTCAATAAAGTTTCTCGCTGTTGCCGACAATATAAAACTAGCCTTTCTGATCGAGATGTAGTCTCTAGATTTTCCATATGAATTGGAAGTCCTTTAAGATTTAACTTTTATATATGTTTCTATTTGCTGTCTATAGTATGACCATTAGAAATTATTATGCAGTTTGTATGTATTTAATAGCACCATTAGGATTTGATTCTTTTACTTGCAAGAATAACAATATAGATCAATCAAGTACAATATAGCACCGTTAGGATTGATTTTTTTCCTTCTTATGGATAAGATGATCAAGCCTCTGATTGCATGGAAACCAGAACAACAATATAGATCAATCTGAGTACAATTATTATGTAACTAAAGGTACAAAACAAAATTGAACAGCTTGTGAACTGGCTCAAAAAATGTGTATGCATTTTGTTGAGCATTACCGAATTGCTTCTGCTAAAGTTCTAGCAAAAAAATGCTATATATTTCATATATCAAATCCTATGTCAGTTCAGCACAATGCTAAACTTACAGGTGCAAGGTGTCAGCCACTCCAAACTTTGAAATCTTGATAAGCTCTGAGTATTGTTCTTTGGATTGGCTGCTTTGAATACTACCTTTGCCACTCTGTTTCTTCTTAGGTTGGATTTTTGTGATTATTGATCTGGCAAAGAATTCCATCACTGTAAATTAGATCGAACTTGTTTCTGTGTCTAAGAAATCAACCTGTTGAAAAGACTAGGTGATGAGCACAGAATCAGGGACATGCTGGATTTTGTTCTCCGTATTCTGGGACTCATTAAGAGCTGGATTTCCGAACTCTTTGTGTCTGGAACTCACTATGAGATGGTTTTCTGAATTTGTTATGAAACTGCGGACACACTGAATCGTTGGAGGTGTTGATGATCTTCCTTTAGGTGTCACTGGAAAAGAAGAAGCGGGTTGTCAGCATGAATTGCAATGTTTAATTTTTGACACGAAACAATAATTTTGTGTGTGCCTTATTATTTCAAGAGGAAAAGCATGGAAAATAAAGTTCATGGGTGTGATCAATTACCTGGTTGTTTTGCTTTATCTGGAGATTTCTTCACTTTCAAAATTGGTTCCAGTTTCATCTGAGCCATGACAATCAAATTAAATGTGAAATCAAGATACCCAAACGCCATTGATATATGTGTGTGTGTGTGTGTGTGTCTTCAGAACACAAGAAAAGGCAACATGATAACTGTCATAATAGAAGCTGCAGAAAAAAACATGAACTTTTATTATCACAATTGGAACTTGGCATTAAAGACAACGGAAGCTTCATATCCGGTACAACTTCCATTATTTCTATCCCAAGGGTGAACTATACAAGAAGCTTAAGTGCTGTCATAATAAACGCTTAAAAAAATAGAAACTTCCGCTATTACAAAATATGCTCAAAAGGGTTTCAGCCATAGCATCTAATGGGGTCAGTGCAACCTTTATCAGCGGATTGTTTAGCCCCAAAACGTCCACCTTTCTCCAAGTATTGTTGATGGTACTCTTCTGCCCTATAAAACCTTTTCGCCGGGAGAATTTCCGTCACAATTTTCTTATCTTTCAACTCTGATTGCTTGGCCTCCATTGACTACCTTGCCAAACGAGCCTGGTTCTCGTTGTAGTAGTATATCCCAGATCTATACTGAGCTCCCACATTTCCACCCTAACAAAAAGTTAAAAAGTACCCGATGAGGAAAAGGACGTACATCTAGTGTGCAACATAAGAAAGAATGGACGAACCTGCCGATTGAGAGTGGTTGGATCGTGGCGTTCCCAGAAAACGGAGAGGAGATTGCTGTAAGTGCAGATTTCAGGGTCGAACTGGATCCGAACCACCTCGACGTGGTTGGTAGAACCGGTGCATACCAGCTTGTAATTGGGGTCGTGTGTATGACCCTGTGAGTAGCCAGCCTCTGTTTTGGACACCTTCGACTCGCTGAAACGCCAACTCTACTCCCCAGAAACACCCGGCTCCGAACTGGGCAAACTCGTGAGCTGGGTTACTTGGGTTGTCCTCGTCGGCGTCGAAAGCAGGGTTGTTGTCGCTGCTGCCGGCGGTAGCGGCCATTGTTCAGTTCCCTAACAAACTTCTGCAAATACAATACTAAGGAAACTAATCACAGTCCTACGTGTTTTATGCGAGTATCGTTCGACTTTTAAAAGAATCAACTAAAACCTATTGCCGGCCAAATTCGACGCTACTAACCTTTATAGGAAAATCAAATAATATAAATGATATTTTTTATTAAACATATAATTTAATTATAAATATAATAAATGAAATGGAAATTCCAAGTATGTATATAACATTGTTAATTTTATAAGAAAATATGTTAAATATTTCTCTAAAAATATTACATATTATATATTTATTTTCATTTAAAAAGTAATTAATAAATGATAAAACATAATGATCAGGAGAATTGTTTGTTAAGCAAAAAAGAAATTCGTGTTAATTATTATAAAATATTTTCATAAATTGCTTAAGTTAGCATTTATTATCATCAAAAACAGGCTGGCGCATATTATATCAGTACTAATCACGGCTACATAATAAATGCCAAAGGCGTCACTTATCATTCTGTTTGTTTCTCTTTCTAAAAGCGGCTGGCGCCGGGCTTCTTTTTTGCCCTTTCCGATCTAAACCCTAGTTACAGGAGAAAAGAAAGAGACAGAACAAATGCCGAGGGAATCATAACACTCCAGTGGGACAATGCGGGAACCAGATCGGAATGGAGTTTTGGAACAGCTTTGCCTCGAACACGGCATCAGCAAAGAAGGCATCCTTGAAGATTTCGCTACCCAGGTTCTCTTAATTGTTACTTTTTTTGCATTTTAAAGCTTCACTTTCCAGTTAATTATGGAAACTCACGTTGATTTTATTTAATTGCAGTTTTGTTAAATAATAAATGCCTATATGATTTGAAAAGTACTTGCTAATTAAGTAGTCAGATTAGGCCTTAAAGTCTCCATTAGTGATAGTGATAGTTTAACTCATAAGTTGTTGATGTTGAGATGATTTATGCGAGACATAAGTGATTCACTCAGTTCTTGCTGTTAAACATCAGTGTCTCTCTGTTTTTAATTTTCTCCGCATGGATGATGCAGGGAGGTGATAGGAAAGATGTCTTCTTCTACCAAGCGGACGATCAACATTATATTCCACGTGCTTTACACATAGATTTGGAACCTAGGGTAATTATGGAATTCAAAAAAGTGAATTCAAAAATCTCTACAATCACCGAAAACATATTTGTTTCTGATCATGGTGGAGGTGCTGGAAACACTGGGCCAGTGGATATCATCAGGTGGTTGTATAAATCATAGAGGCTTGGACCTTTACACTTTTGTAGATCCTATTCGAATAGTTTTCAAGTAACATTAAGAAATAATTATGGTCTTCTGCACATTATTCTAATTAACATGTCCATATCATTGTGTTGTTAGAAATATGATTGCGATTTCAAGTAACTGTAATTGTTATTGACGGCAGAATAGAATCAATAGATATATGCTTTCATGAGATGTTATCAGCTTTTCTTTTTTTTAATTCTTGATTCATTTTATCTTATTTTTATAGATCGGATATATTGCAAACTTTTATCGAAAATTCTGACACGAGTCACACTACTTGTATATCATTCAACTGCTGTTAATAATCTTTTACCAAAATCCAGTCCCATGATCTTGGTTTTCAAGGCGATTTTCCCAAAAAAAATCATCCCATATCATTTTTTTTCTTTATCAGATACCGTTCAGATTATATTTTTCGATATAACACCCTTTTCAGAAAGGCACGTCCCTGCAACGCGTTTTACGTTGATTTGGCGTCACGTGGGGTAAGACACGCCCCATGCAGCGCGCCTTATGCTGAGTTGGATACATGTGGATAAAGCGCAGCCCTTGGGGCGCGCCTTACGCCACGTAGGGCTATAGCGCGGTGCAAGGGCCGCGCCTTTGCTTTAATTCTGACACGCGTCAGAAAGGCCCACCCCCCGTAGCGCGCCTTAGATTTAATTACCTAATTACCCCGATCGTTCCCATCCCCTCCCTATAAATACATCCATTCTCAATCACTTTCATCACACCAAATCCTCTCAACTTCTCTCAAATACTTTTATATTCTCTTATAACTGTTTAAGGTATATTTTATTATATTTAGTATTTTGTTAATAATTTATTTAACTATTTAAATATTTTATTTAATTAATTTTTTTTATAGATATAAAATGGAAGGCAGTGTACTTCGCTTGGATGAAAATCATATATCTCGACATTTTGCTGATACGGTAACATTTTAACGTTTTAATTTAAATTATTAGTAATAATTTATTTAATTATTTAATGCATGATTATTAGTTTAAAATTATCTTTGTAATTATTTATATTTAGGAGATATACCGTATATTAGATTATTTTATTATGACCTTAAGTTAGCGATATCTACCCGTGTCTGGCCATATTTAGCAGAGGCTGAATTCGGTCACATAGTAGATAGAAGGTCACTGTAAGATAGAATCAAGCCTTATTTCTGCCTTAGTGGAGCGTGGAGGCCGAGACCCACACATTTCATCTTCAGTGCGGAGAGTGCACGATTACGCTTGAGGAAATTTCTATGCACTTGGGGCTTCCGTGGATAGAGATGTGATATCAGGGTGGTTCACAGTTCATGTACTACTTGTGCTGGATTATCTAGGACGTATCACGGAAAATTTTAACGGTGGTCGGATACCGTTAAATTGGTTAGATGCCAATTTTCGGGAGTTGAGCGAGGACACCTATGATAATGAAGTTAAAATGTATGCACGGACATGCATACTGCAGCTGATAGGAGGGTTACTGATGCCAGACAAATCGCGCAACCAAGTTCACTGTATGTGGTTGCAACTCTTGGCGATTTTCATCTGGCCAAATTACTCAGTTGGGACTCGACAGTTTTGGCTTTTCTGTATAGGGAGATGTGTCGAGCGTGACTACAGTAAAAATGCTATAGCGATATCTCCTTCTGCTGCAGCCTTGGGCATGGTATTATTTGCCATTTTTTATGTCCCGTTGTGAAAAACCTATTCGTATTTCCACTACTATTGAGGTAATTATAAAACCGATTTCGTATATTAATCATTTTACAATGTAAATAATTTTTTTTTCCTTGAACAGGTGGTCTACTGACAGGAAAAATCATCAGGAGCTACCTGATGATTTAGAAAAAAATTAGGGTGTTAATCGATCAGAAGGCTAGAGATACATGATGATAATAACTCACTATTATTTATTGATGAGTAATATTCATATTTATTGATAAATAATAGTGAGTTATTATCATCAGGTATCTCCAGCCTTCTGATCGATTAGCACCCTAATTTTTTCTAAATCATTAGGTAGCTCCTGATGATTTTTCCTGTTAGTAGACCACCTATTCAAGAAAAAAAATTATTATACACTGTATAAAATGATTAATATACGAAATCAGTTTTATAATTATCTTAATAGTAGCGGAAATATGAATGGGTTCTTCACAACGGGACATAAAAATGGCAATCAATACCATGCCCAAGACTGCAGCAGAAGGAGATATCCACCGATAGCATTTTTCTTGTAGTCAGTCGCTCGACACATATCCCTCTACAAAAAAGTCAAAACTGCTGAGCCCCAACTGAGTGATTCGGCCAGATGAAAGTTGTCAAGATGTTGCAACCACATACAGTGAATTTGGTTGTGCGATTTGTCTGGCATCAATAACCATCCTATCAGCTGCAGTATGCATGCCCGTGCATACATTTTAACTTCATCATCAGAGGCGTCCTCGCTCAACTCCCAAAAATTGGCATCTAACCAATTTAACGGTATCTGACCACCGTTAAAATTTTCCAGGACACGTCCTAGATAATTTTGGCACAATGTAGTCCAGGAACCATGAGCCACCCCTGATATCACATCTCCATCCACCGGGAGCCCCAAGTGCATAGAAACATCCTCAAGTGTAATCGTGCACTCTCCGTACGAAAAATGGAATGTGTGGGTCTTCGGCCTCCACCGCTCCACTAAGGCAGAAATAAGGTCTAGTTCTGTTGAGTTAATCGATTGACGGAATCGGCCAAGAGAGGGGTGAATTGGCAATAAAAATTTTGGTGGAAGTTTTTGCAGAAAATTGAAAGGAATTGCACAGCGATTTAGAGTGGTTCGACTTTCTCAACCAAAGTCTACGTCAACTACCTTAGCTATCCACACTAAGGATTTTCCACAAATTCACTAATTTGTCTTTCTTTTGAGGACAAAGAGTAACCTTACAAACCCTTAAGAATTATACCCCAAATTCTTGAGAACACTCTCTCCCAAAAAGAACAATACAAATTTGCAAACTTACAAGGAAATCCTCACAAGGTAGATTGTTTGCACAATTCTAGAACAAAGAAAAAAACACTCAAAAATGAATACAATTGAGCACAATAAGTGTTCTTGAAAGCAAAATGAATATTGAATGAATAGGCTTGAATTGCTCAAACTTGTGGTTTGATGCTTTCTCTTTGATTCTCTATTGATTCTAGTTGCTTGATGTTTCTTGTTGTTGATCAATGGCTTCTAAGCTTGCTTAAATACACCTTGAATCACTTCTAAACGTTGGGGATGATTAATGAAGATAATATAGCCGTTTTAGTGTGAAATCAATTAATAAAACAACTTGGAGCGTGGGTGGAATCGGTTCCCTAAGTGTAAAATTCAAATATTTCGACCGTTGAACAGTGGGGGGAATCGGTACCCCCTGAGGGAAATCGGTTCCCTCCGAGCATACTGGAATTCTCAGAGCCAAACCATTCAGGGGGAATTGGTTCCCCCTTGGGGGGAATCGGTTCCGACTGAGCAATCTGGAATTTTTGGCTTTGAAACTGTTGAAAACATTTTGATATTTCGATATAACAAATTAAGTTAAATGTATTTTAAGATTTTCCAAAAAGATTTTTTAAGTATATTCGATATAATTATTCGAATATCAAAACATTACTCTAAATCTTTCAAATATAATTTTTAATCCTTACTCAAGTGTAAAATTAAGTTTTAATCTTAAAACAATTTCAAAATAATTTTATAAAGTATTTCGAACCGTTTCAAAGTCAAAAATTCCAGATTGCTCAGAGGGAACCGATTCCCCCCTAAGGGGGTACCGATTCCCCCCTGAATGGTTTGGCTCCAAGAATTACAGTATGCTCGGAGGGAAACGATTACCCCCCAGGGGGTACCGATTCCCCCCACTGTTCAACGTTCGAAATATTTGAATTTTACACTTAGGGAACCGATTCCCCCCACGCTCCAAGTTGTTTTATTAATTGATTTCACACTAAAACGGATATATTATCTTCACTAATCATCCCCAACGTTCAGAAGTGATTCAAGGTGTATTTAAGCAAGCTTAGAAGCCATTGATCAATAACAATAAACAATAAGCAACTAGAATCAAAGAGAAAGCATCAAACTTCAAGTTTGAGCATTTCAAGCCTATTTTTCATTCAATATTCATTTTGCTTTCAAGAACACTTATTGTGCTCAATTGTATTCATTCTTGAGTGTTCTTTTTTTGTTCTAGAATTGTGCAAACAATTTACCTTGTGAGGATTTCCTTGTAAGTTTGCAAATTTGTATTGTTCTCTTTGGGAGAGAGTGTTCTCAAGAATTTGGGGTATAATTGTTGAGAGTTTGTAAGGTTACTCTTTGTCCTCAAAAGAAAGACAAATTAGTGAATTTGTGGAAAATCCTTAGTGTGGATAGCTAAGGTAGTGGACGTAGACTTTGGTTGAGAAAGTCGAACCACTCTAAATCGCTGTGCAAATTTCTTTCAATTTTCTGCTAAAGCTTCTACTAAAATTTTAATTGCCAATTCACCCCCCTCTTGTCCATATTCGTCAATCGATTAACTCAACAATTGGCATCAGAGCCTAACTCATTTGAAAGTTTAATCGCCTCTTGAGTCGATTCGGGAAGAGTTACATCGATAATCAAAGTCATCAATGGCCTCTACTTCAAACTTCGACTCCGGTCTCGATTCGATGCCCGTCAACAAGCCTCCTTTCTTCAATAGGGCTAATTATGCCTATTGGAAAAATAGGATGATGTACTTCATTCAAGCAAGTGACATGGGAGCATAGAATGTCGTAGAAGAAGGATACTTCAAGCCTCTCACTCATCCAAGATTATGGAGTGAAAGAGAGAAAAATGTTCCAGCTCAACTCCAAAGCCATCCATATCATATTTTGTGTTCTTGGACTAGATGAATACGGAAGAGTTTCATCTTGTACAACCGCCAAAGAAATATAGGACAAACTTCAAGTCACTCATGAAGGTACCGATGAGGTAAAGAAATCTAAAATTAGTATTCTAACGCATAGCTATGAAAATTTCAGGATGAAACCAAATGAAGATATCAAAGCTATGACGATAGATTCTCAACGATTGTCAATGGTCTCAAATCATATGGAGATCATTTCAAATGAAAAGCTTGTGGGAAGTTAGTCTACTCCCTTCCAAAATCGTGGCAATCAAAGAAGACGGCAATCATCGAGTCTAAGGATCTAACGTCCTTAACTCTTGAAGAGCTAGTCGGTTCACTCCTCACTCATGAAATGATGCTTGAAGATGAGGTGGACCTTGATAAGATTGAAGAGACACCAAAGGAGAAGGAGAAGAAGAAAAACATTGTAGTTGCTCTCAAATCCACAAAAGATGAGAGTGATTCGGATGAAGATGACGATGACGAGGAATGGCATTGTTTGCCAAACGGTTCAGAAAAATGATGAGACCTTACCGAGGAAGAAAATTCAAACGAAATGAAGGCCTCAAAAATAAACCAAAAGAGAAGGACCCGATCATTTGCTATGAATGCAAAAAGTCGGGCATGTCAAATATGATTGCCCACAATTGAAGAGAAAGGGTTAATCAAAGAATAAACACAAGGCTCATGTGGCTACATGGAGCGATGAAGAAGGTTCCGATGAAGAGGAACAAGAAGTAGCAAACTTGGCTTGATGACATTGGGGAAGATTCTAAGGTAACCTTTAACTCATCTGATTTTGATGATTATCCTATGATGGTTATTAGAGGAATATAATTGGTTGGCTTCGGATTATGAGAATTGTTTTTAAATATAAAAATGATGTTTCAAAATTGAAAAATTAAAATAAACTCATATCCAAAACCAACAACGATCTTGAAAGTAAAATCAAAGATTTGCAAATCAAACTAGAAGAGTTTGAAAAGAAAATTTTGGATTTGCAAAATTTCTTTCAAAGGTCAATGATGATCATCAAAGAAATTGATGATCTTAAACTTCTTTTGATAAAGTGGAACAAAACGTTTTGAAATGGAGAAAATTCAAAATCCAACTTTGTTAGAAAAAGTTTTAAAAAATACAATCATAGAGGTCCCCAAAGAACCTCTAATGAAAAAATCGTTAGAAGTATGGGTTCTTAAAGAGCTCATTACTACTAAAGAAAGGATCCTACACAAATGGATACCTAAGGAGACTAGGATTTTGGAAACTAATGAATATGGACCCAAAGAATTTGGGTACCAAAAATTAGAAATTAATCTATTTGTAGGAAAATGAGCATTGCTACAAGGCACGAGAAACAATCCAAATTCATGGTACCTTGATAGTGGATGCTCAAGACACATGTCCGGAGACAAAAACCGTTCATTGAGCTTAACGCCAAAAATGGAGGAAGTGACTTTTGGTGATGATTCAAAAGGTCACATTGAAGGTATTGGTACTATTGGTAATACCATCTTCCATACAATTAAGAATGTTTTATATGTGACTGGATTAAAGCATAATCTATTGAGTATTAGTCAATTTTTTTGATAAGGGATTCAATGTCATGTTTGATATTATGGTTGTAAAGTCATTGATATTGCATCTAATCAGATTATGCTTGTTGGTCATAGAATAGAAAACATATACATGGTGCATTTAGATTCTATTGATATGACTAATTTGTGCCTAGTTGCTAAGGATGAACATGATAGCTGGTTATGGCATAGGAGACTAGGACATGCTAGTATGAGTGTTTTGCAACGGCTAATTCAAGGTGATTAGTTCGAGGGTTGCCTAAGCTTAAATTTGATAATGATAAAATCTCTGATGCTTGTGCTAAAGGAAAACGAAAGCGAGTTTCTTTAAATCCATTAATGACGTATCACTAGTAGAGTATTACAATTGATCCATATAGATCTTTTTGGGCCAACTAGGACTACTAGCTTGGGTGGAAAACAATATGTATTTGTTGGTAGATGACTATTCTAGATATACTTGGGTTCTATTCTTAAGTACTAAAGATGAAGCATTAAAAAATTCATCCGTTTTTAAAAGTAATCCAAAACAATAAAGGTTACTCTATAACTAGTGTTAGGAGTGATCATGGCACTAAATTTGAAATCTTGGATTTACTGAGTTTGTAATTCTAATGGTTAGCCATAATTTTTCAGTACCTAGAACCCCCTCAACAAATGGAGTTGTTGAGAGGAAAAATCGAGTTTTAGAAGAAAATGCTAGAATCATGCTTTGTGAAAATAATTTGCCAAAATATTTTTGGGCGGAAGCCACAAATACCGCTTGTTATGTTGTAAATCGAGTAATGATTAGGCCAATTTTAAAGAAAACTTCATATGAAATTTTCAAAAATAAAAGCCTAACATTAGCTATTTTCATCATTTTGGATGTAAATGTTTTGTTTTAAACAACGGTAAAGAAAACCTGGCAATTTGATGCTAAATGTGATGAAGAATTTTTCTGAATTATTCCTTAAATTCAAAGCTTATCGAGTATTTAATAAAAGTACTTTAGTTGTAGAAGAGTCTATACATGTGTTTTCGATGATAATCTCCTTCCGAGGAAAGATTCTTGTGTGAATGATGATGTAGGTGTTATAAATACAAATGACGTTAGACATGACGTTGGAGAACCATCATCAAAGGAAGAAACGAAAAATGATGAAACTCATGATCCTCTTGAGAATCCAACCATTGAAGAAAGGGAAGTATCTTATCCAAGAGAGTACAACTATGTCAAGGATGGTGAGATTATAGGTGATCCATCCAAAGGGGTAACAACTCGATCTTCTCTTAGAAATATTTGTAATTATGTTGCATTTATTTCAAGCATAGAGCCTAAGAATATTAAAGAAGCATTAAATGATGAACATTGGATTATGGCTATGCAAGAAGAATTAAATCAATTTGAGAGAAGTAAAGTATGGACATTAGTTGAAAGGCCTAGTAATAAATTTACTGTAGGTACTAGATGGGTATTTAGGAATAAGCTTTATGAGAGTGGTAATATAGTGAGAAACAAGGCTAGACTTGTTGCTCAAGGGTATACTCAAGAAGAGGGCATAGACTATGATGAAACATACGCTCCCGTAGCTAGGATGGAAGCAATTAGAATGTTACTAGCATTTGCATGTTTTCATGAATTTAAATTATATCAAACGGATGTTAAAAGTGCATTTTTAAATGGTTTTATAAAAGAAGAAGTGTATGTGGAACAACCTCCAGGTTTTGAAGATTCAAAATTTCCGGATCATGTTCTTAAATTGACAAAAGCGCATTATGGTTTAAACAAGCTCCTAGAGCTTGGTATGAAAGATTGTCAAATTTTTTAATTGAAAAGGTTTTTCAAAGGGAAGGTTGACACTACATTGTTTTTAAAGCATAAATGTAAAGATTTATTAGTAGTTCAAATTTATGTTGATCATATAATATTTGGTTCTACTAATGATGTTCTTTGCCAAGAATTTTCTAAGCTAATGCAAAGTGAGTTTGAGATGAGCATGATGGGGGAGCTCTCATTTTTCTTGGGACTCCAAATCAAGCAAATAAAAGATGACATCTTCATCAATCAAGCTAAGTACGTCAAAGATATGCTCAAAAAGTTTGGACTGGAAAATGGCAAACCTCACGACACTCCAATGAGCTCTTCAACAAAGCTTGACTTAGATTAAGGAGGTAAATGTGTAGATGTTAAATTATATAGGTCAATGATTGGCTCTTTGCTTTATCTAGCCGCAAGTAGACCGGACATTATGTTTAGTGTTTGCTTATGTGCTAGATTTCAATCATGTCCTAAGGAATCACATTTATTAGCTGTTAAGAGAATCTTTAGATACCTTAAAGACACTCCTAGTTTAAGACTTTGGTATCCTAGAGACTCTAGCTTTAGCTTGCATGCTTTTTCTGATTCGGATTATGGAGGATGCAAATTAGATAGGAAAAACACCTATGGTACTTGTCAATTCCTTGGAAATATGATGATTTCTTGGTTTTCAAAGAAACAAAATTGTGTTGCATTATCTACCACTGAAGCCGAATACATTTCAGCTGGTAGTTGTTGTGCACAAGTTTTATGGATGAAACAACAATTTTTTGATTATGGAATTGAAGTTGGTACCATTCCTATCAAATGTGACAATAAGAGTGCTATTTGTCTCACTAAAAAACCCATCCAACACTCTAGAACTAAGCACAGTGAAATAAGACATCACTTCATTAGAGACCATGTCACTAAGGAAGATGTAGTTCTAGAATTTGTTGATACTTTGCACCAATTAGCGGATATCTTTACAAAACATTTAGACAAGGAAAGATTTTGGACACTTAGGAGAGAATTAGGTTTGACCAGCCTATCTTCACTCAGTGTTTAAAATAATTTTAGCACTTTTAGACTAAATGAAAAATGCTTAGAATAGTAATTTTTGATTACATTCATTGCTATTAGTTAGGGGGAGTTTATGATTCTTGATGAAAATTAACTTTATGTTCAAATATAGTTTAAAGATTAATTTGATTGTTTGAACGTAATTAATTTTCAATATATGAGTTGCCAATACCACTAGAAAAAATTAATTTAGCATTTTGAGTGTTTAAAATCGGATTTTAGCATTTTGGTGCAGAGGGAATCGATACCCCCATGAGGGAACCGATTCCCCCTTTGAAGGGGAACCAATTCCCCCCACAGGGGAATCGATACCCCCCTGGGGTTCTGGTTTTATCGGGCAGAACCCTTGGTTTTGGCTCAAAACCTCTCTTCTCTTTTCTTCCGCCGTTTCCCCTCTCTACTCTCTCTATCTCCATTCTTGCCTCAAAACAACGTTTTTAATCGGAATTCTCTTCAAATATCATCTTCTAAACTTGCTAGCATCATTAAAATCGTGCAAACAACATCAAAATCCACTCAATCTTTCAAGGTAAATTTTCTAAACTCTCTATTTCATTGATTTTGAACATAGAACTAGTTTTAATTAGTTCTAAATAGAAATAGTGATCGGGCATTGATTGTTTAGTGATTAGAAACTAGATATTACAACTAATTTCATCAAAAACACAAGAATTTTCCAAAAAAAATTAAAATTTTCGAAATAAAAAAAATTATTTTTCAAATTATTGTGTTTTAATTGAATTATGTTGTTATGAAAACTATACATATATTGTTTTTCAAAATCTTATTTTTCAATAGTTTTCAAAAACTTTGTCCATTAGGATTGATTTAGAGAACCTTGAAATATTGAGGACTCAATTGAGTTTTGAGATTGATTGAATTGCATACATGTGTTTTCTAAATTGCAAGTTATCCATTATATTCCGATTTTCTAAACCATGTCCAATCCTAAACGTGCTAGGTCATCATCTAGTCGCTCACACCGTCAACCAAATCCACCTCCAAATCCTCCTCCTATTCCTGAAATTCCAATTCCTAATCCTAATCCAGTTGATCCCAATATAACTATCCAAAATTCATGCTTCAATCATCCTGGTCCTAGAAATCATCGTTTTTGGTATTATCAATATTTCGACTCTTACAAAATTAGAGAATAATGTATCCCTTCTCGTCAAGCTATGTTAGATATTAATTTTAAATATCTTCCTCTTTTACAAGAGTGAAAATTTGATAAACTTTGTGACCTTGAACCTATAGTTTACCATCAACTTGTTCGCATCTTTTATTCTAATGCCGTTTGTGTCAAAAACCGAGCTCAAACTGAGACCATAGAAGTTCGTTCCTACCTCCTAGGACAATTCTTACATATTAACTCGGCTTACATAGCCAAGGCATTAGGATTAGATAACGATGGTATTTCAAATGAAAAACAAATTTTAGGTTCTCGTTATAAAAGAAGGGATAGTGCGAGTGTCTTAGACCTTCATGAACGTTTTCTTCATCTAATGATTTCTTGGTGGTTTCGACCATCCGGAGGTCGTTATTCTACTCTTAGAGCCTTGGATCTTTGGTGGTTACATTGTTTTGAAAACAATATTAAAATAAACCTACCTCAGATCATTTTTGCTGAAATTGTTGAAACCGTAAATCTTGTTCCTAACAAGAAACTCTGTTCATCTCTAGTTTACGGTTGCATTTTGAGTAATCTATTTTCTAAAGTCGGGCTTAGAGTTGGTCTAGATGCCTCTTTTCCTCTAAAAAAACAAATTAATCTTCTTTCCTTAACGAGAGCGGGATGGATAAAGGATAAGGAAACCGGTGAATGGGTTCGATCTTCTGAAAATACTCCGGGAGCTAGTTCTTCACGAGCTCCACCAGAAGCTGACGACGATCCCGAGCTTGAACAATTAATGCGAGACATCGATGAAGCCGAAGATGAGCCTGAGCAGGCCGAGGAGCAAGCACACAACAAACATCAAATGCCTCTATATTTCAATCCTTATGGAGATATTCGATTTCCGATATGCTGCCATGGATTCACGCTTTACTTCTATAGAGTCTCATTTATCTACAGTGGGAGATCAACAATTAGAAATTCTCCAAGAGATGCGCACAAACAACGCTCCGATGAATGAACGTATTGATGAACTCTAACATGAGATGGCCGCTATGCGAGCTCGTTTTCCTTCTCCAGATCCGGATGTTTGATTCTGTGTTTAGTTTTAGAACTTTGAACTAAAAGATTATTGTTTCAACATTTTGAATACTTTGGAATGTTTGATTTTGAGGATTGTTAGACTTTGGATTTGTTTGGATGTTTGAATTTATATATTTGGTTTAGTTAAATTTATTGCATCATTTACATCATGTTAGATATATGGCCAATTTTGCCATGTCACATTGTTTATGAATATTGATTATGAAACTAATGGCTAACGTTTCTCTTGATTGTGATCTTAGTAGCTTAAACTATATATAATCAATTGGCTAAATGATTTCAAAAACCTTATTTAAAATCTTTTACGGGTCTTTTTGATTTAACAAAATAGGGGAGAAGTGTTAAATGTTTTAAATGGGAGAAGTGTTAAAGTAAGGGGGAGTAATTTTTCAAAAACGTTGTTTTTGATTTCAAAATCTTAAAATTACTAAAATGTTTTGTTATATCAAAAAGGGGGAGATTGTTGAAAACATTTTGATATTTTGATATAACAAATTTAGTTAAATGTATTTTAAGATTTTCCAAAAAGATTTTTTAAGTATATTCGATATAATTATTCGAATATCAAAACATTACTCTAAATCTTTCAAAAATCATTTTTAATCCTTACTCAAGTGTAAAATTAAGTTTTAATCTTAAAATAATTTCAAAATAATTTTACAAAGTATTTCAAACCGTTTCAAAGCTAAAAATTCCAGATTGCTCAGAGGGAACCGATTCCCCCCTGAATGGTTTGGCTCCGAGAATTCCAGTATGCTCGGAGGGAATTGATTCCCCCCAGGGGGTACGGATTCCCCCCACTGTTCAACGGTCGAAATATTTGAATTTTACACTTAGGGAACCGATTCCCTTTAAGGGGTACCGATTCCCCCCACGCTCCAAGCTGTTTTATTAATTGATTTCACACTAAAACAGCTATATTATCTTAACTAATCATCCCCAACGTTCAGAAGTGATTCTAGGTGTATTTAAGCAAGCTTAGAAGCCATTGATCAATAATAAGAAACATCAAGCAACTAGAATCAAGAGAGAATCAAAGAGAAAGCATCAAACTTCAAGTTTGAGCATTTCAAGCCTATTTTTCATTCAATATTCATTTTGCTTTCAAGAACACTTATTGTGCTCAATTGTATTCATTCTTGAGTGTTCTTTTTTTTTGTTCTAGAATTGTGCAAACAATCTACCTTGTGAGGATTTCCTTGTAAGTTTGTAAATTTGTATTGTTCTCTTTGGGAGAGAGTGTTCTCAAGAATTTGGCATATAATTCTTTAGGGTTTGTAAGGTTACTCTTTGTCCTCAAAAGAAAGACAAATTAGTGAATTTGTGGAAAATCCTTAGTGTGGATAGCTAAGGTAGTGGACGTAGACTTTGGTTGAGAAAGTTGAACCACTCTAAATCGCAGTACAAATTTCTTTCAATTTTCTGTTAAAGCTTCCACCAAAATTTTAATTGTCAATTCACCCCCCTCTTGGCCATATTCGTCAATCGATTAACTCAACAGAAACGGTTCGAAATACTTTGTAAAATTATTTTGAAATTGTTTTAAGATTAAAACTTAATTTTACACTTGAGTAAGGATTAAAAATGACTTTTTAAAGATTTAAAGTAATGTTTTGATATTCGAATAATTATATCGAATATACTTAAAAAATCATTTGGAAAATCTTAAAATTCATTTAACTTAATTTTTTATATCAAAATATCAAAATGTTTTCAACAATCTCCCTCTTTTTGATATAACAAAACATTTTAGTAATTTTAAGATTTTGAAATAAAAAAAACGATGTTTTTGAAAAATTACTCACCCTTACTTTAACACTTCTCCCATTTAAAACATTTAACATTTCTCCCCTTTTTTGTTAAATCAAAAAAGACTCGTAAAAGATAATCATTTAGCCAATTGATTATATATAGTTTAAGCTGTCAAGATCACAATCAAGAGAAACGTTAGCCATTAGTTTCATAATCAATATTCATAATTAATGTGACATGGCAAAATTGGTCATATATCTAACATGATGTAAATGATGCAATAAATTTAACTAAACCAAATATATTAATTCAAACATCCAAACAAATCCAAAGTCTAACAATCCTCAAAATTTAAACATTCTAAGATATTCAAAATGTTGAGCTCGCATAGCGGTCATCTCATGTGAGAGTACATCAATACGTTCATTCATCGAAGCGTTGTTTGTGCGCATCTCTCGGAGAATTTCTAATTGTTGAGCTCCCATTGTGGATAAATGAGACTCTATAGAAGTAAAGTGCGAATCCATGGTAGCATATCGGAAATCGAATATCTCCATAAAGGATTGAAAATATGGAGGCATTTGATTCGTTTGTTGTGCTTGCTGCTCAGGATCATCTTCGGCCTCATCGATGTCTCGCATTAATTGTTCAAGCTCGGGATCGTCGTCAGCTTCTGGTGGAGCTCGTGAAGAACTAGCACCCGGAATATTTTCAGAAGATCGAACCCATTCACCGGTTTCCTTATCTTTTATCCATCCCGCTCTCTTTAAGGAAAGAATATTAATTTGTTTCTTTAGAGGAAATGAGGCATCTAGACCAACTCTAAGCCCGGCTTTAGAAAATAGATTACTCAAAATGCAACCGTAAACTAGAGATGAACAGAGTTTCTTGTTAGGAACAAGATTTACGGTTTCAACAATTTCAGCAAAAATAATCTGAGGTAGGTTTATTTTAATACTGTTTTCGAAACAGTGTTACCACCAAAGATCCAAGGCTCTAAGAGTAGAATAACAACCTCCGGATGGTCGAAAACACCAAGAAATCATTAGATGAAGAAAACGTTCATGAAGGTTTAAGACACTCGCACCATCCATTCTTTTATAACGAGAACCTAAAATTTGTTTTTCATTTGAAATACCATCGTTATCTAATCCTAATGCCTTGGCTATGTAAGCCGAGTCAATATGTAAGAATTGTCCTAGGAGGTAGGAATGAACTCCTATGGTTTCGGTTTGAGCTCGGTTTTTGACACAAACGGTATTAGAATAAAAGATGCGACCAAGTTGATGATAAACTATAGGTTCAAGGTCACAAAGTTTATCAAATTTCCACTCTTGTAAAAGAGGAAGATATTTAAAATTTATATCTAACATAGCTTGACGAGAAGGGATACGTTCTTCTCTAATTTTGTAAGAGTCAAAATATTGATAATACCAAAAACGATGATTTCTAGGACCAGGATGATTGAAGCATAAATTTTGGATAGTTATATTGGGATCAACTGGATTAGGATTAGGAATTGTAATTTCAGGAATAGGATGTGAATTTGGTTGACAGTGTGAGCGACTAGATGATGACCTAGGACGTTTAGGATTGGACATGGTTTAAGAAATCGGAATAGAATGGATAACATGCAATTTAGAAAACACATGTATGCAATTCAATCAATCCCAAAACTCAATTGAGTCTTCAATATTTCAAGGTTTTCAAAATCAATCCTAATTGACAAAGTATTTGAAAACTATTGAAAAATAAGATTTTGAAAAACAATATATGTATAGTTTTCATAACAACAACATAATTCAATTAAAACACAATAATTTGAAAAACAATTTTTTTTATTTCAAAAATTTCAAATTTTTTGGAAAATTCTTGTGTTTTTGATGAAATTAGTTGTAATATATAGTTTCTAATCACTAAACAATCAATGCCCGATCACTATTTCTATCTAGAACTAATTAAAACTAGTCTTATATTCAAAATCAATGAAATAGAGAGTTTAGAAAAATTTACCTTGAAAGATGAGATTGAGTGGATTTTGATGTTGTTTGCACTATTTTAATGATGCTAGCAAGTTTAGAAGATGATATTTGAAGAGAATTCCGATTAAAAACGTTGTTTTGAGGCAAAGTGGAGATTTGAGAGAGTAGAGGGGATAAACGGCGTGAAGAGAGGTTTTGAGCCAAAACCAAGGGTTCTGCCCGATAAAACCAGAACCCCATGGGGGTATCGATTCCCTCTGCACCAAAATGTTAAAATCCGATTTTAAACATACAAAATGCTAAATTAATTTTCTCTAGTGGTATTGGCAACTCATAATTGAAAATTAATCATGTTTAAACAATCAAATTAATCTTTAAACGATATTTGAACATAAAATTAATTTTTCATCAAGAATCATAAACTCCCCCTAACTAATAGTAATGAATGCAATCAAAAATTAGCATTTTTCATTTAGTCTTAAAAGTGCTAAAAATATTTTAAACACTAAGTGGAGATAGGTTGGTCAAACCTAATTCTCTCCTAAGTGTCCAAAATTTTCCTTGTCTAAAGGTTTTGTAAAGATATCCGCTAATTGGTGCAACGTATCAACAAATTCTAGAACTACATCTTCTTTAGTGACATGGTCTCTAATGAAGTGATGTCTTATTTTAATGTACTTAGTTCTAGAGTGTTGGATGAGATTTTTAGTGAGACAAATAGCACTAGTATTGTCACACTTGATAGGAATGGTACCAACTTCAATTCCATAATCAAAAAGTTGTTGTTTCATCCATAAAATTTGTGCACAACAACTACCAGCTGAAATGTATTCGGCTTCAGTGGTAGATAATGCAACACAATTTTGTTTCTTTGAAAACTAAGAAATCAACATATTTCCAAGGAAGCTTTTCCTATCTCTAAGTGTAAAATTCAAATATTTCGACCATTGAACAGTAGGGGGAATCGGTTCCCTCTGAGCATACTGGAATTCTCAGAGCCAAACCATTCAGGGGGGAATTGGTACCCCTTGGGGGGGGAATCGGTTCCCTCTGAGCAATCTGGAATTTTTGGCTTTGAAACGGTTCGAAATACTTTGTAAAATTATTATGAAATTGTTTTAAGATTAAAACTTAATTTTACACTTGAGTAAGGATTAAAAATGACTTTTGAAAGATTTAGAGTAATGTTTTGATATTCGAATAATTATATCGAATATACTTAAAAAAAATCATTTGGAATCTTAAAATTCATTTAACTTAATTTGTTATATCGAAATATCAAAAATGTTTTCAACAAGTTCTATCTTACAGTGACCTTCACATCTACCTATGTGACTGAACGCAACCTTTGCTAAATACGGCCAGACACGGGTAGATATCGCTAACTTAAGGTTCATAATAAAATGATCTAATATACGTTCTCTCTCCTAAAATATAAATAATTACAAAAATTAATTTTTAAACTAATAATCATGCATTAAATAAATTATTACTAATAAATTAAAATGTTACCGTATCAGCAAATTGTCGAGATATATGATTTCCATTCAAGAGAAGTAAATCGCCTTCCATTTTATATCTACAAAAAAAAAATTAAATAAAATATTAAAAATTTAAATAGTTAAATAAATTACTAACAAAATACTAAATATAATAAAATATACCTTAAACAATTATAAGAGTATTTGAGAAGATTTGGTGTGATGAAAGTGATTGAGAATGGAGGTATTTATAGGAAGGAGATGAGGTGTGAACGGTCAGGGTAGTTGGGTAATTAAACCTAAGGGGCTACAGGGGTGCGCCTTTCTGACGCGTGTCAGAATTAAAGCAAAGGTGTGGCCCTTGCACAGCGCTATAGTCCTACGTGGCGTAAGGCGTGCTCCAGGGGCCGTGTATCTAACTCAGCATAAGGTGCGCTGCAGGGGACGCGCTTTGCCTCACGTGACAAAGAGTGTTAAATCAAAAAATATAATCTAAACTGTGTCTGACAGAAGAAAAAAAAATGGGTATAGGGTGATTTTTTTTTTTGGGAAAATCGAAGTGACAGTCTTGAGGGTTTTGTTCTATGTCATTCAATTGCTGGAGGGACAGGCTCAGGTTTCCAAAGTCAGTACCCCGGTAGTAGTAGTGTCTTCAACTAAAATACGGAAGTTTTGTTGAAGACTTTGATTTGGTTACAACTTGACTGCTCTCATCTACAATGAAGGTATGGGTTCCTATCTGTTGGAGGCTCTGAATGACCGCTACAGCAAGAAGCTGGTCCAGACAGATAGTGTATTCCTAACCAGACAAGTGATGTGGTTGTCCAACCCTACAACTAACTTTGACACTCAAGCGACTAACATTAAATGCTGATTGTGTTGTTGTTCTTGACAATACTGCATCAATAGAATTGCAGTAGAGCGTTTACATATAAGTAATCCTACATTTGCTCAAACAAATCTTTGGATTCCACTGTGATGTCTGCAAGCACAACTACATTGCGGTATCCAGGGTACATGAACAACGATCTGGTCGGTCTTCTTGCCTCTTTAATTCCAACACCGAGATGTCATTTTCTTATGACAGGTTACACACCACTTACAGTGGAGCGCCAGGTAAATCAAATACTCTTGTTGTTTGTGCTTATAGCTGTGTCATTGATGCAGTTTCTGATCAATGCTCCTTGCAGTTATTTTAAGAGTTACATAGAGCCTTTATACAATCATGTCTATAATTGCATTGGTTTGCTTCCTCTTCTGTAATGTTTGGGGTGAAAAAAAAGAGCTGTATCTTTCTAATTTCTTATTTCTATTTTTATTAACTTAATCATCTCAGGATACAATATCAGTCACAAATTAATGTTTTTAGTCTTGTTATTCCTGCAAAGAATTATTCAATATGTCTGATGCCTGCGTTTCTCTTCTTGGCAGGCCAATGTGATCCGCAAAACTACCGTGCTTGATGTTATGAGAAGACTTCTCCAGGTGAGATATGTAGCTTGTACTTGTTTCAAAACAGGTTGCATTTTTCTGACCATATGATTCCTTGCAGATAAAAAATATTATGGTTTCCTCTTATGCACGCACAAAAGAAGCTAGTCAAGCAAAGTATATCTCAATACTGAATATCATTCAGGGAGAAGTAGATCCTAGTCAGGTATCATAAATAACTAAATTCTTTTTTATTGGAAATGCTATAGCTTTTACAGGAAATATATCTCTTAAGTCTGATATTAAAATTTTGTATAAGAAAATTATACACTTCATTCTTTATTCTTAAGAAGTGCTAATGTTAAAATTTTGAATCATTAATGTTGATCAGATTGCTTGTTAGTTGTTAATGGTTATGTTTTTGAAAATCAACATAAAGTCGTGCCTACCACCTCTTTTTTATGTGTCATCTATTCTTAATGGTTTGAGCTTCTAATGTTTGTTAAATAATTTCCCATGATTTACAGGTGCATGAAGTCTACAGAGGATTCGTGAAAGAAAGCTAGTAAATTTTATTGAATGGGGCCCAGCAAGTATTCAGGTTTCTAGACAGTTGAAGCAGTTGTCATCACTTTGCGCCATTCTTTTTTCTTATGATTTCTGGACTTACGTGATCCGTTTGTTATTTTGGTGTTTCTGTAGGTTGCTCTTTCTAGAAAGTCCCCATATGTCCATACTGCCCACAGGGTACAGCTCTAGCTCTCGTCATTTAGAATTTAGATATCTTGTTTTGCCTGCATTATAGAATAACTCACAATATTTTGGTCTGAATTTAATGGTAACAACTTTGAGCTTGATTTTGATATCTCCTTAAAGACGGCCCTTTTGTTGAAGAAATCATCAAGAAAGAATAAACAATGGCATTTGTATTCTTCAGGTAAGTGGCCTCATGCTAGCAAGTCATACTAGCATCCGACACCTCTTCAGCAAATGTTTGAGCCAGTATGGGAAGTTGAGAAAGAAGCAAGCATTTCTTGACAATTATCGCAAGTTTCCAATGTTCGCGGTGAGTTACCAACTTTTCACCCACTTTCTAATTCATAACTGCTGTCACTATGCTTTTTGTGTGCGTTTATATGAACTTGGTATGCAAACATCTGCATGCATGAGTTGTATACATATACGTGTAAGTTGCAACATGTCTATTTACAGGCAACTAAATGTATTTGTAAACCTGCACAGAGAACACATGTTTACTTCTATAGGAAATGAAGAAATAATTAGTGCAATTTGTTTGTTAATTTTGTTACATATGATTAGCTTCCAAAGTTGTATACTATTTTTCAATTGGATAAAAAAGCGATTACATTATGTTGATATTTTTATTCTAATCTTGAACAACACAAACAGGACAATGATCTTTCTGAATTTGATGAATCGAGGGATATAATTGAAAGTTTGGTTG
The DNA here is from genome assembly GCF_006381635.1 of Hibiscus syriacus. Taxonomy (NCBI): domain Eukaryota; kingdom Viridiplantae; phylum Streptophyta; class Magnoliopsida; order Malvales; family Malvaceae; genus Hibiscus; species Hibiscus syriacus. Next base: position 253,265 of record NW_024062803.1, on the reverse strand, counting down.
ATGAATACAAGGCTTGCGAGTCACCGGATTATATCAAATGGGGAGTGGAGGTATATGCCTTGCTGGCACCAACTTCAATCTTTTAGCACCTTTTGGCTGTAACTGATAACAATGTTATATGCAGGATCCTGGGCATAGTTTAACTGGAGAAGGAAATGTCTCGGGAACACTGGATCCAAATTTGGCTGTGTAAATGAAATAAGTAAAGCCTCAATTATGTAGTCTTCTCAGGTATGGATCTGTTAAGGTTGATTCGTTGCTGGCAAAAGTTCTACTATCATGTTCTTTAACACTATGTTATTGCATGTGGTGGAGTTAGTGAGACATGAAAACATGCAAGTTGATTTAGAATCTGCCGTCAGTTGATATTCCCTGGGTTTTGATGTGGTTTGAAATGAAAATTGAAGATAAAACCACTCCTTTTTCTTTGTTCATATTAATTTGATATTCCCTAGGCAATTGGCATATACATTGTCTTTTAGTAGATGCCTGTAACTTAGCCCGGATTTTTTTTTTGTTACAGGATACCACATAAATATTAGGTCTACTCTGGAGAGAGTATTGTAAATTTTTCTTTTTAATAACCATATGTATTTTAGTATTTGAGTTGTTTTCGTAGTAGCAAAGCCGTGGAACCGCAGCTCTGAAACCTTGTCTGAGGTTAAGTCAAATGGAAGCACTTAACTAACTAGGAAGGACAAGGGGAAAGTCTTGTGTTGTTTTTGTAGTTGACAGAAGAAAATAAACAGTGGTTTCTGTTTTTTGGATTATAGCATCATTGTTTGTAATTTGAGTTGTTTCCATAGGATTTGTTGAGTGCTGTCCGGCTGTGGTTAAGAAATAAACAGTGGTTTCTGTTTTTGGATTATAGCATCATGGTTTGTAATTTGAGTTGTTTTCCATAGGATTTGTAAAGTGCTGTCCGGCTGTGGTTAAAGTTTTATCCTAACAGATCAGTTTACAGAATGGAGCTAAGGAAGATTAGATTTTGCAAGCATTTTAAAATGGTTTTGAGTGGGAATATCATTCTAATTTAAAGAAAAAAGAAAAAAAGTTGTAGTCCTTTCAATGTGCATGGAATCAACATAGCATGGTCTGGTCCCGTACCATTTCATATATAATTTAAATCTGCTTTTGTACCTTTTTTTTAACTTAACCACCCACGCTTGCATTTGTTTAATTGTTTTTTCGAATTTCTCAAAACTCCCAAAGTAAAGCAGTAACCAGAAGGATAAAGACAACTAGTTTTAGATATAGAGTAAACTACATTCTAGGTCACTCAATTATTAGTTTCTATCAATTTAGTCTTTGTTCTCCTAAATTGTTTGTTCTTCTTCCATAAATGTTATATTACTTTCATGTTGCTTAGAATTGCTTGCTATCTTATATAGTGTTGATTTTACCAATGGGGGCATTGTGTTTATTGTTTTGCGTGAGACACCAGGTAGGGGAGTTGACAAAATCTTTCCTATGAAATCTGTTTTTCGTTGTACACTTATTAAGTGCTGGTTGTAGCAGTCTTCAACCAATCTCATCTTCGGATCATAAGTTTTGTTACATGTGTACTTTTAAGGCTGCAAGCCGAGCTTGCTCAATCATATAATTGGCTAATATTTATTTATGGTTCTCATTAAAGTGTTATTTTTATGGTAGAATGCAGATATCCAATTGTTGCTTTGATCTGATTGACTTGTTTGGTTTGATAGTATCACGGCTTTTAGGAATTAAAACTGTTACCATACCAAAGCACATTAGATTTTTGTTTCATTTAACTGCAGAGTGACTTATTTGTAATAATTTTTAATTGACTGATACTTTTAGGGAAAAATGACAAGTTGTAATTGAAATAATAATTGAGTGACCTATAATGTAGTTTATACATATATTTACAGTATGTATGGAGATTTTCTGTAGCGACGGCTACTAATGTCAAATAATGTTAAAATCTTGACAGCTGGAGGGTGGGTATCCAAGGCCAATGGGTGATTAGTTTTGTATCCTACGTCAAGGTTAGAATATTTTAAAGTTAATATTTTTTAATAGTTTATAAGGTAATATAATTAATTAACAGTGCACATACACGGTAGATGTAATTACTCGAATTCAAACGCTCTAACGAAAATAATATTTCTTTTATTACTAAGATTACTGTATGAGATCTTTTTTAAAGCTAAAATTAAGCTAACACGAATTTTATTAATTAAATAATATTTGTCTATCGTACTTTCAATATATTTTCTAATCAATCCTAATAAGTTTACTATGTTTAGTACCAAACAATAAGTAATATTAATGGATATCATCGAAAGTTACAATAAAAGGGAATATTGTGCAATGACAATGAAGAAGAAGAAGAAAAGATGAGAATGCATGCTTTCTTAAATTGATTTGTAAATACAATAATTAGAACTTTTTATTTAAAAAGTTATATAAAGTTTTGGTCATCATCCAAAATTTTAGGGTGTAAGACCAAGAATAGTCTAGGGGTCAATGTAGAAGGAATCCACAAGTTGAAGGGCCAAACATATAACTAAGCCGAAGGAAAACCCTGAGCCGCACTCCCCTAGTTTCCTCCATTTTTACTGCTTACAAATTACATATTACCTGAACTTAATCAATTCCCCTCTGATATAATCTCAACGTCATTATTTAAACCCAGTTTTCCTCTCCAGAATTTGTCTACTTCAAAACTTTCACTTTTCTCCGAGCTTGTCTTCGACCTTGAGTTTTTTCTTCAGCGCTCTCATATTATTGTCCACGCTGATAACAGTGCTAAAAACATGGAAGCCAATTCTTTCAGGGTTCTTACGAGTGTTGCTCTTGTTCTCGACATTGTCTCGCGCAATGTTGAAGCTCAGTCTGCTGCACCAGCTCCTCCTCCTACAAGTGACGGTAACTAATCTTCTTTTATACAAGCTGTTTCTGGGTCTTTTGAAAAATGATGTAATCTTCAAAATCTATAGTAGTGTTGGAAAATGCGTTCTATTGAGGCGTTGCCAAAAATTTGTAGACTAACGTTTCTTTTCACCTGTAACGTTGATTCTAATTTCCTTAAAGAACATTTGTTTTCATTGTTTTTCTCAGAGCTAAAATACAAAAGCTTTTTTTCTTTTTTTGATTTGATATTTTGAAGGAACTTCAATTGACCAAGGGATTGCCAACATTCTGATGCTTGTGGCACTGGTGCTCACATACCTCATCCACCCTCTGGACGCATCCTCCTACGCCTTTTAAATTATTATATTGTTCATTTAGATCATGAATTGCTATGTGGATTGCATTTGTTTTTGTTTAAATTATTATATTGTTCATTTAGGTCGCAAATTGCCATGCGGATTGCATTTGTTTTCGAGAGATTGATTGCTCAATATGGTTGGCCTATCTTTTACCTATTTACTAAATCTTTTGTTTCTTCTACTTCTTGATTCTTTGCTTCCAATATTACTTTTTAGAATCCTTTGTATCTGTTTGCCTCTTAGACTTCGCTTAGTATTTGATTTTTACCTGGCTATGATACCATGTTGGTTTAGAGTCTATTCTTTTAACCATGAATAGTGCAGTATTTTTCATTAACCACAAGTCAATAACATTTATACAAACTCATGCAACGTCCTGACCTACTAGCTTTTGACAGTTGGTCAACAATTTAACAAACAATAGAATAATTTTAGAATCACACAAACATAAACAACACTCAAGCGTCCTCACAATCATTCATACTCCAATAGTATTAAAGACAGAAATTTGTTAATCAAATGATTAAAATTTAAAGAATAGGATAAGATACAACTTTGAATGCAATTTGAGCTTTCCACTAGGTTGATGACTCCAGCTAATGTCTTTCATACACACCTTTAGTCGGCACGCATGAATGTTGATTTGTGCCAACCCGTTTCGAGGTTCTTTCAGTTAAAACACATACTTGTTACAGACCAAGATCCAATGGACTATTAATCCTTAAACATGACTAATAAAATCCAATGAGCTGAGCTGCCACTGAATTGCAAGACCATGAAACTCTCTTGTTAATTTTGGCCATGATTTTTATGTACGGTGGTTTGACTCTTTATAGAAGCCGAAGGACCTAGAAAACGGGATTAAAGTACAACAGATGTCATTGAATTATATTAAAAGGATCGTTTTGATGATTAAATTTTCAAAAATTATAAATGGTCATTATACTTATCCAATTGTTTTAAAATGGTCACTACAATATTATAATTAATTATAGAAGTTTTATAAATTTGATGGCCATTTTTATAAAAAAAAATTAATAAAATTTAATAATCATTCTATAATTGTTTAAAAATTATTAGTATTTTATAACTTTTAAAAGTTTAATAATCAAATCATAAAAGTCACTACACCTTAGACTCCATTGGTCACCCATCAAAATTTACGAAGCTTGAATGAATAAAGTTATATTTGTATTTTTTAAGGTGTTTATGTTTGGTTCAATTTCATTTAAATTTTTAATATTGTGTTCGTGTTCATTCATTTAACATATGCAAACATGTTCGTTTAATGTTTGTCAACCAACACTCCAATTTTATCCTTTATTTGCAAATCAAAGAAAAATGGTGAAATTGTGCCACTAGTCTTTAAGTTCCTTAGGCTTTACAATTTGAACTCCGAAATTTACCTTTTGCTCAATTTAGTCCTTATCTTCTCCAATATTTAAAATGTAAAAAAGGAAAAGGAAAAGGAGATCCGAGTAAACAAGCTTATAAACAAGTCGATAAAATACCTAATAGAAAAGCTTGTTCGTGAACATAAACGAACCGAACACACCTCTGTTTGTGTTCGTGCGTATATTAAATGAAAATAAAAAAATTTGTTCGTACTCGTTTATTTAGCACAATAAATGAACATAAACGAACAGTTCATTGAACGCTCTATTCATTTATGCCCCTAATCAAAATTAATGGAAAACAAAATATCATTTAAAAAGCAAAATTATGGTTTGGGCCAAAAGAAGAAAAAAATATGAGATGAGTACTTGGAAGGAGGAAAACTTGAATGCAATGTGGGTCCATTGGCCTAAACATGGGTTCACGATCAATATCAATACACTCGAGTTCCCTTAACCTTCAATTTTCAATTTCATTTTTTTGTTTGAATTTAGTGCATGAACCCTTATTTCTATCTATGAACTAATATCTTCTATCGGCAACGGCAATCTATTAGTTAGTTTTATAGTATGAAATAATATTTAAAATTATTTGATATTATTAAACCAAAAATATTATTTAATATTAAACCCAATTTAACTGGTAAATAAGAATACCAATTATACACTGTTTTGTCTTCAAAACATATACATTAAAGACAAGGGCATCAAGTTATTACGGATCTGAATTCTGACGACCGGTGCTGCTGCAAGTGCTACGGTCGTCGCAGGAAACATAGACAGACAATATCAGAGGTAGGTTAGCTGAAGCCGACAAAAAGCTACAACTTGTTGTTCTAGGCAATGACCAAACCCCTTTTTTCCCCTCTTCTTTTCTGCATCCTCTTTATTATTTGCAAGTTGCAAGCCACCATATCCACTACATATGCTCATTAACACTTCAAAATCTATACTAAAGAGCGCTTAGCATGGGTGATAATTTAGTTTGAGTAGTTTCCCACCAACTCGAATTCGATTTTATTTGACTCGAAACTTTAACAAGTCAAGTCGAGTAAGACTCAACTCAACTAGATAAGTTCATAAGTTATTCTAAAAAGAATTATAATGTTATTTGTCTTATTTTTAGGATTGATTATGTAATGTTAAACTTTTTTTCTTCTAAAGAATGATTGTAATGTGTAATTTGATATATTTGTGGATTATTACTTTGGTTATAATATGTTAGTTTACTGTATTTGAGGATTGTTACTTTAAAGTTTAAACTTTGGAAATATTTCACATAATATTTTGATATTGTTTTGTTAAATTTATTAATATATATTTATTAAAGCTTTATATAATATTACTAGATTTTACATATATTTAAAAAATAAGATAAAAATTATGACGAGCTTAATGAACAACGAGTGAAACAATAATTTTTTTTAATAAGTACAAGTTGATCAAATTTTATTAAGCTTATCGAATATAGAATTAAATAAAACATTGTTAAGTTCGTGATTGACTCCCTCGATAGTGCTTCAACGTTTACCAGTGATACTATTTTCAACCAGTGCTCGAATTTCATGGAAATAGTGAAAACAGATGAAAGCACAAAGCATGTACTGTTCTTGTTTTGCTATATTTTGATACCAATCCAGGATCGTCTCAAATCACTTCACAGATTCAACAACCTTTTGCATGTGCGAAGTGGTGATGTGAAAATTCATACTAAAAGTTTGTTCTAGTAATGCCAAATGTGTCTTATATGAAAGTGACAGGTCATCAAAGCCAAAGAAACGACGCATGGGTTGTCGTTGTTGGCATGCATTTAATTTGAGCCCAGAAGGAAAGAGAATTGCAGTCTTGCAGATCAAGTTTCATGCAGAGAGATTCAATTATGGGCAGAAATTAGCTGGTGGATTTGAAACCACGTTTGCTGCTACTATCTTTATACATTAAACCCCCCAAAAAGCCTGTAATTTTATAAATCACGAAACGTCTTTTTGTAGCAAAGCTTTTGACTGGGTGTTTTCGGGAACAAAGATACCCTCTTTAGCTGCCGGGGATTGAAATCACGTCCAGATATCGCCTGAAATACACTGTGCCCCTGTCACTATCCTTTTCCGAGATGTGTTTTCGAAGCACAATGAATTGTCCTTGTCATCGGGCCCACTGATTTAAGGTTTTAAACTAAACACTGTTTTTAGGCTATCAAGTTATGTAATTTCCAACAGGGTCATTATGATTTTTCTTTTATGAATATGGGGCTCGATGTTTACTAATGAAACCCAGCAACAAAAATGATTTTATGACTAACGAGTGGCTAAGGTGGCGAGACGTCGAACATTGGAGCCTCCAACTTTAGCTTAAACTTGGCAGCCTTTTGAAAATGCCACACATTAAAGGTCTCACCGACTCCCATCAAAGACACAGACAAGAAAAAAAGATCTAAAGTGAACAATTGAACAACCAAATCGATTCAATTCAAAAGAAGATAAGGCATACACAAAAAGGAACCAAGAATGAACATATTTTCTACGCATTTCTTTACACACTGTAAAAGAAAACTGGAAAATTGTATCCAAAATTCCACTCGGAATTTACCATGTATCTTACCAGGACGACTTCTGGGAAGTGTTGAAACCTGGAAAATTACATTATTCTAATAGTAATTATCGACATCCCACGTACAAGACCCAAAATCGACGTCTAGTTTTACAGAAATATCAGCATAACCAAGTTCCGTACGTTCTTCTGGTAACCTCATTTCATCAAACAATACTGGTTCGAGATGATCAGAATTGAAGTAATCACATAAAACATCCGGATCTGTTAATAAGTACTCATCTGATAAGTTACTCGGTTCTATTTTGAGTTCATCGACAGGTTTCCACTCACTTTCGATGTGCCCCGAAGAGTCATCTTTGGAGTCCGTTTGAAGTTCAGCTTCTTCGTTGGACTGGAATCTGAGAACCGATGTAGGTGAACGGAGAGACGTGGAGTCTTGAGCCGAATCGTACCCGGAAATCATTTCAAGATCAATCTCCGGTGGAGAAGGTCTCACCGGAGGTTTTGCAAAGTTTGTGAGAGCATCGGGGCCTTTGATTCGAACCGCGGCACGGTCATATTCCAAAGCAGCTTCCTCAGCAGTGTCATAAGTGCCGAGCCAGACCCTGGTTCGACTCGTGGGGTCTCTGATCTCAGCCGCCCATCTTCCCCACGGCCGTTGTCGAACACCACGATATTTGACGACACCGTTGGACAAAGATTGCAGCTTTTGTTGTTGCTTCTTCGATCTCATATTTACATAGTTGCTTTTATTAACTATTGGCCTGTATTGCTTGTTTGCCGGCTTGGAGGAATTGACAGTGGAACAATCTTCGATCCTTATTTCGTTTATATGCCTTTTCACCCTATGATGCCTCGATCGTTCACATTCGTCGCTGGAAGAATCCGTGGCGTCCTCATCGGTGACACAAATCCTGACAATTTTAGGGGCTTTAGCTTTGGACTCCATCGGAAACCACTTGCTAGATGGCTTTACTAGCTTGCTTGTTACAGTTTTTTGCTCTGTATATTTCACTGGGAACCAACTCGATGGCTTCATCTCCGGAACAGTATCATAAAAATGGGTATTTTGAAGAACAAAATAAGAGAGAAGAATCTGTAAAAGAAACGATATACAAAGCAAATTGTTGGAGAGTAAAGAGCGAGAGACCAGTGCTAAACGGGAGAGTTTCAGTTGTTTTGGAAAAGTCAAAATGGCAAGAATCGTTGTTTAATAGGAGTATCTTGAATAAAACTACTTTATTAGAAATATATTTATTTTCCTTTTTATTTTTGTTTGTAGGGTAAATCATAAATTGCATCACTCAGTTGTTTTTGTTTTTGTTTTTGTTAATAAAGTTTTAAAACTATCAATTTAAACATTAAATATTTAATTTTTTTCTTATTTTGAGCAAATTGTCGTTAAATAATTAATTACGTCAATACATAATAGATGATGTGACGAGATATAAAATATGGCATCATTTTGATTCTTTACAAAAAGTTAAATTTAATTAAAATGATAGCATTTTTCTTGAAAAATTACCGCTTACTGGTATATTTATCGATCTAACATCGGTCAGACTATATTTCTCAATCTAATACCCTTTGCAGTAAAGTGCACCCCCTGCACCGCGTTATATGTTGATTTGGTGCCACTCAGGGTAAGGCGCGTCCTCTGCACCGCTCTATATGCTGACATGGAATATACGTGGGTATAGCGTGGCCCCTGGGGCGCGCCTTACGCCACGTAGGGATATAGCGCGGGGCAGGGGCCGCGCCTTACCTTTAATTCTGATATAATTATATATAACACGGGGCAGGGGCCGCACCATACCTTTAACTGATATAATTATATAAGGCGCGGTGCAGGTACTGCGCCTTGTATAATTATAGCAACTTTTCTCGGCTATAAATACCCTTCTCCCCCGGTTAAGTTACTCACAGCTGATGGAATATACGTGGTTATAGCGTGGCCCCTGGGGCGCCCTTACGCCACGTAGGGATATAGCGCGGGCAGGTCCGCGCCTTACCTTTAATTCTGATATAATTATAACACGGGGCAGGGGCCGCACCATACCTTTAACTGATAATTATATAGGCGCGGTGCAGGTACTGCGCCTTGTATAATTATAGCAACTTTTCTCGGCTATAAATACCCTTCTCCCCCCGGTTAAGTTACTCACATCTCTCACATCTCTCCTCTCAACTTATAAATTAATACAAAATTCCATCAACGAGTCAATAATTCTAGCAATTTTCTTATATTTGATTTAGAAGTTCGTGCGATTTTTCGTTATAATGTAATTTTGTTATAAATTTTTTTATTACTTATTGTTTATGATTATTTGAAAAATATTATACTAATTATTTTCATTAATTTTGTGTTTGTAAAATTGGAAAGCGGGAGCATATACGTAGAATAGTTTATAGTGCAGATATAATATAAAATTATATTTAAATTATTTACGTTGATGTGTAAAAATTTTATTGTGTTATATTTTCGTTTATATATTATTTATTTAATCAGGTTTGTTTCAGTTATTTTTTTGCAGATATAATATTGTCGCACTTTTAAACTCAAAGAATGGCGCGACTTTCAGCTATTGTTTATTATGATGGTGAAATTCGAGAAAATGAAACCGGAGTTGTTTTCGTATTAAATGAGCGTGTTAAAATATCATTCAAGATAAACATAACTCTTGAGGAGCTGATAACGAAGATTTCGAGGAAGATTCATATTGGAAGTAGTAGAAGAATGTCGTCGTTGCAATACAGATTTCCAACATCATTGTTGTCATTAACTTATACAGCGTTCGAACTTTCGAACAATGATGATGTTGAAATTATGGTTGAAGCTCAAAGTAATTATTTAGATGTCGATCTTGAGATGTATGCACATTTTGTTCAAGTGTGTGTTGTTCGGGGTCAATCATTAAGCTCCCACTATGGGCTGGCTGAACAGGTTGACAGCCCGACTACAGTAATGTGTAATGATTTTAATGTCATAATGGGGAGACATTCATCTGCAACTCCTTACGATATGTACCGAGGTGGGTCCAAGAACAATCTGTATGGCAACACCGCGTCCAGTTCAAGGGAAAGGTATTCATCTGCAAATTTCTTTCACCATATAGAGATGCCATCGACGTAACCATCTATATAGTTTCCATTTGACACGATGGCTTCAAGCTTCAGGGGGAGACATTCGACTGCGGCATTTTTCTATCTCAATGTCGATATGGCTTCTAGTTCAAGGGGAAGGCGTGCAAGTAGTATGTTATTCGACCTAAATGTGGAGCGCATGGAGGAACCATCATTTCCACCAGAATAATTACTTTGTGAGCCTAGTGCGGATGGTGCTGAGACTGGACTATTCATTCACCCAGAATCACCGTAATTCAACTCCGATGATGATGAAGTTCCAGGAAATATGGCACAAACTAACCCTCATGCACACATATATGAAGCTGATAAAAACAACATATGAGAACTAACAGTATACAACGGTCTTCACACATCTTATGCTGGAGGGGTCAACCAAAATCATCCCAACTTGGACTCTGAAATGATATGCCAAGCCATCATGCCCATGGTAAAAACAAACTCTCATATAACTGTTGCAGTGTTGATTTCAACTATACAATCGCATTATGGGTACACTGTCTCCTATAAAAAAGCTTGGTTGGCAAAACAAAATGTCATTGTCAAACTTCATGGCGAATGAGATGCATCTTACAACGAACTTCCAGGTTGGTTTAGGCTGGTGCAGACGTTGAATCCTAGGATAATTGTGGACTTCGAAACCTCCTATTCATACCATAATGATCGAGTTCTTCAATTTCGATGCCAATTCTATCGGGTTTTTTGGAGTTACCCACAGTGCGTTAATGCTGTCAAATACTGCAAGCATGTGGTCCAGATCGACGGGACTTTCTTGTATGGAAAATACAAGCAAGTTTTATTATTGGTAGTTGTCCAAGATGGCAATCGCAACATTCTTCCAGTTGCTTTTGCTCTTGTCGAATGAGAAGATACAGATTCTTGGGCTTTTTTCCTCCGAAATTTACGTGCACATGTTATCACGAGGGAAAATATCTGTGCCATTTCATATCGCCGAGCTGAGATCAAAGAAACAATAGAGTCTTTGGGTCCAATGTGGCAACCACCCTTTGTCCAACATAGGTATGTCTCCGACACATTGCTGCGAACTACCATGGAAGGTACAAGAAGAATGATGAGCGTCAATTAATTGTGCGCATGGGTAAGTGAAACTGATGTAGATTGTTTTTTTTGATCATTTTAATGTTGCAAAGAAAGCAAGTTAGTAAGTTATACATTTTTATATTAGGTTACAAACTACTTCCTTGAACGTTTGAATCAATGCTTCAAGATTTGTGGGCGAAGAACGAGGAAGGATACGATTACATTAGCCTCATCGATAAAGAAATATGGACGAACGCATATGATGGTGGATATCGATATGGGCACATGACGACGAACTTGGCAGAGGCAATCAATTCAACCTTAAAGGATGCACGTCACTTACCAGTAGCAGCTTTGGTAAAGACTACATATTTTTGTTTGGGGGCGCTTTTTGCGAAGCTCGGGGGATAAGCTCAAACCTGGATGCAAGGCGGTCATGTCTATCACCCTAGATTAGTTGCAGATCTACAGAATTTTTTTTGCATCAAATGGAATGTCTGTAACAAGCTTCTCTAGAAGGCATGAAATGTTTCGTGTCACAGAGTTGCTGCGACCTCTTCAAGGGATTGAAGTTGTGTCATTAAGAGTAAATATAAAGGGCAGAACATACGACTGCGGGTTTTTTCAAGCTCTGAAGTATCCATGCTCTCATGTGATAGCAGCTTGCTCGCATACACTTCAAGACTATAACCATTTTTTGGATCCTGTATACCTACTATATGAAGTTTTTAAGGTATACAGATTTGAGTTTCCCCCCATAGATAATGACAAAGACCCTGATGAGGTTCAAGATTGGCTTCCGATTGTACCAAATCCGAGTTTATTGAGGGAGCGTGGTCGTCCAAAATCCAATCGAATTCATTGCGATATAGATATTCGAGAAAGATCTAGACAAGACAGAAGATGTGGGCATTGTAGAAACCCATGACATACTAGAAAAACATGTCCACTTCTGTTGCCGTCAAGTAACAATTGATGAGGAAATGATATATTTGTTTATCAAATAATAATTCTTGTACTTTAATTTTCATTTACTTCAAGTTAATTTCATTCGATAATAGTTGATGAAGATTAAAAAATGATACAATAATACGAGATTGGACGTTTGCGTCTATATGTGATTATAATAAAAGAGATAATAAGTGATAAACTTAAGAAAGTTATCGAACACAATCATTAAATTTTATCAAACTAATAATAATTTGGTATTTCAAAATAATTCAAATCCAACAAACTTACAATAAGTATTAAATGGTAAATGAAAACCAAATTACAATAACTAATATTAAATGGTAATAAACAAAATTAACTGAAATACATTAAAAAAAGTCCAACAAATTTAACAAAATAAAGTAAGTATTAAATGAGAAATAATAAAAAATTACAATTAAAAAGTCCAATAAACTAAATACAAATATAATAAAAAACAAAATCTATCGATGCATGTGACGCGAATGTGTTCAGCAGGGTGGTGGCTGTCGGTCTCGAGGAGGATTTCTTCGTATCACTGGTTGTGACTCCTCGCTGTCATCACCATCATCATCTTCGTCGTCGTCGTCCTGAGTAGGTACATTAGGTTGATGAGGAGCTGATGACGATGAAGAACCTCCATAAAATAAGGACCCTGGAGGTGTATGATTGACTATCCCACCGGCCTGCGAAAACTGGGAAAATTGGGAAAACTCATAAAACCCAGACATCGCTGAGTGTGAAAACTGTACAGGAGGTGTCTGTGTTGCGGCCATGTGTGATGAGGCTGAACCTGCCAAATATCCAGCATATGAACCCCAAGTCGAATATACAAACATATACCCATAATAGCCTCCAGGAGGGGTCATCTGTGACGGCGGCGACGAGGTCATAAAACCAGGTGAAGGGGGCGGCATCTGGTAATGGAAAAACGGTGGCGGCATCATATATGGCTGCGGTATGTAAGTCACTGGATATGGTGGCTACTGTGAAGGTCTTACTGGTGCAGCTGAGGATGAACTAGAAGCACCTGCTCTCCGTCCACGAGTCGGGGGACGATGGTGCTGTGCCCTCGTGTATCCTCGGGAAGCAGAAATGGTTTCCCGTTACTGTTGAACCACTCATAATAACCGTCAGCAACCATCAAGAGGTCAAGTAAAATGGGCTCTCTACGGGGAAGATGCCAATATCGATCCTCCCACAATATGACCCACTCATGATGCCTCACCAGCCAATCTGTATCTATCTTGCCGCGTCTATCTGTGCTATGCAACTTGTCCATATTGCGGGGTGCTTCCGGAATTGGTTGAAAACAACCAAATTGCCAGAGCACACGATCAGTGGAGTGCCACTCGACGATCGCATAACAGATCAAGGGGACCATTGCCATCCAAACATCTGATGGGACCCTCAACTCAGGTGGGATCACCGCCATCACATCATCAGTAGAATATGGAACTCATTCAAACTAAAACAAATATATATAATTTTTATCAAAATAATAATCTAATTATATAACTATAATCTAAAATCGATTTTTAAACAATAAAATTCATATATGTGTGTCAGCCTTCTGATCGATTAGCACCCTCTTGATGATTTTTCCTATCAGTAGACCACCTATTCAAGGAAAAAAAATTATTATACGCTTTATAAAATTATTAATATACGAAACCAGTTTTATAATTACCGCAGGAGTAGTGGAAATACAAATGAGTTCTTCACAATGGGACATAAAAAGGGCAATCGATACCATGCCCAAGACTGCAGCAGCAGGAGACATCCGCCGATAGCATTACTCCTGTAGTCAGTGGCTCGACACATCTCCCTGTACATCAAAGCCAAAACTTCCGAGCCCCAACTGAATGATCCAGCCAGATGAAAGTCGCTCAGATATCGCAACCACATGCAGTGAACTTGGTTGCGCGATTTGTCCGGCATCAGCAACCCTCCTCCTATCAGCTGCAGTATGCATGCACGTGCATATATTTTAACTTCATCCTCAGACGTGTCCTCGCTCAACTCCCGAAAATTGGCATCTAACTAATTTAACGGTATCCGACCACCGTTAAAACTTTCCGGGACACGTCCTAGATTTTCCCAGCACAAAGTAGTCCGGGAACCCTCCGTGATCCCTGATATAACATCCCCATCCACCGAAAGCCCCAGGTGCATAGCAACATCCTCAAGTGTAATCGTGCACTCTCTGCACAGAAGATGGAATGTGTGGGTCTCCGGCCTCCACCGCTCTACTAAGGTAGAGATAAGGTCTGGTTCTATCTTACAGTGACCCTGATATCTACCTATGTAACCAAATTCAGCCTCTACTAAATACGACAAGACACGACTAGGTATCACTAACTTAAGGTTCATAATAAAAGGATCTAATACACGGTGCTTCTCCTAAAAATAAATAATTACAAAAAGTAATTCTTAATCTAATAATCATGTATTAAATAAATCAACAAATTATTACTAATAATTTAAATTAAATTAAAACGTTAAAATGTTGCCGTATTAGCAAAGTGTCGAGATATATGATTTCCATCCAAGCGAAGTATACCGTCTTCCATTATATATCTGCAAAAAAAAATTATATAAGTAAAATATTAAATAAATTAAAATACTTAAATAAATTAAATACAAAATATTAAAAATATAATAAAATATACCTTAAATAGAGAATATAAGAGTATTTGAGAGAAATTGAGAGAATTTGGTGTGATGAAAGTGATTGAGGATGGGGGTATTTATAGGGAGGATTGGGGTGTGAAGCGTCGAGGTATGAGGGTAATTAAACATATAGCGCGGGGCAGGGGGCGCGCCTTTCTGACGCGTGGCAGATACACAGGTAAGGCGCGACCCCTTATCCGCGCTATACCCACGTGTATCTCATGTCAGAATATAGCGCGGTGCAGGGGTGCGTCTTACCCCACGTGACGCCAAATCAGTATATAGCGCGGTTCAGGGGGTGCTCTTTATTGCTGAGAGTGTTAGATTGAGAAATATAGTCTGACCAGTATTAAATCGATAAATATATCGGTCACCGATGATTTTTCAAAAAAAAATACCTAAAATGAATCATTTTTGAATTATTGTAATTTTTTTTCTTTTTTCTTTCTTTTCTTTCTCATTCTCTCTCTGTGTTAAACCTATTCATATTATGATTATCAATCGTTCATCATCAATTATCATCATTAGTGATTAAAATATTATTGAAGTAATCTATATTTTAATAATAAAATAAATCACACCATTTTACTTTTTATAATTTAATGAATGAGTGATCAAAATATAATTAGTTCAAAAGTGAAGTGATTAAATCAAAAAATTAAACTTAAGTGACCAAAATATGAGTTAGAAGAGTTGAATGGTGAATTTTTATAATTTACTCCTTTATTTAATTATTAAAATATTAATCATTGATCATTAACAAAAAATGTGTTAGAGTACAGAGATGGTTCCGGTGTCCCCTGGAGATCCCAAACGAATTGCCACATCTCCTTCTTCGTAACACGTGTCCTAGCGCTACCTCGAAATGAGGTTGGTCACCAAGAAACAAAAACTTTTCTCACTCTCTAATGATCCACGTGTAAACACGCTTCATTCGCATTGGACACCTACCCGCAATTAAGAGATTTTATTTGGTGGTGAGCTAAATAACGGTGAAAACATGTGAGATTAGTGTCTCTCACAGTGACCGGCGATATATCCGTCACCGGAGGGAGGACATGATAA
Organism: Hibiscus syriacus; assembly: GCF_006381635.1. Lineage (NCBI taxonomy): Eukaryota > Viridiplantae > Streptophyta > Magnoliopsida > Malvales > Malvaceae > Hibiscus > Hibiscus syriacus. Next base: position 237,193 of record NW_024062803.1, on the reverse strand, counting down.
ACCAGCTCTGTTGCACATAATATCTGTCGCCACGTCATCATATTAAAATCAATATATAAATTAGTATCTAAACTGAGTTTTCCTAAATTTGATATCTAATATTTTAGATCAATTTAGTAATTGAAGTTAGCCTAAAACAAATTATTTCTCGATTAACCGGGCCCTCATAATGATATGAAATTTAGTCCGTTTACGTTATCAATGTCAAATTGTAATTTGCTTGGCCGTCAAGCGTCAAAATTTCCTTCAATATGAGAAAGAAAACACATAATGGAATAAAACAAAGAAGCAGAGCGTATTGAAATTTGTAATAAGAACAAGAGCAGCTACGTATATGAAGCTTGGGGGACAAGGAATGAATGGAGGAGAGTAGCAGTTCGGACATAAAATAATGACAAAAGTGGTTGGGTACGAAAACCACACCACCTTTATCTTCACTCACCTTACCCCATTTACTTCCCCTCTCTACTACTTAATTCCTCAACATCAAGTCAAGAGTCTTTAATTATTTTAATAAATACGTTATTATGTTTTTTAATATTTAATACTTGACTTTTACTGAACTTTTTCCGAAATATGATTCTTTTTTTATAAAGATAATCTTAGTCAGTATCATTTTATATTAATATTTTTATTTCTTTTGTCTGATCAGCCTGAATAGTAACCCAGAGTCTGTACCACCAAGGTCATTACTTGGGAGGTACATGTAGCAATTTATCAAATCAAAAGATATTTGAATTCTCTAAAATAAATTTTCTAAACTTAGAAATTGGAACATTGAAGAGTTACCATAGTCTACATCATAGAAGAGGTTAGATTTGACTTCCTGAATCGTAATTCATTTTACTATTTTTTATTATCAAATTGTACTAGTTGTAGATATTTAAGAATTAAAAACTAAAATAAATATTAAATTAGATAAACAATAAATCCCTACATACAAAGTGCTCGAACTCGAGAGCTTAAAAAATAACAATAAGTCTCTTAACAATTCATGTCACTTAATACTTAAATATTAGGATAAGCATACTATAGAATTGACTTTTATTTATTTCTTTTGTTTAAGACTTTGCAATGTTTAATAACTACATAAATTTAAATTATATATAAAATTAAATTAAATTAACCTCTAAATAATATAGTCGAATTAAATTGAATCATTACATGAGGTATAAAATTCTATTCACAATATTTTTTCTATCTACAAAATTCGAATTCAAGATACTACTTAAGAAACATCGAACATTGAATTCTTTATCGATTACCAATCAAACCAACAAACATTTATCATAATTTACCAGATATATTTTTATTTAAATCCCTGTATTTCCAAAAAATAGAAAGGCTAAAATGCCAACCTCTTGTCTTGTGTGTTCTTCTTTTTCATTTTTTTTGATGCGCTCTCTTTGTGCTTGGATATTACTATTTTCGGTAAGCCTACCGCAGTAATCTCACCACGGCCAATGTAAATTCACCTCATAAATGGTCAAGTCAACACATACAAGAACTTGATTTATTGAACAACATTGTCTAATTATCATACAAAAGTTCCAGATAAGATGAAGAACATGAAAAGGGAGAGGTTTCATAATTGGAAAGTTGATCTATTCCTTAGTTAAATGCCAAAAGATGGCCACAATTTGAACCGTCAAATTTCAGCCTGATATATGTGTTTGATGGATTCAGGGGAGTCAAATATCTTGCATAAAATTAAGGTTCAACCATGAAAATGTACAATTTTGTAACACGCAAGTGCTGAAAACACATCCCAGCGTTTTAGCTCATGTTTACCATTATATCAAAATGAACTCAAAATTCTGCTCACAAAAGCCCGAATTCAATTTGTCATAAAAAGAAAATATCCCAACCTGAATCCAAAAACATTTCAACCTTACAACAAAACCGAAACTAAACTTAATCCGTGTCTGAAGCCCAACATGATCCATTACTTTCTTTATCGATACCGTACTATCAAACACAACTCTAAATTAACTATTTATAACCTTAAACTCGTAAATCGAAGGCTTCCAAGATATTATAACATTAACGATGCCAATCAAATATTTTTTTTTTTGGATAATTCAACATTTTATTACCACAACAGTAAGGTTTTGATACAACCAATAACCAATCAACAAAACAGAACAGCCTAATTACACATCAATGATTGGTTGTACTATACCCCAAGCATTACAAAAGGATAAGTTAGTACTATCTAGTCTATTTATGGATCTGTCCCTTAGACGAATTGCAACCACATCGACAATTTCTTTAAGAATATCGTCAGCAGATCGGAAACGGCCCTGAAATAATCTCTGGTTACGTTCCTGCCACAAGAAGTAAATGAAGGCATTCCACGAGATCTTCAAAATGGCAATTAAGAGGTACTTCCTTTCCAAGAGGAGCAAGCACGAGTTACCATTTCATCCCAAGTCAAAGCATAAAAGTTCATCTTATTCATGTTAAGGATGGGTTTCCATATACCAACAACCAAGGAGCAATTAGAGAAAATATGATCTCTAGTTTCTTGATGAGTGCTACAGTTTATACATAGTCCATCCGTGCAAATTCCCATTCTTTCTAAACGATCTCTGGTTGGTAATTTATTCAAAATGGTCATCCAAGCAATCAAGCTATGCTTTGGAATATGCAAAGGATACTATATTAGACGCTGCCAAATAACCTTTTGCACTTGCGGTCGAATGTACTCGTATATTTCCTTAGTACGCATGAAACCAGAAGCAAAAAAAAGAGCAGTAGTAGGTCTCAATTTCAGAATTCTTTTGAATCCCCAACTAACATTTGTTCCAGCCTCGAAATGCCAGAAATCCTGTCATTTAAGAATGTAATTGTGTAACCACGCAACCCACAATAAACCGTTACTAGTAAAAACCTTCCTAATGAGGCTTATAGTGCATGCTCTATTCCAAATTGATGTATTAATCAGACCTAAACCACCTTCTAATTTGGTGAGGCACATACGATCCCAGCTTACCCGGGCTCCAGTTGCAGGTTTGTCTTCGCCTTTCCAGAAGAACCTTGCGCAAAGTTGGTCGATTGCTTTTAGAATCGAGGCTGGAAGGAGAAGCTGTCTGCACCAGGAATTACTGATGTTGAACAGAACGGTGCGAATTAATTCCAGTCTGCCAGCGTAACTAAGGTTTCGGGTGGACCAGTGATGCAATCGCTGCTTTATTTTCTCAAGTAGAGGTTCACAGTCCTTCATAGTTAGCTTGCGAGTGATTAAAGGGATACCGAGGTACCTAACAGGAAGGGAACCGGACTTGAAACCTGAAAGACGCTTAATATCCGCCAGTTCCCTTGGAAGAATACCCGCCGTAAAAAGCTCACATTTGGAAGAATTAAGCTTTAGCCCTGAAAATTCATAGAATTGATCAAGGACACTTAAAACACCAGCAACCGAACCAATATTACCTTTGCATAAAATCAGTAGGTCATCAGCAAAAGAAAGATGTGAAAGCCCGATCTTCTTGCATTTAGGGTGAAAACTAAAGATTCCTTTTGAAGCAGCCAAGTTTAGCATTTTTGAGAGCACATTCATAGCGAGGACAAACAAATATAGGGATAGGGGTCTCCCTGCCTTAGACCTCTAGCTCCTTTAAAATAACCAATCAATGAGCCATTGAAGGAGATTGAGTATCTAGCTTGAGAAAAACAACTTCAATCCAAGTAATAAATCTTGGAGGGAAATTGAGGGCTGTTAGAATAGAAGAAATAAAGTTACAACGCAATGTATCAAAAACCTTGTGTAAGTCGATCTTCATAGTGCATCTAGGAGAGATGGGTTTCCTACCATAACCTCTAACAATCTCCTGAGCAAGAAGAGAGTTGTCAATGATGTTGCGCCCTCGGATAAAAGCAGTTTGATTCAATGATATAATCTGAGGAAGAAAATCAGTCATTCTGTTGACCAGAATTTTAGAGATAATCTTGTAGATAACGGAACAACAGGAGATAGGCCTGAATTCTTTGACAGTTGTTGGATTTTGTACTTTAGGAACAAGTACAATTATAGTTGAGTTAAAGGCTGGGTGAATATGAGAGTTGCAGAAGAAATAATTAATAGCCTCAATAACATTTTCACCCACAATGGACCATGTTTTCTTGAAGAAGTAAGGTGTGAAACCATCCGGTCCAGGGGCCTTTTCATTGCCTTGGCAAAAGATGGCATTGTGGATTTCTTCATTCGTGATATCCTTAACAATAGCAGAAGCAACTTCGATAGGCAAAGAAAATTCAAGAATGTCCTGAAGGGAAGAAGGATTAATATCCTTAACCATAGAATCAGTAGTACCAAGCAGATTAGTGAAAAAAGAAGTAACTTCATTGGCAATGGCATCGAAAGTAAGTTTCAAGCCTATTCCCTCTTTCATCAACTAGGACTCTAATGGTATTCCTTTTGTTTTTAAAAGCCACAATGGAATGAAAAAATTTGGTATTTTTGTCACCATCTTTAATCCATTGAACTTTAGCCTTTAGTTTGAAGAAAAGTGATTCAGCTTCTTCAAGAGAGTTCAACTATTGTTGAATGTCAAGTTTCTTCTATAAGGCTTCCTCTCCTCTAAGAGTGAGCAATTGTTCTTCAACTCCAATCGCTTGGATTTAACTCTATCAGAGATGTTGCTAAAGTTTTCTTTGTTAAACCTTCTGAGACAAACTTTAAGTCTTCTTAGTATTATGAACAGTACCATCATAGGATTGCCATGAGTATCTTGAGTCCAAGATTGGCTTACAATATTGAGAAAGTTGGGATGGCCAGCCCAAAAGTTAAAAAATTTGAAAGGCTTAGGCTTGGTGGCAGGGTGGTCTTTCGAAAATCACATAATGGCCATGCTATGATCAGAGATTCCAGGAGCTAAGAATTCCACAAAAGATTGGTGGAAGGAGGAAGCCAGGATTTATCATAATTCTGTCGAGTTTCCTAGCCAAAAAAAATTCATGTTCTTTATTACTCCAAGTGTATTTGTAACACCCCAACCCGGATCCGACCCGGATCCGAGTCCGAAATGTCACATTGACTTTTCAAAAACCTTTACTTGTATAAAATAGTGAGTAATTTAAAATTTATTATTACATATAACTTATTCAAAACCTTTATCGAACTATTCAGAGCTTATATAATATATTATCTTGAATACATGCCAACTAGAAATTTATGTATTAAAATACATATTATTCATCTTTCTTCTGATCTGACATTTGGTAAGAAGAACTGACCTGTCTTGCTCCATATTGCTCTTTACTCTTCTCACTTTGGTAACCTACGTGTGAAACAATCACACGCTAAGTCGATGACTTAGTGAGGCAATAAACATAAAATATAAACTATAGCTTGTAATCATGTATGAACTATTACTACTATCACTCATACCTTTATTTATGTAACAAATCCCTGTAACACATATGCAATATATATATCATTACATATAGAAACATATACACACATATATTCCTCACTCATCATTTCTATCATTAGCCTTATTTCACTATCCATATTACTATCATTTATATGTGTTGGTCATATCCTCTTGAACTTAACCTTGTTAACCAACATATGCTTCGTGTAACCAAACAATACACATATCATCATATGACTCGTGCAATACACATATCAACATATATCACAAAAGCATATTTTTCACATGTAATATATTTATTTTTATATCTTTGTCTAGCCCATATACATTTCTGAGAACTATAGATATGTGAGTTTATAGAGGTTGTGCACTAATGCTGTCACCATAACTCGTATAAATGCACCGAAGTGCCACGTAGAATTACAACGTAGTGCCACGTAGAAATGCACCGAAGTGCCATATAAGGTTGTCCCTAAGGACCATATATCATTCCTTAAGAATCATATACATATGCCAAGGATCAAGTATGTTTCTCAAAAGACCTCACACATGTTCCGAAAAATACATATATGTCCCGAAGGACCGCGTAGACCCTCGACTCTTGGCATGCCAACTATACCTCTAGCTCTCATGACACATAACATGGGCATTAATCTTTATGTTATCACACATTCACATATACACATAGTCTTTTTATTACATTTTTATAAGATCACACGTAGTCAAGTAGTTCATTTCCATATAAATCACACATACACGTAGATCACTTGCACGTAGAACATCTTTATATAATCATATGATTCACTTTCACTTATCACATATACTTTTTCTTTCATATATCTCATGGCATATATCACATGGCTCTTTATTTCATTCTCATATGATCACATAATCATGTAGTTCCCTTCTCCTATCACTTTGCATGGTTTTACATAAACATATATCATACCTTATTCATATATATATCTGCAAATACATGTAAGCCCATATTTTCTTAACTTATAACTTACGTTACATATGCATGTAATCTTATGACTTATTGTTAAATAACTCAAATAACATTGTATTATTACATACTTTGTTCCATAACCATATATTTACATACCTTATACTTACCTAGTTTACTCTATTTCACACATAGTCACATAATCACGTAATTTACTTACACATAGATCATTTTTATACCTAAATCATATAACACCCAATTCTTCCTCATAAAGTTATATTTTATATTCATATAATATCATATTATCCTATAAGTAAATACTTATCTTATGGTTTGGTATCATCATTCATACTCAATTCCCTTCACTAATATATTATTCTCATATTACTCTATAGTCTAATCTTATTTAACTCATCACCTTTCTCATGTAGTCATATAAATCTATTATATTGATTCTTATAATTGATCATGTATACTATTAACATGTATGGTCACCTATCATATAACCTATTTCACATTCACATTCAATCATATAAACCATTCATATTAATTCCTATACTTATCACAATACATGTATTCACACAATCATTTAACACATATTGTAATATATATCACATATACCCAAATCAAACATATGCCTATGATCATAAATTAATGCATTCTAATATAGGAAATAGACTCGTCGCAAGTCTTATTTCCATTAAACATCATAAACTAACTTGTATGCACTCACCTGAGCCTCACTAAGTTCCAATCCACTTTTATGCTTTCATCTCTTTCGATTGAATCTTGACTTGATAATCGTTACGGGACTTGTTCGTGCTCGATATCTATATGATCATACATTGATACATATCATTATCCAATTGATATACTCCAATCTATCATTTCGTAGACCAAAAGAAAGGTATAATTATTTCCCTTGAAGTGCATCGATGCATAAATTGCATTCGATGTTTCCATTTTTAAGGGTGCATCGATGCGCTTCCTGTGCATCGATACACACTGAACAATTTCTGGAAATTTACCCTTGATGCATCGGTGCACCTTGAATGTGCATCGATGCACATAGCCCAGAAATCTAATTTATGCCCGAAAATCCCCTCTTTTCAACTTAATTACTTCATATATCATTCCATTTCATATTCTTAACTTACTTACTCCTATTCAAACTCATTTATCTCGTCTTGAACCTTAATATTCTCTCCTCTTTATTAACTTCAAGAATTATACCAGATTTCCAACATGTTTCAAAACTCATTTTATCACTTCATATCTCTTAATTTAACCCTTGACAAGTCAAATTTATCTTCCAATTTGAGTAATGAACTCTATTTCAAGATTTCGCCCAAGAACCCCAAATCTTTAATCCCTCCTAACTCCATCATACTTTGATTTTAAGATAACTTAAGCTTTCCTTAAGCTTAGTTATCATCTAATAATCAAAACCTAACCTTAAAATCAGCAATTAATCCATAAACAAAGAAACTCACCTTTGAGCTTGGAGATACGGGAGGAGGAAGAAGAAGAAAGAAAACTCTGGATAATTCTCCTTTTCCACGTGGTTCCATATCTTATAAAAGAAATATAAAAATCTTACTTGCCAATTGACCATTTTACCCTTTAATTCATTCCATAATTACTAAATAACCTTCATCATATTTCTAATAAATCATTGAACTATTCAATTATCCTACTTTAATCACCAATTTCTAAAACTTTACAATTTGGTCACTAACCCGGTATTGAGGATGTTACAGTATTTAGGCCCAAAGTAAGGATGATCCAGAATAACAATCTCTTGAGTGAGGTCATGGAAGTCTTTCATATTAGATGTGTAGTAATGGCCTAACAGTTCATGATCAGAGCTTTCAAGTGAATGAAGAAAAATGTTGAAATCCCCTCCTAGAACCCATGGGGTCTGATTAACAGTAGAATTAACCTCCTTAAGATTGAGCCAAAGTTGCCTTCGAGATATTCCATCATTGCTTCCGTAGATGGCAGAAATAAACACTGGATTATCGAGGTAAAACCCTTTAGCAGTAATACATTGTGCAAATACTTGGATAATTGACAAGTCAATTCCCTTCCTCCAAAGCAACCAGATTCTGCCATTAATGGCATGGTCATAGTTACAGCAAACATTCCAGTTTGGAAACTTAGTGTTGAGAATAGCCTCTGACTTATCCACTTTAACTCTAGTTTCCAGTAAGCAAAGAACATCTACTTTATTAAGCATGGCTCTATTAGCCACTTTATTCTGTCTTGGAGGACTGTTAAGTCCCCTTATATTCCAAAAACAGATTATCATTTGGATGGTGATTCCAATGAACACCCTTGACTTCCACCTGAGTGGCTTTTAGCTCTATCAATTTGGTCTTTCTTTCTTGATTTTAGTTCTTTTACCAAATTAGCAACTCCCAGAGAAGCTACTCTAGGTTTCCTTGGTTGATTTCCAACAATTGAATCTTCAGTAGAATTCAGAACTTTAAATAAAAATTTAGTCATAACAATATAAACCAACTTTTTTTGGGTGAATTATGGTATCCTTTGTCTACCTGTTGAATGATTTAAACAGACACTAATTTCACCGAGTCGGATAAGATCACAAAAACAACAAAACTCCCTCATCAAATATTTATTATTATTGCATTTGACAAGTCAACCACAAAATATAATTTTAATATTTTAAATAAATAAAATAACTTCAACATAAATACAACGGAAAAAACTAATAACATTACATCATTTTATGAACACATTAAAAAACACGCAATGTTCATAATAACCATGCATATTACAAACTCAAAATATTCATTAATTGTACGACTTAAGTAATAACCTAATACCAAAAATACCCCTTAAATCTAGAATTGCATTGCTTATTTGCGCACAATGTATATGCATAGATGATGCATACCTATATATAGATTTAAGTCAATCATGCCCGTTAAGCTTTCAAGGTTCAACCTGATACGACTAATTAACTTATAATAAGAAAAGTCTGGGAGATATGATTGGCTATTTGATTGTAGATACCCACAATATAGATGCAATTTTTCAACGTATGGGTGCCATTCTGTACCAACAACTCCACAACTATTGGGACCAGCGCAAGGTTTTTCGGTCGAGCATCGGCGTCACATCCCCGCCTCCCTGTTCAGTGTCCACCCACACTTATCTTTTTTTTTTCTTCCATAAATAGTTGTGTATGAGTAGTAACAGACTCGTAAATTATTTTAGAGGTGAATTCTATATGTAATAATTTATATTATAAATCTAAGATATAAAATTAAAAAAATTTGAGAAATAAAATAAAATTACCAATAAAATTTTTAAAAAGCAATCGCTTCCACTTGTCGCCTCAATCTATCACGAATTATATAGCTATTATCTTCAAAGGTGGACCGTTGAGAAGGCGGAAGTAACTTCAAGTTAAGATTAAAAAGTGACGATGAAGCTTTAACTTACACCAACAGTAAAACGTCGGGCTTAGCATTCGAAAGATTTCAGACAACGCACAAAAACACCCAACATCCCTCTTGTGCAGAACTTGCCCGAATTTGTGTCGGTCTTTTCACCGGATGGTCCGCGTAGTTATAAAAAACAAAATGTTACAAAGGAAAAATAGAAGCGTTGTGCGTCGGTGGAAGTTTTGAAAAGGACAAGTTTGTGGATAACGGCAGCGTAGCTCTTATGTCCCACATGGAAGAACATGCGCTTCCATTTCAACCCCACACTCGGACACAGTCTTTACGCCACCAAATACCTCTACTTACAGTATTCAATATTCTTGGCTAATTATGTACCCATAGTCATTTTCAATTAACCACCGTCTCCTTTTACTTTTATTACTTTTACTTAACCGGTGTATTGGTAAACATTTAACGATTCAAAAATAACTTTAAAGCAAATAATAGGTTGCTATATTACATTTGGGTAAAATACACCCTAGCTCACTCAATTATAAGTATAGTTACAAACAAGTCACTTTTTTAAAAGGTTATAATTTACTCACTCAATTAAAATATTATTACAAATATGTCAATGGTTGTTAAATTTTATATGGAATAGTAATGGGGTATGATATAATAATAATTTCACTTCTAAAAAATTATACATTCTGTCAATTTGATCCTAATAGAATATGAAAGATTAAATTTATTATATTATTTTAAATTAGGATAAAAATAATTGAATGTATAAATTTTGATGACTAAAAAATTTTTATAATAGATCACATTAGATGTATGTTTCGATTTTAATAACGAAGTAATATGTTTGCAACGATATTTTAATCGAGCGAGTAAATTATAACTTTTAGAAGAAGAAAAAAGTGACCCATTTGTAACCAAACTAATAATTGAGTGAGCATGAGGTGTATTTTACCCATAACATTTATATTGTAAATTGTAAGTGAGAAATGAAACAAGTAGAAGACAAAAGTAGAAAAAAATTCCCGCGCGTGAATCTCGCTATCTCATCCCCACCACCCGTACCCATACCAAACCTCCCCTTGTTTCCTATAAGAGATAAAACTTCTTTCCGATTCTTCTCTTCACCCATCCCTTCTATATACTCTGCAACTCTCTTTTTTATCATTCAAAGCTCCTGGTTGGATTCTCTACATTTCCAGTTTCATTCTAACAATTCAGATCTCTGCACCAATCAATCATCGGGCTGATAAGGTTCGTGTTTATCTTCAATTTTTATCCAATTCAAGGATCTTTAGAGTTTAGATTCTTTTCTTGTTGATCTTTGTTCAAATTCCGTCAATTCATCCCAATTTTGGATGCACATTCTTGTTCGTTTCTTTCTTCTTTGCCTGATTTCGTGATTCTATATCAGAGCCATGTCTGAACCCCCAGTGAAACCGGTTCTCCAAAAGCCTCCCGGATACAAAAACCCAAACGCCCCGGCCGGTCCCCGTGGGTTTAGACCACCGCCACGGAAACCGATTCTCCCGCCATCTTTTCATCCCAAGAAAAGAAAGACTAATTATGGTCGTGCTTGTTGTTGTTTTTTCTGCATCTTCTTTTTGATCTTCCTTCTCCTCATTATCATTTCCGCCGCCGCTTTCTACCTCTGGTTCGACCCGAAACTACCCGGATTCCACGTCCAATCGTTCCGGATCTCCCGATTTAACGTCACCAAAAGACCCGACGGAACCTACCTCGATGCCAAAACGACGACGAGACTCGAAGTGAAGAACCCAAATGGAAAGATGACTTTCTATTACGGGAACACGGAGGTTGATGTCACCGTGGGGGAAGGTGGGTACGAGACCGATTTGGGAACGACGAAGGTGCCGGAGTTCATTATGCGGAAAAAGAGCACGAGGAGTTTGAGGGTAGAAACAAAGGTGAGTAACAAGCTAGTGGTCGACGAGGTTGGGAACAAGCTCAAGGTTCGGTACCGAAGCAAAAGTTTAAAGGTGAACGTGGAGGCTCGGACGAAAGTTGGAGTGGGCGTGGCAGGGTTGAAGATCGGCATGGTCGGGGTGACCGTTAAGTGCGACGGGATGTCCAAGAAACAACTTGACGGCGGTGACATGCCCAAATGCGTGATCAACACGTTAAAATGGTAAGACAAACAAATACTAGGCTTGTTTTTTTGCATGGTGGATGAGAATGTGTTCCCTTTGGGTTATTATTCTGTCATTTTTGTCATCAAGTTTCCTTTGATTCCCCAAATGATTAGATCTGTGTTCCAATGTATGTGGTTGCAGGCTTAACATTCACTGAAACAGATCGGATGGTAAAAAGGACTGGTTGATTTGATGGATTGGGACATTTTGTATCCACATTGGATTGGAGCAGTTAGGTTCGGCTTTCATTTTTCTTTACATATAATAAATAATTACTATTTATTCACACATTACATTATACTTGTGGAAAATCAAAGGGGGGAGATACCATTCCCACGTCAAAGAGTCATCCATCGTCCATAATATATCACATGGTAAGAGCCATAACGTGTCTGGGACTTTATCTTATTGTATCTGTATTAATTATTTGATTATTGGTGGTTGTTTCTTTTACTATTTTAGAGAACAAACAGAGAGATTAAATTAAGGTGGTGTGGGTCTTTAAGGAAAATAAGATGTCATGTTGAGATGAAAGTCGATATTAAAATGACTCTGGTGTATATGACTGTCTCGTAAAGTAAGGATAAAGCATAGAAAGATATAGGGTATCTGCTTTGTGTCTTAGAGAAAATGATTGCCATTTTTCTTCTTCAATTAATGGATATTGCATTCAAATTCATGGTATTTTCTATCTCATTTCACATCGACAGTCCAAGGATGCTCTTATGTAATACTGCATTGGGTATTTTTTGTATATATTTTTTTATTAATATGGTAAAAAATAATAAAGTAATTAAAATTGACATTTCAATAAGAAAAAATAATTGATATCAATTTAATAGTTCATTATTGTTTTATTATATTTAACCAATTTGATAATAAAAAAAACTGAAGGTTAAAATAAACGCTATACACAATTTGAAAACTAAAATAACTGAACTTATAAAACTGAGGTGTCAAAACATCATTCTTCCTAAAAGACAAAGCAATTGCAGTTACTTATGTTGCCTTATAGCTATAGGGATTGCAGTATGACCCGAAGCCGACGGGGAAACCCGAAATCCGGTTAAGTTCGGGTCGAGTTGAATGATATCGGGTCAGGTTGGGTACCAGAGATTTTTTTCGAGGATTTTTTCGGGTTGGGTTCGGGGCAAGGTATCCCCGACCCGCCCTGATTATATATATATATATAATTTTTTATATTTTTATATTAATTATATATATAATATTTTATATTTTTTTATTAATTATATATAAAATATTTTCGGGTTCGGGTTTGGGTATAATATTTTGGGTCGGATTCGGGGATGGGGCAAAAAAAATCCCCGACGGGGCGTCCCGATAAAAAAACCCGTCGGGAATCGGGTCGGAGTCGAGGACGGGGATTCATTTTGCGTTCGGGAGCGAGCAAAACCCGACCCGTTTCCATTCCTAATAGCTACTTTCAAAAAAAATGTTGCCTTATAGCGAATGAGCACAAAGATTAGTATTTTAGCACTTAGCTGTCATATTTTTCTTTTATAGAAATTGTCATATGTAAGGAGCAAAAGTTTAATTTAAAATCAAATTTAAGGAAAGATATAATCGAAAATATTTAAAAAAATAAATTTAATATTTTTAATTAAACATAATCTAAAGTATTAATTTTTTAATATTTACTTAACTTAAATTGTTATTTTTTTAATATTTTCAGTTGACAATCGAAAATATTATATTTTCCATAACATTTTCGGTTTCAATCGAAAATGTTAAAAAATTAACATGATAACATTTTCGGTTTCTACTGAAAATATTAAAAATTTATATTTTAAGTTACGCTCAACTGAAAATATTTTTTTTAATATCTTCGGTTGTACCTTTTCTTGACCTTATTCAGTTACAATTTTTCTTAATTTTAAATTATGCTATCTACCGCTAGATTATTATTGTTTGGGTAAAAACATTCGCAAGTGACATGGAAACAATAAAAGCCCAAGAGGCCACCATCTCAGGTTTAGAAATAAACAAAACATCGTGTGTTTTAAGTTTGTGTTGGCAAATGAGAATTTCAGGGTTTCTACTTGTTTACTTGCACTCAATTCAATGCCAACATAAAAAAGCATGTCCTTGCTTTTTGTTAATTAACATTGAACTATTCCTACACGTCCTACCAGTGGCTGTGGATCTGTACTAAAAACGTCCTACACCCATTACATTCTAAAATCAAAACCCATTGCTTGTCTGCAAATCAAAATGTTCACTGCTCAATGTCGATGCAACAACCGACACTTCTAACCGCCCTGTCCACTCCTCACCAGGTTTCAATGTCACCGGCTTCTCAATTGCTGCTCCGTTCACGCATAGCATCTGTTTGTAGTCTACGTCTCCAAGATCTACCATTGATTTTGATTTCTTCTCCCATGGATTCCATACCACTGTTAACAACAGAATCACAATCTTTTTGTTATTTGTTTAGAAATTGACCGAGCATACACTCCTTTATGAAAAATCTTCATAGCTTGTCTCCTAAAAACATCCTTAAAAGTACTTGCTTACCGGCATCGGATAGTCCCTCCTTCCTGATAACATACGTTCTTTTCCTTTCGTGATCAAGTACCGCAACTACGTTTGGAGTACTGAGATAAACTCGATCCACCTGTCACTCCATTTAAAGAACATTTAAATTGTCATCGTTTAAAACTCGCCTTGCAGAATTCTCGCAAGACAAATGGCTTTGAGCATGATAGATTGTATTCCGAGGCAAACATGAACAAAGTCCTAATGCCAGAATTGCTATACCATGTTTGAAATGTTTCAATTTTCCCTAACCCAAAGGACAGTCTTAGTAGCTCTAGAGACCACAAAAACATACGTATTTGGACACTTCAAAGGAATAGAAAACTCGTGTACCTCGGACTCAAATGTTATAGCATCTCCTTGCTCGGTAAAACGTTCTTTTTGGCAAAGGTTGTCTAGGTAGTCAAGTGTCTCCAGCCCTTCAATCCTCACTTCACTGTGGACAAAGTTATGTTCATGTCAAATCCAGAAAGAACTTCTACGCGATAAAAACGGAAATTGTTTGTCAAATACAATAACACTCTAAATATACCTGACGTCGGAAACTGACAAATATGTATGATACGCAAAAGAGAAACCAAATGGCTTCCCATTGACATTCCTAATTCGTGATAATAATGTCAGACTTCCATCTGCTGCAAGCGATACTCTCAGGCGAAACTCAAAGCTGAAACGGGAAAAGAAAAGAAAATCAGCAACATATACACACCTCCAATAGATTTTTTTCAATTAAATCAACAAAGGAATTAAATATCCGAGTTCTTACCTATGTGGCCAGCATTTGAGATCTTCTTCAGACGGTTTAAGCAACAGGTCAATGAAGGATTTGCCATGGGAATCATTTGGACTCAGAGGTGAAGGATTTTCATCAATTGTCCAAATCTTATTCCTTGCAAATCCATGTTGCTCGAGCGACCCGCAGTTGCCGAACTTAACAAGCGTCCAAATGAATAACTCCAATAAGCAACAACGAATAAAATTCCATACAAGTAAATTAACCAAATGACAGAAAAGAAAAGAAAAAAGACTACCTGTGGGAAACAAATAGGGATTCCTCCTCGCACAGCTTTCGGGGGCTTAAAATTCGCCTAAGATTCATTATACAAAACATGAATCAGTTTCCGGATTCCCGTTTCACCAGGACAGAACAGTTTAACTCATGAAATGTATAGCCATAAATTGAGCCGGTTTCTCAGACAACTTATATAGAAATTAAACATCCTTCCCCTACCTTACTACTGCTAAACAGCAGTTCTTCCCCTTGTTCATTTCTCCATGAAGTTACCCGCCCTCCATGTAAGCTAACCTGTAATATTAAAACACAAAATTAACACAAAAATCAACCAGAAATTAACACAAAAAGGGGAAAAAACAAATCAGAAATCATACCCTTGCCGAAGCTCCTCGAGGGTTCCGAAGAACAATCTTATCAATTCCATTCAAATCCTTTGTAATCTCAGTTGCAGCTCTACAATCCCATACTGCAGCCGAATGCTCCATTGTCGAAATCAAAACCCCAAAATTTCTCACAAAGGTTCCGCTTTTATTGACTCAAGAATTCTAGAATTTAACCCCCAAAAAACTATTCTCTAGAATTCTTATAAACACACCGAAATGCCGACAACAATGAATTTTGACAGGCACAGAGGTCAGACCGAGAAGCTCATTAACAACACTTATCTTGTCACAAACCTCTGATCTCGTGAACTTAAAGCAAAAAACTAACTACCAAACTTCAAAAATTCCCGGTCTATGCTAACAATTACGGTTCAGATCTAAAGATCCTTACTTTTTTTTTTGCTCAAAACCAATTTTTTTGCTCAAAACCAAATTACTGCATGCTAAAATGACTGACATTGAAACCCTAAGGACTCAAAGATATAAACAGGGCCCAGATTCATAAACAAATCATGATCAAAATTTGTCATTTACACATCAAAACAAGACAACATGGGTAAGTTCCAATAAACGGTTTAAAAAAAACATGTTTAGACACTCAAACTCACAGTACTATAAACTTTTTTAACACACAAAAATAGAAGGAATAAAACCCAATTCCCAATTCAAAGAATTATGTAGAAAAAATCTAAATTTCAGAACTTTTCTTCTTTTAAACTTCAAAGCTGAAATGCTATGGGACTAATGCAATGTTTTTGTATGGAGAGAATGGGATGTTTAAATAAAGCCCTTTGCCAGAAGAAGCAATCCCATTTCCAGGTTGATTTACAACAAAAAAATTAAGGAAACAAAGAGTCAAAAACAGAGATTAATTAAGATTTACGAATGTAATTAAAAATGATTAACTAAACAGAAGACAACCTGGGGGTGGTGTTGCCTTTTGCAATGATCTAGGACATGGAGATACGAGGAGTACATGTCCTTTCCTTTGTACAAAATTAGCTGATCATATTTTCATATATATTGGGGTGAGGGGAGGTAAGGTAGTAGATGCTCCCAAAGTCAGTTTGAGAGCAACTCCCGTGAGAGACCTCCGGCAGTTAGAATTATGAATTACCCACCATTAGACTCGATTTTTTTAAATTACACTACACTTCGTTCAATTATATGTTTAGTAATAAATAGATTTTTTAAAGTTACAAATAAGATATTTAATTAAAGTATTATTATAAACATTTGTTAAATATTAATATAATATGATATAATAATAATTTGAATCTTTAATTTAATTCTAATTCAATAAATTTAATCATTCATATTTAAATTTTTTATCATTTTAGTTTTTGTTCTCCTAAAAATGTTTGCTATTCTCTCATAAATCTTATATTTTTTCTAGTAGAATAATATAATAATAACTCATTGTTGTTTTATGATAGAATGAAGTTGTCATATTTTGATCCGATGGCCTCGTTTGTTTTGATAATATAATAAAAAAATTAATGGATTTTTTTTTACTATGAAGGATTATTTTTTAAAATATTTTAAATTAAGACAAAATTAATAGAATGTATAAGCTTTGGGGGTTAAAAGTATTATTATATCACGCCACATTAGTTTTTTGTTTCAATTTTAACAATAGAATGACATGTTTATAATAAAGTTTTAATTGAGTGACATGTTTATAACTTTTTATGAAAAAAGAACATATAATTAAGTGACTTTGGGTGTAATTTACCCTATATCTTTACATTTTTCATTTCATTAAACCTTGAATAACAGACAAAGACTATGGAACAAAAATCAGTAGTAAAAAAGAAAGGCTTGATTTGATTGCAAGCTCCTTGAATTATACTCTAATAAATTATGCAACAACAAGAGTAGAGTAGACTACTCCCATAATTACATTACACTCCAAATTGCATACAAGCCTTGTTTAAAAATCCGAGTTATTTATTTATTTATAAGTAGAATAAAATAAAGTATATTTAATTATTAATAAAAATAAAAGTAAAATAAAATTCTGAATAGTTTTTTGATCCACCTAATAGAGAAGGGAACATGCGAAGGACAAAAGAAGGTGGCATCGTTGGAAGGAGCCTAGGGCTTGAAAATTTTGAAGCATGTGGGCAGCCTTAGGTTTTGGACTGTGTCTGTGCATGGATTCATGCTTTGCAATTCCCATGTGCTCCTTTCATTGTTTTATTTTTCTCTCATTTTAAAGAACGTCGACTCTGACGACGTTTCGTTTGTTTTTGGCTGAACAAGTTTGATTACTTGTTTTGTATACATTAGTTTCATAGATGTCAAATAAAACAATAAAATTTACTTCCTTTTTTTGCTTTTTATATTATAAATTTGGGAAATGCATGGGATTACTAGGACTCAAATCTTCATCTTCAACCTCAATATTCAATATACGATTATGTTAGCTATATTCTTCATTTAATATTATGAGCGATTATAAAGTAATATTTGTTCATAATTTTTTCTAACCATTGACAACACACTCTTTGCAGACGTAGCTGTTCAAATCTAGGACCTTAAGAGATAACAACACTTCTTTTAACCAATGAGGTTACTCAAGGGGTTCACATTGACTATAATTTTATATAAATATAATAAAAGAAAATGTTTAATTACCTTAATTTTTTTAATAGAAACGACTAGTTTTATTGAACAACGAGAAAATATCCAAAATGACAATGAAAGGCTTACAATTATAAACGTAAATCAAACACATAATTAGGAAATTTTCTTATAACCATTACAAAATAAATTAGTCAACTGAGATCAAACAAGGATCATACAAGAAAAAAAGTACAAACCCAACAAAAGACTCGAACAAAATATTGATTCGAACATATCTGATTGTATCGTAAATGAACCACAATAGGGGATGAACTATTGAAAGACTATCGACAAACGTAAATTAGAATCGAGCGTCGTGAGACAATTATCTCTGATGATAAACCACATATTCAAATCTATTTTGATAGTCCAAAGCATGAAAGATCAATATGATAATAAATAAGTGTTATCTTGATCAGTTAAAACGATGTGAAATCTAATCCTAAGAAAATTAAACAAAAAGAACGGCGAAATGATTGATAAAAAAACATGCTAAAAGTAAAAAATAAGTGCTATAAAAATAGAGAAATATGTGTTGTAAAAACCGAATTATTAAAATTTAAGATATGTATAAAAAAGATATACGAGTGACAAACAATCCTAAACTGATGTCGCCGTTTATTAACAAAGATAAAAGAAATGAGCAAGCATTCTGCTCAAAAGTTTTAAGAGAGAATGTAAATTTTCTTATTAATTATCTTAATTTTAAAATTGAGTAAACTAATTGATATTTTAGAGTAATAAAGATTAATGTCATTTATATTTTATCATTGTTTGTTAACGTGATACATGTCTTGCAACATGTCTCGTTCATGTACTTTATTTCTATATTTTACTTGGATTTGGAGATAGGGAACCAACCAATCATACCCCTAACCCTGTCCACGTGTCCTTCATCTTCTTCACTGTTTCTTGTACAGCAACTCCATTCTTTGTTCTTTTATCGCCAAGGATAGGATTTGCTAGCGTTGCAAGCGCCACATATTTCCAGAACAGCGCAAATTAATTTTTAGAAATGGCGGCAGCTGCATCAGCATCATCCTCCATGGTGGCCACCGCCGTTTTTGGTTCCACGTTTTCCGACCGTGGTTAGAACTACCCGCTGCAGTGCCTTGCCGCCCCTCCCCCCTCGCGTTTCCCCCGCTTCCTTTTCCTCTTCCGTTAAGCTAATTCCAGGTAATCTGCTGTTTAGATTACCGTCCAGCTCAGTTGGTAGAAATTTTGTGATCGTTAGATCGAGTCCGGTCAATTTATAATTCTGACTGTCGGAAGTATTCTACGAAAATTATTCTCAACTAGACTTGGGCATATTACTATCTTACCTCCCCTCACCCCATTACATATGAAATGAGAATAACGTCAGTTAATTTTTTTCCTTTGCCCTATTTGAAAAATTAAACATTTTTTTTTATTTCGAAAAAATAGTATCAACATCTTGTAGCCTGGAAATTGGAGTTGAGTTTTCAATACATGGGATAGAGAAAACATTGGCATACATTGTGAGTTCCAAGTCTCAAACAATCTCTTTTTCTTTCTTCACAAATTGCTTACAGGGAGAACTTTAGATAAACGGTTTTATTGTTCTTTCTTCCTAATGCATTCAGCATAAATAAGCCTTGCATTCTGTTTTGTTTTGTTTTGTTTTGTTTTGGTTGTTCCCGTCTTTCTTTCTTCTTCCATATATGTATGCCTTTGCTTATTATTTAAATCCTAGTCCACTTTTGGATTCCCTAAACAGAATCCAAACGGTTTTCTCTGCTTCAGACAAAAGCCTCAGAGGAGACCTCTGTTGATGCTGGGGACCTTTTCACTGACTTGAAGGAGAAGGTAAGAAAATGGATTTATTACTTAACTATCATCGACTCCGATCTTTCCGTCTTCTAAATAAGCCAATTCTCGATCAAGTTTTTAATCCGACTGGAGCACCCTTAAAAGGTTGCATCTTTTAGCTCTAATTTGAACTTCAAAATCTTGCTTTAAAGGCTTCTTAGTGCTGAACTGACTTGGCTTTCTTCCCATGTTTACTAGTGGGATAAAGTTGAGAACAAGTCCACAGTTCTTCTTTATGGTGGTGGGGCTATAGTTTCTGTTTGGCTATCATCCATTCTCGTTGGTGCCATTAACTCGGTCCCTTTGGTAAGTGAACTCTTAACACTACAATTCAGCACTCTTAAGACGGGGGACTATACTCGGCAAATGAATTCGCTACAATGTATTATCTCTTTCGATTAAGTTGCTTATCCAATCTGAAACAATTTTCTGTGCTAACCAGCTTCCAAAGATAATGGAGTTGGTAGGACTTGGATACACAGAATGGTTTATCTACAGATACCTTCTCTTCAAGGTAAGAGATTCACTTCGACTATAGGGTCTCATGAATCTTAATAGCTCATAGTCTTGTTCTTTTTGGGTGAGCCATCCTGCATCAATCATCATTCATATGCCTCAAAGAGTTAAATTGACATTCTAAGAAAGAACTTGCAAGTGCATGAAGAGAGAAGTTTGAAAGTAGCTTACTTTACAACTGAAATCTTAAGATTTTCAGGCTATTTCCACAGTGCTAACACCAGATGCTTATTTCCTCAGTCAAGAAGGAAAGAACTAGCCACGGATATCGAGGCACTGAAGAGTAAGATTGCTGGAATTGAATAGATGCACAGCAATGGCATGTTCATATATTCGGTATTATTATCTTTTTGGTCCTTTCTGTAACATGTGAAAGAGACATCTATATCCTGTAATTATAAGATTGCCTTGTATGAATCCTTGTCACCTTTTTATTTTGTCTGCTCATGGATTGATGCTCTTTCGATTTGATCTGTGTCGCTATAATTTCCGTCTATAAATATATACACACAACAATGCGATATATTTCCTTTTCCAGTATTGACGCCAGACAGAATAGTGATTATCCTGTAGGCTAGCTCCGACAGACGATTCACAAGAGAAAATTCGCCCAAAAATCAGAGAAAAAGTCTCTAGGGTTTAATAAAATATTATAAAATCAAAAACTATCAAAAAGCAGTCCACAAGCCGGACTGTTATAGCAAACAAATCGTCTTTATTCGAATTTTGCCAAAAATAGCAAAATCCCGAAAATCACTCTAAATTGAAATTCGAAATAAAATAAGCAATCTCCCAAAAATCCGGCCTAAATCGGATTTAAATTGACTTCCTAATTAACAATCGAAATATTACCATAAATAGTAAAAAATAACTAAATCTAGTGATTCGGAGGGGAAAACGGCAGAATTTGAGGTTGAAAAAAAGGCCACATGGAGCGTAGCTCGTGGAGAGCGTGCGCGTCGAAAAGAGCTTTCCGGATTGGGGTCTTATGCGCGATTCTGACACCAGTAGCCAAAGTTATGGCCAAAAGATTGAAACATACTCAAAACGACCCCAATGAGGAACATGTCACAATCAATTCCCGCCTTTGCGCTGATCTGCCAACTCATGGTATCTCAGCGCCATCAACGTGCAATCTGACAGCTCAGCATCATCTGTCTCGGATCCCCCTGCATCAGTCACCCCGGGTTGGAAAGAACTCGTCCTCGAGTTCAGAGTAGTGTCATCAGGATCCACAAAACAATGACTCAGGTGCTTCACATTAAAGACATCAGAAGTCTTCAAGTGACTGGGAAGTCGCAACCTGTAAGCATTATCATTGATCTTCTACACGACCTCACAAGGTCCAATCTTCCGATCCTTAAGCTTATTATACTCACCAACAGGAAAACGATCATGAGTTAATACAGCCCAAACAAAATCACCAACATCAAAAAGTACCTGACGACGATGATTGTCAACCCGAGTCTTGTACTTGGTATTGCTCTCATGAATGGTCTGTTTCACCTGCTCATGGATACCCCGAAGATATTTTGCCATCTCATCTGCTTTAGGACTGAAACGTCCTATACGTGGAATAGGGGCTAAGTCCAACACCCCGGATGGGTTCTGACCATAGACAATCTCAAATGGGCTTAAACCTGTGGTTCTGTTTTTTGATCTGTTGTAGGCAAATTCTGCCTGAGGCAATGCCAAATCCCACTGCTTCGGCTTCGTTCCTGCCAAACACCTTAAAAGGTTTCCCAAACTTCGGTTCACCACCTCAGTCTGGCCATCCGTCTGGGGGTGGTAGGCGCTACTGAAATTCAACTGCGTTCCCAGTTTCCCCCATAGGCTCTTCCAGAAATGACTGATGAACTTAGTATCACGATCTGAAGTGATGGATCGAGGAACACCATGTAAACGCACAATCTCCTTGAAATAGAGATGGGCAATCCGGTCAGCATCCATAGTCTTTCTGCAGGCTACAAAATGAGCCATCTTGGAAAACCTGTCAACCACAACAAAGATAGAATTAGAGGCCCTTTGGGTGCGGGGTAAGCCTAGTACAAAATCCATGCTGACATCGAACCAAGGAGCTTCAGGAACAGGTAAGGGAGTGTACAATCCCGCATTGGTGAGAACTCCCTTAGACCGCTGGCACACATAACAACGGTCCACATAATGGGCCACATCACTAGTCAACTTGGGCCAATAAAATTCAGAAGAGATAAGGGCCAATGTCTTATCTCGGCCAAAGTGTCCCTCATTATGGAGTTCACTTATAATTTGCTGCCTCAATGAACAATCTGGAATGCACAATTGTAATCCACGAAACAGATACCCATTATGCAAAACAAAATCATGACGGTGACCCTCAGTTACCTCCTGAAATATCCTTCCAAAGGAAGGATCAGCTGCATACATATCTGTGAACGTCTCAAATACTGCAACTTTAGTACTCATGGTGGTGAGAAGTAAGGTACGACGGCTCAGGGCATCTGCGACGCGGTTCAAACTCCCTGCTTGGTGCCTCAGCGTAAAGTGAATTCTTGCAAGTATGCTACCCACTTGGCATGACGTCTACTCAGCTTGTGTTGGCCATTGATGTACTTCAAGGCCTCATGATCGGTAAACAGAATAAACTCCTTCTGTACTAGGTAGTGACGCCAATGCTTCAGGGACTGAACTATGGCATAGAACTCCAGATCATAAGTGGAATAATTTTTCTTTGATCCCGATAGCTTCTCACTGAAAAAAGCAACCGGATGACCTGCCTGACTCAGAACACCACCAATGCCAACGCCAGATGCATCACAATTTACCTCGAACACTTTGTCAAAATCTGGAAGTGCCAAAACTGGAGCCTCGGTCATCTTCTGCTTGACCAGTTGAAAACTGGCCTCTGCCTCCTCAGACCACTGGAAATCACACCCCTTGAGGCACTCTGTGATAGGGGCGATCAAAGTACTGAAATTTCTAATGAATCGACGGTAAAAAGACGCCAAGCCATAGAAACTTCGGATGTCATGTAAGGTTCTTGGTCTGGGCCACTCCAAGACTGCATCTATCTTTGACTGATCTGCATGAACACCATCAGTAGACACAACAAAACCAAGAAAAGTCACAGAAGTAGTGAAGAAAGAACACTTCTTTTGATTGACAAACAAGCACTCCGTTTTCAGCATCTCAAAAACAGCACGGAGGTGATCGAAGTGTGAAGTCCATGTCGGACTATAAACGAGGATATCATCGAAGTAAACTACAACAAATTTCCCCATAAAAGGCCGCAAGACCTGATGCATAAATCTCATGAATGTACTGGGCGCATTGGATAACCCAAAAGGCATGACCATCCACTCATACAACCCTTGTGGCGTTTTAAACGCCGTCTTCCACTCATCTCCAGGCCTTATTCTGATTTGGTGGTAACCGCTCTTAAGGTCAATTTTTGAGAAGATCTTAGAACCAGATAGCTGATCCAACATATCATCTAGACGGGGAATTGGAAACGGTACTTCACTGTAATTCTGTTGATCGCTCGGCTGTCAACACACATACGCCAAGAACCATCTTTCTTTGGCACTAACAGAGCAGGGACTGCACATGGGCTCATACTCTCTCGGATATAGCCCCTCTCCAACAACTCTTCCACCTGTCGCTGCAACTCTTCGGCCTCCTTGGGACTGAGGCGATATGCTGGTCGATTTGGAAAACTTGACCCAGGAACAAGGTCAATTTGATGCTGAATATCCCTCATAGGTGGTAGTCCAGGAGGAAGATCCTCTGGCATCAAGTTAGAGAATTCTTCTAGCAACCGCTGCACCTCTATGGTAAATCTGTATCCACGTCTACTGCATTGTTCTCGCAAGGTAGCAAGGCATAGACCACGTCGCCATGCTCAATCTCATCTAAAAACCTGGACATAGAAAGCAGATTAGTATTATGGGTTACTGGGGTAGGAGTAAGTCCTTCCCGCCGGGGTGCCAACACAATCTTTTTTCCCTTGATGCTAAGGGAATATGTATTCTTCCGTCCATCATGAATGACACTGCGATCATACTGCCAAGGTCGACCCAACAATATATGACACGCATCCATAGACACAACATCACACCAGGCATTATCAAAATATTTTCTACCAATTGAAAAAGACACGAGGCATCGCCTATCAACTGTTACCCCACTGTCTTTATTTAGCCATGACAACTTGTATGGCTTAGGATGACGGTCCGTCTTCAACTGCAATTTCTGGACAACCTCCTCGGGCACTACATTCTCACAACTGCCGCTGTCAATGATCATTTTGCAGACTTTATCTGCAACTGTGCAAGTCGTGTGGAAAATATTGGTTCTCAACCAATCGTCCCCTGAATCGCCCTTGGGGGTAAGTAGACTCTTGCGAACGACCAGAGTCTCATGACCATCTCCATACAGCACATCATCAGTCTCATCATCGTCATACACGGGTTCGCCAATCTCCTCAGTCTCGTCTTCCACGTTTTCCTCAATCAACAAATTTTTGCCCTTTGACTAGCAGGCTTCCTGCAATCAGTCGCCCTATGCCCTTGTTCACCACAACGAAAACATCTAATAGTAGGGTTAGAATTACCCTGCGGTGGCTGCTGAGCAGGACGGGACTCTTCTGGTCGACTGTTGTGATCGCTCCTGATCACTGGTCTCCTGTTTTGCTGTTTTTCAACAGCAAGTGCACGCTGGTATGCTTCCGAAACACTCCACAATGAATGAAGGCTGAGGACATCTTGCAAGGGCTGGCGTAAACCCCCCAAATATCGCGCCACCATCTGCTCCTCCGTCTCAGATAAATCGTTCCGGGCGACCAATTGGTAAAACTCCTCCGTGTAATCATCGACTGATCGCGCGCCCTGCCTCAACGCATGAAGTCGCTGAAATAAGGTTTGCGTGTAGCCGAAGGGAAGGAAGTGGCCCTTCATCTTCTTTTTCATCTTCTCCCAATCAGTGATCTTGGCTTTGCCCTGTCTTTCTCGTGAACGTCGTAACTGTTCCCACCACGCAGATGCTCTGCCCTTGAGTTTGATGGCGATCAGTTTCACTTTCACACAATCGGGGACTTTCTTATATTCAAAAATACGCTCCACTTCATTAATCCAATCCACGAATCCCTCGGCCTGTAACGTACCAGAAAACTCAAGGAGATCGACCCGAAAATCGAGGTCTCCATGACGCTCCTCCCGACCACGGTGCTCCCGAAATCCTGCGCCCCGAAATCCTGCGCGATTGTGATATGGGTTTTCGAAAGTGGAATTGGTATCGTGATCAGAGGCCTCACGATCCTCGAAATCCTGCGCCGTCAGGCACTGGGTTAATTCTGCGACTTGCCTATGCAAATCCGCAATCATCACATCCTGAACGCTGCGATCACGGCGTTGGGCTTCCTCATTCGGAACCTGCTCACGACGACCACGACCACGACCTCCAGCAATTGAAACTGGTGAAATTTCCCAAGAAGATGTTGAAGCTCTGACACCAACTGACGCCAGACAGAATAGTGATTATCCTGTAGGCTAGCTCCGACAGACGATTCACAAGAGAAAATTCGCCCAAAAACTAGAGAAAAAGTCTCTAGGGTTTAATAAAATATTATAAAATCAAAAACTATCAAAAAGCAGTCCACAAGCCGGACTGTTATAGCAAACAAATCGTCTTTATTCGAATTTTGCCAAAAATAGCAAAATCCCGAAAATCACTCTAAATTGAAATTCGAAATAAAATAAGCAATCTCCCAAAAATCCGGCCTAAATCGGATTTAAATTGACTTCCTAATTAACAATCGAAATATTACCATAAATAGTAAAAAATAATTAAATCTAGTGATTCGGAGGGGAAAACGGCAGAATTTGAGGTTGAAAAAAAGGCCACATGGAGCGTAGCTCGTGGAGAGCGTGCGCGTCGAAAAGAGCTTTCCGGATTGGGGTCTTATGCGCGATTCTGACACCTGTAGCCAAAGTTATGGCCAAAAGACTGAAACATACTCAAAACGACCCCAATGAGGAACATGTCACAATCAATTCCCGCCTTTGCGCTGATCTGCCAACTCATGGTATCTCAGCGCCATCAACGTGCAATCTGACAGCTCAGCATCATCTGTCTCGGATCCCCCTGCATCAGTCACCCCGGGTTGGAAAGAACTCGTCCTCGAGTTCAGAGTAGTGTCATCAGGATCCACAAAACAATGACTCAGGTGCTTCACATTAAAGACATCATAAGTCTTCAAGTGACTGGGAAGTCGCAACCTGTAAGCATTATCATTGATCTTCTACACGACCTCACAAGGTCCAATCTTTCGATCCTTAAGCTTATTATACTCACCAACAGGAAAACGATCACGAGTTAATACAGCCCAAACAAAATCACCAACATCAAAAAGTACCTGACGACGATGATTGTCAACCCGAGTCTTGTACTTGGTATTGCTCTCATGAATGGTCTGTTTCACCTGCTCATGGATACCCCGAAGATATTTTGCCATCTCATCTGTTTTAGGACTGAAACGTCCTATACGTGGAATAGGGGCTAAGTCCAACACCCCGGATGGGTTCTGACCATAGACAATGTCAAATGGGCTTAAACCTGTGGTTCTGTTTTTTTGATCTGTTGTAGGCAAATTCTGCCTGAGGCAATGCCAAATCCCACTGCTTCGGCTTCGTTCCTGCCAAACACCTTAAAAGGTTTCCCAAACTTCGGTTCACCACCTCAGTCTGGCCATCCGTCTAGGGGTGGTAGGCGCTACTGAAATTCAACTGCGTTCCCAGTTTCCCCCACAGGCTCTTCCAGAAATGATTGATGAACTTAGTATCACGATCTGAAGTGATGGATCGAGGAACACCATGTAAAACGCACAATCTCCTTGAAATAGAGATGGGCAATCCGGCCAGCATCCATAGTCTTTCTGCAGGCTAGAAAATGAGCCATCTTGGAAAACCTGTCAACCACAACAAAGATAGAATCAGAGGCCCTTTGGGTGCGGGGTAAGCCTAGTACAAAATCCATGCTGACATCGAACCAAGGAGCTTCAGGAACAGGTAAGGGAGTGTACAATCCCGCATTGGTGAGAACTCCCTTAGACCGATGGAACACATAACAACGGTCCACATAATGGGCCACATCACTAGTCAACTTGGGCCAATAAAATTCAGAAGAGATAAGGGCCAATGTCTTATCTCGGCCAAAGTGTCCCTCATTATGGAGTTCACTTATAATTTGCTGCCTCAATGAACAATCTGGAATGCACAATTGTAATCCACGAAACAGATACCCATTATGCAAAACAAAATCATGACGGTGACCCTCAGTTACCTCCTGAAATATCATTCCAAAGGAAGGATCAGCTGCATACATATCTGTGAACGTCTCAAATCCTGCAACTTTAGTATTCATGGTGGTGAGAAGTAAGGTACGACGGCTCAGGGCATCTGCGACGCGGTTCAAACTCCCTGCTTGGTGCCTCAGCGTAAAAGTGAATTCTTGCAAGTATGCTACCCACTTGGCATGACGTCTACTCAGCTTGTGTTGGCCATTGATGTACTTCAAGGCCTCATGATCGGTAAACAGAATAAACTCCTTCTGTACTAGGTAGTGACGCCAATGCTTCAGGGACTGAACTATGGCATAGAACTCCAGATCATAAGTGGAATAATTTTTCTTTGATCCCGATAGCTTCTCACTGAAAAAAGCAACCGGATGACCTGCCTGACTCAGAACACCACCAATGCCAACGCCAGATGCATCACAATTTACCTCGAACACTTTGTCAAAATCTGGAAGTGCCAAAACTGGAGCCTCGGTCATCTTCTGCTTGACCAGTTGAAAACTGGCCTCTGCCTCCTCAGACCACTGGAAATCACGCCCCTTGAGGCACTCTGTGATAGGGGCGATCAAAGTACTGAAATTTCTAATGAATCGACGGTAAAAAGACGCCAAGCCATAGAAACTTCGGATGTCATGTAAGGTTCTTGGTCTGGGCCACTCCAAGACTGCATCTATCTTTGACTGATCTGCATGAACACCATCAGTAGACACAACAAAACTAAGAAAAGTCACAGAAGTAGTGAAGAAAGAACACTTCTTTTGATTGACAAACAAGCACTCCGTTTTCAGCATCTCAAAAACAGCACGGAGGTGATCGAAGTGTGAAGTCCATGTCGGACTATAAACGAGGATATCATCGAAGTAAACTACAACAAATTTCCCCATAAAAGGCCGCAAGACCTGATGCATAAATCTCATGAATGTACTGGGCGCATTGGATAACCCAAAAGGCATGACCATCCACTCATACAACCCTTGTGGCGTTTTAAACGCCGTCTTCCACTCATCTCCAGGCCTTATTCTGATTTGGTGGTAACCGCTCTTAAGGTCAATTTTTGAGAAGATCTTAGAACCAGATAGCTGATCCAACATATCATCTAGACGGGGAATTGGAAACCGGTACTTCACTGTAATTCTGTTGATCGCTCGGCTGTCAACACACATACGCCAAGAACCATCTTTCTTTGGCACTAACAGAGCAGGGACTGCACATGGGCTCATACTCTCTCGGATATAGCCCCTCTCCAACAACTCTTCCACCTGTCGCTGCAACTCTTCGGCCTCCTTGGGACTGAGGCGATATGCTGGTCGATTTGGCAAACTTGACCCAGGAACAAGGTCAATTTGATGCTGAATATCCCTCATAGGTGGTAGTCCAGGAGGAAGATCCTCTGGCATCAAGTTAGAGAATTCTTCTAGCAACCGCTGCACCTCTACTGGTAAATCTGTATCCACGTCTACTGCATTGTTCTCGCAAGGTAGCAAGGCATAGACCACGTCGCCATGCTCAATCTCATCTAAAAACCTGGACATAGAAAGCAGATTAGTATTATGGGTTACTGGGGTAGGAGTAAGTCCTTCCCGCCGGGGTGCCAACACAATCTTTTTTCCCTTGATGCTAAGGGAATATGTATTCTTCCGTCCATCATGAATGACACTGCGATCATACTGCCAAGGTCGACCCAACAATATATGACACGCATCCATAGACACAACATCACACCAGGCATTATCAAAATATTTTCTACCAATTGAAAAAGACACGAGGCATCGCCTATCAACTGTTACCTCACTGTCTTTATTTAGCCATGACAACTTGTATGGCTTAGGATGACGGTCCGTCTTCAACTGCAATTTCTGAACAACCTCCTCGGGCACTACATTCTCACAACTGCCGCTGTCAATGATCATTTTGCAGACTTTATCTGCAACTGTGCAAGTCGTGTGGAAAATATTGGTTCTCAACCAATCGTCCCCTGAATCGCCCTTGGGGGTAAGTAGACTCTTGCGAACGACCAGAGTCTCATGACCATCTCCATACAGCACATCATCAGTCTCATCATCGTCATACACGGGTTCGCCAATCTCCTCAGTCTCGTCTTCCACGTTTTCCTCAATCAACAAATTTTTGCCCTTTTGACTAGCAGGCTTCCTGCAATCAGTCGCCCTATGCCCTTGTTCACCACAACGAAAACATCTAATAGTAGGGTTAGAATTACCCTGCGGTGGCTGCTGAGCAGGACGGGACTCTTGAGGGCGAACTGGTCGACTGTTGTGATCGCTCCTGATCACTGGTCTCCTGTTTTGCTGTTTTTCAACAGCAAGTGCACGCTGGTATGCTTCCGAAACACTCCACAATGAATGAAGGCTGAGGACATCTTGCAAGGGCTGGCGTAAACCCCCCAAATATCGCGCCACCATCTGCTCCTCCGTCTCAGATAAATCGTTCCGGGCGACCAATTGGTAAAACTCCTCCGTGTAATCATCGACTGATCGCGCGCCCTGCCTCAACGCATGAAGTCGCTGAAATAAGGTTTGCGTGTAGCCGAAGGGAAGGAAGTGGCCCTTCATCTTCTTTTTCATCTTCTCCCAATCAGTGATCTTGGCTTTGCCCTGTCTTTCTCGTGAACGTCGTAACTGTTCCCACCACGCAGATGCTCTGCCCTTGAGTTTGATGGCGATCAGTTTCACTTTCACACAATCGGGGACTTTCTTATATTCAAAAATACGCTCCACTTCATTAATCCAATCCACGAATCCCTCGGCCTGTAACGTACCAGAAAACTCAAGGAGATCGACCCGAAAATCGAGGTCTCCATGACGCTCCTCCCGACCACGGTGCTCCCGAAATCCTGCGCCCCGAAATCCTGCGCGATTGTGATATGGGTTTTCGAAAGTGGAATTGGTATCGTGATCAGAGGCCTCACGATCCTCGAAATCCTGCGCCGTCAGGCGCTGGGTTAATTCTGCGACTTGCCTATGCAAATCCGCAATCATCACATCCTGAACGCTGCGATCACGGCGTTGGGCTTCCTCATTCGGAACCTGCTCACGACGACCACGACCACGACCTCCAGCCATTGAAACTGGTGAAATTTCCCAAGAAGATGTTGAAGCTCTGACACCAACTGACGCCAGACAGAATAGTGATTATCCTGTAGGCTAGCTCCGACAGACGATTCACAAGAGAAAATTCACCCAAAAACCAGAGAAAAAGTCTCTAGGGTTTAATAAAATATTATAAAATCAAAAACTATCAAAAAGCAGTCCACAAGCCGGACTGTTATAGCAAACAAATCGTCTTTATTCGAATTTTGCCAAAAATAGCAATATCCCGAAAATCACTCTAAATTGAAATTCGAAATAAAATAAGCAATCTCCCAAAAATCCGGCCTAAATCGGATTTAAATTGACTTCCTAATTAACAATCGAAATATTACCATAAATAGTAAAAAATAATTAAATCTAGTGATTCGGAGGGGAAAACGGCAGAATTTGAGGTGAAAAAAAAGGCCACATGGAGCGTAGCTCGTGGAGAGCGTGCGCGTCGAAAAGAGCTTTCCGGATTGGGGTCTTATGCGCGATTCTGACACCTGTAGCCAAAGTTATGGCCAAAAGACTGAAACATACTCAAAACGACCCCAATGAGGAACATGTCACAATCAATTCCCGCCTTTGCGCTGATCTGCCAACTCATGGTATCTCAGCGCCATCAACGTGCAATCTGACAGCTCAGCATCATCTGTCTCGGATCCCCCTGCATCAGTCACCCCGGGTTGGAAAGAACTCGTCCTCGAGTTCAGAGTAGTGTCATCAGGATCCACAAAACAATGACTCAGGTGCTTCACATTAAAGACATCATAAGTCTTCAAGTGACTGGGAAGTCGCAACCTGTAAGCATTATCATTGATCTTCTACACGACCTCACAAGGTCCAATCTTTCGATCCTTAAGCTTATTATACTCACCAACAGGAAAACGATCACGAGTTAATACAGCCCAAACAAAATCACCAACATCAAAAGTACCTGACGACGATGATTGTCAACCCGAGTCTTGTACTTGGTATTGCTCTCATGAATGGTCTGTTTCACCTGCTCATGGATACCCCGAAGATATTTTGCCATCTCATCTGCTTTAGGACTGAAACGTCCTATACGTGGAATAGGGGCTAAGTCCAACACCCCGGATGGGTTCTGACCATAGACAATCTCAAATGGGCTTAAACCTGTGGTTCTGTTTTTTGATCTGTTGTAGGCAAATTCTGCCTGAGGCAATGCCAAATCCCACTGCTTCGGCTTCGTTCCTGCCAAACACCTTAAAAGGTTTCCCAAACTTCGGTTCACCACCTCAGTCTGGCCATCCGTCTAGGGGTGGTAGGCGCTACTGAAATTCAACTGCGTTCCCAGTTTCCCCCACAGGCTCTTCCAGAAATGATTGATGAACTTAGTATCACGATCTGAAGTGATGGATCGAGGAACACCATGTAAACGCACAATCTCCTTGAAATAGAGATGGGCAATCCGGCCAGCATCCATAGTCTTTCTGCAGGCTACAAAATGAGCCATCTTGGAAAACCTGTCAACCACAACAAAGATAGAATCAGAGGCCCTTTGGGTGCGGGGTAAGCCTAGTACAAAATCCATGCTGACATCGAACCAAGGAGCTTCAGGAACAGGTAAGGGAGTGTACAATCCCGCATTGGTGAGAACTCCCTTAGACCGCTGGAACACATAACAACGGTCCACATAATGGGCCACATCACTAGTCAACTTGGGCCAATAAAATTCAGAAGAGATAAGGGCCAATGTCTTATCTCGGCCAAAGTGTCCCTCATTATGGAGTTCACTTATAATTTGCTGCCTCAATGAACAATCTGGAATGCACAATTGTAATCCACGAAACAGATACCCATTATGCAAAACAAAATCATGACGGTGACCCTCAGTTACCTCCTGAAATATCCTTCCAAAGGAAGGATCAGCTGCATACATATCTGTGAACGTCTCAAATCCTGCAACTTTAGTACTCATGGTGGTGAGAAGTAAGGTACGACGGCTCAGGGCATCTGCGACGCGGTTCAAACTCCCTGCTTGGTGCCTCAGCGTAAAAGTGAATTCTTGCAAGTATGCTACCCACTTGGCATGACGTCTACTCAGCTTGTGTTGGCCATTGATGTACTTCAAGGCCTCATGATCGGTAAACAGAATAAACTCCTTCTGTACTAGGTAGTGACGCCAATGCTTCAGGGACTGAACTATGGCATAGAACTCCAGATCATAAGTGGAATAATTTTTCTTTGATCCCGATAGCTTCTCACTGAAAAAAGCAACCGGATGACCTGCCTGACTCAGAACACCACCAATGCCAACACCAGATGCATCACAATTTACCTCGAACACTTTGTCAAAATCTGGAAGTGCCAAAACTGGAGCCTCGGTCATCTTCTGCTTGACCAGTTGAAAACTGGCCTCTGCCTCCTCAGACCACTGGAAATCACGCCCCTTGAGGCACTCTGTGATAGGGGCGATCAGAGTACTGAAATTTCTAATGAATCGACGGTAAAAAGACGCCAAGCCATGGAAACTTCGGATGTCATGTAAGGTTCTTGGTCTGGGCCACTCCAAGACTGCATCTATCTTTGACTGATCTGCATGAATACCATCAGTAGACACAACAAAACCAAGAAAAGTCACAGAAGTAGTGAAGAAAGAACACTTCTTTTGATTGACAAACAAGCACTCCGTTTTCAGCATCTCAAAAACAGCACGGAGGTGATCGAAGTGTGAAGTCCATGTCGGACTATAAACGAGGATATCATCGAAGTAAACTACAACAAATTTCCCCATAAAAGGCCGCAAGACCTGATGCATAAATCTCATGAATGTACTGGGCGCATTGGATAACCCAAAAGGCATGACCATCCACTCATACAACCCTTGTGGCGTTTTAAACGCCGTCTTCCACTCATCTCCAGGCCTTATTCTGATTTGGTGGTAACCGCTCTTAAGGTCAATTTTTGAGAAGATCTTAGAACCAGATAGCTGATCCAACATATCATCTAGACGGGGAATTGGAAACCGGTATTTCACTGTAATTCTGTTGATCGCTCGGCTGTCAACACACATACGCCAAGAACCATCTTTCTTTGGCACTAACAGAGCAGGGACTGCACATGGGGCTCATACTCTCTCGGATATAGCCCCTCTCCAACAACTCTTTCACCTGTCGCTGCAACTCTTCGGCCTGCTTGGGACTGAGGCGATATGCTGGTCGATTTGGCAAACTTGACCCAGGAACAAGGTCAATTTGATGCTGAATATCCCTCATAGGTGGTAGTCCAGGAGGAAGATCCTCTGGCATCAAGTTAGAGAATTCTTCTAGCAACCACTGCACCTCTACTGGTAAATCTGTATCCACGTCTACTGCATTGTTCTCGCAAGGTAGCAAGGCATAGACCACGTCGCCATGCTCAATCTCATCTAAAAACCTGGACATAGAAAGCAGATTAGTATTATGGGTTACTGGGGTAGGAGTAAGTCCTTCCCGCCGGGGTGCCAACACAATCTTTTTTCCCTTGATGCTAAGGGAATATGTATTCTTCCGTCCATCATGAATGACACTGCGATCATACTGCCAAGGTCGACCCACAATATATGACACGCATCCATAGACACAACATCACACCAGGCATTATCAAAATATTTTCTACCAATTGAAAAAGACACGAGGCATCGCCTATCAACTGTTACCTCACTGTCTTTATTTAGCCATGACAACTTGTATGGCTTAGGATGACGGTCCGTCTTCAACTGCAATTTCTGGACAACCTCCTCGGACACTACATTCTCACAACTGCCGCTGTCAATGATCATTTTGCAGACTTTATCTGCAACTGTGCAAGTCGTGTGGAAAATATTGGTTCTCAACCAATCGTCCCCTGAATCGCCCTTGGGGGTAAGTAGACTCTTGCGAACGACCAGAGTCTCATGACCATCTCCATACAGCACATCATCAGTCTCATCATCGTCATACACGGGTTCGCCAATCCTCAGTCTCGTCTTCCACGTTTTCCTCAATCAACAAATTTTTGCCCTTTTGACTAGCAGGCTTCCTGCAATCAGTCGCCCTATGCCCTTGTTCACCACAACGAAAACATCTAATTGTAGGGTTAGAATTACCCTGCGGTGGCTGCTGAGCAGGACGGGACTCTTGAGGGCGAACTGGTCGACTGTTGTGATCGCTCCTGATCACTGGTCTCCTGTTTTGCTGTTTTTCAACAGCAAGTGCACGCTGGTATGCTTCCGAAAACTCCACAATGAATGAAAGCTGAGGACATCTTGCAAGGGCTGGCGTAAACCCCCCAAATATCGCGCCACCATCTGCTCCTCCGTCTCAGATAAATCGTTCCGGGCGACCAATTGGTAAAACTCCTCCGTGTAATCATCGACTGATCGCGCGCCCTGCCTCAACGCATGAAGTCGCTGAAATAAGGTTTGCGTGTAGCCGAAGGGAAGGAAGTGGCCCTTCATCTTCTTTTTCATCTTCTCCCAATCAGTGATCTTGGCTTTGCCCTGTCTTTCTCGTGAACGTCGTAACTGTTCCCACCACGCAGATGCTCTGCCCTTGAGTTTGATGGCGATCAGTTTCACTTTCACACGATCGGGGACTTCCTTATATTCAAAAATACGCTCCACTTCATTAATCCAATCCACGAATCCCTCGGCCTGTAACGTACCAGAAAACTCAGGGAGATCGACCCGAAAACCGAGGTCTCCATGACGCTCCTCCCGACCACGGTGCTCCCAAAATCCTGCGCCCCGAAACCCTGCGCGATTGTGATATGGGTTTTCGAAAGTGGAATTGGTATCGTGATCAGAGGCCTCACGATCCTCGAAATCCTGCGCCGCCAGGCGCTGGGTTAATTCTGCGACTTGCCTCTGCAAATCCGCAATCATCACATCCTGAACGCTGCGATCACGGCGTTGGGCTTCCTCATTCGGAACCTGCTCACGACGACCACGACCACGACCTCCAGCCATTGAAACTGGTGAAATTTCCCAAGAAGATGTTGAAGCTCTGACACCAACTGACGCCAGACAGAATAGTGATTATCCTGTAGGCTAGCTCCGACAGACGATTCACAAGAGAAAATTCACCCAAAAACCAGAGAAAAAGTCTCTAGGGTTTAATAAAATATTATAAAATCAAAAACTATCAAAAAGCAGTCCACAAGCCGGACTGTTATAGCAAACAAATCGTCTTTATTCGAATTTTGCCAAAAGTAGCAAAATCCCGAAAATCACTCTAAATTGAAATTCGAAATAAAATAAGCAATCTCCCAAAAAACCGGCCTAAATCGGATTTAAATTGACTTCCTAATTAACAATCGAAATATTACCATAAATAGTAAAAAATAACTAAATCTAGTGATTCGGAGGGGAAAACGGCAGAATTTGAGGTTGAAAAAAGGCCACATGGAGCGTAGCTCGTGGAGAGCGTGCACGTCGAAAAGAGCTTTCCGGATTGGGGTCTTATGCGCGATTCTGACACCTGTAGCCAAAGTTATGGCCAAAAGACTGAAACATACTCAAAACGACCCCAATGAGGAACATGTCACAATCAATTCCCGCCTTTGCGCTGATCTGCCAACTCATGGTATCTCAGCGCCATCAACGTGCAATCTGACAGCTCAGCATCATCTGTCTCGGATCCCCCTGCATCAAGTATCCTCTTGGCCAATAAGGTACTACTTTGCGAGCAAACACTACCATTAACATACACATAAAGCATAACGCTTTAGAGCCTATCTATTAGTCCTCAAACTCAATACAGTCATTGGCACATGGCAGTATGATCATTCATCCGCATCTTCCCCGTCAACCCCTTCATACAACTTGACTTCCTTGGGGATTTGGCCATCAGCTGGAAGACACTGAGCGTCACCGGGAATGTATTTCATGATAATGTCTGTTTTATCATCTTGATAGTCCCCAAGTCCCACAAGGACAACGTCGCCAGCATTGATCCAGGCCCTTTTGTGCAACTTGCTGGGGATGTGGCAAAGCCGCTTGATTCCGACAATGCATGTGGCTTTACATTGGCCATCGCCCAGCATGCAGACGACCAGAGCATACTCTTGGCCGTTTGTTTTGTAGATCAACTCTCATTTATCGTATTCAGCTTCAGTCCTTCCTCTCTTCCTATTCTTTCCTCCTTTCCCTTTGTTCTTCGGCTTTCTTTAATTAGCTTTGTTTGCTACCTCTGCTTATTAAAATAAATAAATAAATTACTTCACTGAATTTCTTTTAGTCACTAAACTTAAAAATACTTTCATTTCGGTTATTTTAACAACAATTGAATCTGAATTTTAAAACGTTTATTATCAAATTTTAAATTCGAATGAATTTGATTAATTTATGAAACTTTTGATCAGGCCTATTAATTATGACCTTTTGTTTTCATTTCATCTTTCATTTAAGCATGCATTTTAAAATGGAAAAGAAGACTGATGTGATTATCATTCTCTCAGTGGGCGTTTTTTTCACAGGTTTTGCTTCGTCAAAGGGCAACGGTTGTGGCTTTGGCTTGCCACCGCCCGTCCTTTCGCCTATAACTTTCTCTTTCTTGTTTTCGAGTCTGGTGTACATAAATAAGATTCCACTCTCTTTGCTGAGAGTTATTGCCAGTTTCCGTTTGTATTTCTGTTGGTTCTTTTAGTTTTTATTTGTTTTAGTTGTGGTCACCGGACGTTTCCTACTTTAATTTTGTCGTATGCATGACCTTGACAAACAATGGCGAGTGTCGGGCCGTGATAACCAATGAGGGTCTTCTGCAGAACATGCTTACCTAACAAAATCTTTACCATCGGCTTCCAACACAACTAAAAGCATCTCAAAATAAGTACCTACATATAGAAAACTAAATTGACGTAGATTGTTAATCCACTTCCAAATCCATACAAACTCGTCAACATGGGAGGAAAGTCTATCCATTTACTTTTACATTCTATCTTTTTCTCACGATCTGAGCGGAGAAACAAAAACAACAAAGGGTTAGTGGGCAGAACTCGATCGAACAAGCAGGAGTTGGTTAGTGCCTGATGGTTAACTCAGCCCTAAGATGGAGAATACCATTTATGAAGTAAAGACTGTCTTCAGCCATGAAAGAAGTCCAAGGTATAGCAAATAAATTCCTATACCCAACTGCCTTGCCGCCGGTGAATGTGTAGTTGCCTTTGTATTTGCTAACAAACTCCTCTGTTGGCTTTGTCCTCGCTGCAAATTCATAGTCCACTGCGAAACTAACTGAACCCTTTTCCTGCATCCCTAAAAACAACCCGAAGCAATGGAAAGAGCTCTGCTGGTCCATGTTGCAATGGGCTGACAGGAAGAAACCTTGTCCACCCAGGTGGAAAGCCTGAGAATAAACCCGTCCAGATGGGAATAAATTTGCACACTCTTCTCTTTTTAAGTCCAGGTATACGACGCATTGCTGACGGGGGAGTTCAAATTCCACCACCTTAACAGGTCGATACTTGTAAGCTCGCTCGATAAAGCGACGGTTCAAGCTGGCAGACTCCTCTGCGACCAAGCTTCGTTTTTTGTGTGGGGCTTCGGCCTTGAAAAAGAGGGCCTCGAGCACAAGCTTTGATGAAACCTCATGATCAAAATCATTACTTGTTAACACCTTCTTAAGTTTCCGGCATGTCATATAAGGGAAGCGAATGAAGCGTGCAAGGCGAGAACCGAGCACTTCCCTACGATCTTCCAATTTTGGATACTGAGCCCTAGCCCACTTCAACACAAAGTCATACACCGCATCTTCAGACGCTATTTGCAGATCATCACTGGACAGTATTGCCTCAATCCCAGCTAGTGGCAAAGCCATTACCTCTTCTTGGAACCTGATAAAATGTGCTCCAGAAGAATAAATAAGCATTTAAATATGCATGATTTCTACTTTGAATATGGCATAAAGGGTGTGAGAGAGAGAGAGAGAGAGAGGAGAACTAAATTTACACTGCTTGGACTGTTCTGTTGTCATTAACATTACCTTTCAATTTATCATTAAGTTTTCCCAAGAATATAGCATTAAACCTTCAAAAAATTTCTTTTTGAAAAATAACATTAAAGCCAGTTGTCCATTTTAATAATGCAAAATTTCAGATCGTATAGATCCGAGGAGCTCAAAAGAATACTGCTAGGACTATGTAAGTTGAAGACTGGAAACCGTAGTATTATTGGCAATTCAAACTAGATGTGGTATGTAATCACATCACAATACAATACTAATAGAACTATCAATTTCATGTCAGAATAAGGAAAAAAAAGGTCTCGAGTGGAGAACATGAACTTACTTGGTAATGTCTTTGTATCGGGCAGCGAGATACTGCTTTGCAGCATCTGTCAATGGTTGGACAGCATCAGCCATTAATACACTCGATGGAAGATCCAAGTAAAGCAGAGATGACTCTGGTGTCATAGGTATATTGCGCAATAGCCTGCTGCAGTATCTCATACAAGAGGCAACCTCAAATTTGTCAGCAGCCATCAGCACATCAAGCAATTCGGGAGCTGTGGTGACGGATAGGTTGGTGCTATACATAAAATTTAAAAGCTCCATGAGAGCAGCTTCCTCTGTACATGATAATGTAAAACTTTGTCATTTAACTTAGCCTGCTCACACTTGTTTGAATAAGAAACATAACCAATAACCATAACCCGAAGAGTATGCATACCAGAGGCATTGATTCTTAAGGTTACGTGCCGCTGCTCCGACTCCCTCATCCCATTTGAGAAAAGCTACAATTTATCAATAAACAAGTAAAAGAAAAGTAATTATTAACAAAGAAAAGGGGGAGAAATATTATTGCAAACTCATTTGCATTCTTGAAACAACAACAATCTCTTACCTTGTAAAAGAATGGACTTTTTGCTGCTAAAATGGGAGAACTGATATGCAAGGTTTTAACCCTCAGAACTGTAGAACAATCCATGCTCCAGTTTGATTCATTGCTATTAGCATCCTCACCACCTACAAAAGTTCAAAGCAAGATCAGAATGTGTACCACGGGAAAGGGTAGTAAATGAACCAAATTGTATGTTGTCTGAAGTCTAAACAACAACAAAACCTGATTGCGTTTCTTCAACCATTGCCATTGGCTCCTCATCTTGATTCTCACAGCCACCATCATCCATATCAGGTTGGTTGTCATTTAAAATCTGCTCCTCAGGACATAAACTAAGATCCAAAACTGGAAAAGAAAATAAAACGCGTTAAAACTCAGTCTACAACACGAAACGAGCTGCATTCTTATAAAAATATATAATCACAAGGATTCCAAGACAGCACAAAATTATACAGAATGTGAGTCAAATTTAGGAACATAGCAATTTAGCACAATATTTTCTTTACAAAATTTCCAATTGATAAATTTCTTCTCTTCACCAACTCAAGTCCACAAAGAATCGCTTTCACAAATTAAATTAGTAGGTTTCACATCTCTAGTTTCTATGATTTTATGAGCCAGCCAAACAGAAGCAATGAGATAGTTGTAGAAAGAAATAAGAAGGAAACATAAACAAACCGGTTTCCTTCTTGATATCCTCTCGACGCCTTTTACGGTCGCGAGCCCAATTGGCGATGCTGGTGCAATCCTCTCCATCGGAGCGGCACTGAGGGGCTCCACCCATAATCTCAATCCGAAGAAGCCGGTCGGAGAAATTACTATCGTTGAAAGCGAAACCGAAGTCGCCATCGGAGCTAGAGGCCGCACGCGAAAACTCCGAAACCATCTCAGTTCTCGGGTCGAAAAGATCCGAATTCAACTGATCTCTCATTGATTCCGATCCGGCGATCCCCACCTAAAGCAACAAGCAGATGAAATGAGATAGCAAAACAAAGGAAACCCTAGAAATTAAGAAGTGAGGTTTCTCCAAACTAAAACGAGGGAGGAGATAGATTTAGTTTAGCCTTAAGAACCAAATTGTAAATAACCGTAATAAAACTGAAGAAAGCTCCTCATTTGCAGCCTTTTTGTAGTAAGAATTTGTTTGAACTATTTTTTTATTTTGATTTTTCATCTCATTTGTTAGGCTTCCTGGTATTTTCGCCTCAATTTCTCCTCCAATTCAGTGGAATTATATAAATAAAATAAAATATTTTATAATTTCCATCAATTGCACGAAATTGAAAATTGTATTATGTTTTTAATAATGTGACACTATATGATTTATTGTCGGTGATGCAAATAATTGATTATATATTTAAATATTATTTATAAAACAAATTATTAAAAATTTATGATTTTTTTTAAAATTGAGGTAAATATAAAATAGTATTTATTCTAAGATTTACAATCCTTTAACGATGAAGATTCATACCCTACACACGTGATGCTTGAATTTAAGGTCTCGTAAAATAATAATAAAGTTTTTAACAATTAAGTTGTTACGTACTAAGTGATCAGGGAATCATATATGTTTCTATGAAAAACATTAAACAATTTTCATAAAAGAACAGTCTTAAACAACTATATGAGCATTGGTCACAATTTCTGTACGGACCTCGTGACATATGCAGTATGTCTTACATCAATATGATGTGCTGAAAATTAAATTAAATTAAAATTTTAAACATAAAATTTATATATCATAATACATTTTTCATTAAAATTCATGTGAAATTTCAAGATCCATACGAATCTATAAATACAGAAGAAAACGTATATTCCGATAAACTACAGGTTGACAAGTCAAGTCCGCAGCCTCTCATGTTTGCCCGTAAAAAGCGGAGGTATCCATGAGCCAGCAGATTGCGTACACCCTCCTGAACCAGAAAAAAGAAAACAGGGTCAAGGCAATATTAATGGAATCTGAACTGAAAGTGTAGCTAAAACCCACAAATTTAGTGGACCCTTCTTAGATGCTGGCCCAAGGTTTAGGTTAAGCTAACATGTATCAATATCGGCCATGGAATTTTCTTTCTTTAAGATGGAGATCGAAGAAATTTCAACGCTCTTCTTTTGAAAATTACATATCATAATATTGAATAAAAATTTGGTCCAAATTTAAAGAAAGGGGTGTTGAAGTTTAGAACCCAAGAGAGCTCCCTTCACCCCAATACCAAAAAAATGGAGGCAAGCCACGTCTCCTAGCTCATGCTAACCCTTGGCCTGCGTGCGCAGGGCAGGGGTATCCATGAACTAGCAGGCGTAGCAATCGAGCCACACCACTTTTCAGCGTTGAAGTGTCGAGAGCTCCTTCGAGCACCGCCCCCCAAAACCCAAAACCCGGCTCCCGTTTAACACCGACTTGGTCCTAATGGCTCGAATTCGATCCTTTTTATAGGTGCTGGGGCCAAACTCCGGAATCTGGATTATTAAACTTTAAAGATATTGAAAATCTAGTTGGATTTTGTTCTTTATTCCGAGTGAAAAGTTGCATGTAATTAATGTGACAAATTAGCTTTTAAGACCACACTAATCCATTTTTCCGTTTCACCTAAAGGTAAAACTATACAACTTTTAAATTACTTTTAAACTACTTCTTACCAACTAATTTTAATTTTATTTCATGAACAATCATTTCCTATCGACAGATTGTTGTTCAGTGATAAAATTTAACCTTGATTCTAAAATTATTGTGCGATATTTAAATCATATACTAATTCTTTATTTCTCATTTAATTATAAAATCTGTAATGCTTATTCCATAAAAAAAAAAACTGATCCCTATCCCTTTCTTCTGCCGTAAAAAGAAACTTTATCTTAAAAGAAAATTAGTGCACAGTACGTTACATGGGAGGACAACTTTTTTATCTGTCAAGAGAAAAAAACAACAACATAAAATTAGAGGCGTTTAAAAGAACAGTTATGTTACATAGAGGACACATATCGGCGAGGAGTTAAAACCAAAACATAAAACTGCGGCGTCTAAAGGAACTAGTTATATATAACTCAAATCATGACTAGATAAATTAGATAAATAATCGTTCTCGATCTAGATTAAATCAATAGTGCACAGCACATTACATAGATGGACAGATTTTTATTGGCCAAAAGAAAAAGACAACATAAAACTAGCGTCTAAAAAAACAGTTATATCGTATCAAAACCAAGTCCTAATTACTGCCTTTCTTACCCACAATAGATTGATCTAATAGAATAAAATACTGAATTTATTACTCGAATCTTTATATATACTAATAGAATAAATTATATACCAGTGATTTTATGAAAAGAAAATTACTACCTTTCTTTTGCTACAGCATCAGGCTTCCCTGCGATCATTAATGATGGCTCCATGTCTCAGCAACCATATTAAATGTTCTTCCCATAAAACGATTTGGCCATGCAACATTATTGTGATCACTAATAATAGCTCCTGCTTCAAAGCACAAATAAAGATTTAAAAAAAGGTCAATCAAATTAAAAAAAAATATTTTATTCAATTATTATATCGGCAAAAAGTTTAAAATAAAAGACGACATTAACTATTAAATTTCAAGATAACAAAAAACGGTCAACAAATTTTTTTTTATTAGAGAGATATCACTAAATACAAATGAAACACTCAAATCTTCTTCTTTAAGTCAATCATGAGGGAACACAACACAATAAACTCGATACATGGACGGTCATGAATTGTCAAACCGATAATAAAAGAGAGAGGAGATAGATAGAAAAAAGAAACTAATAAAAAGAAAAATAAAATAATGAAGGCGGGTGAAGGGCATATGCAAGGAATGGATGGTCATGAATTGACAAACCGATAATAAAAGTGTTAGCTAGGAGTAGGGTCGACGGATAAAAGAAATACGATAATGAAAATCAAAGAAAAAAAAGAAAACGGAAGAGAAGAAAAAAAAGTAGGAATAGGAAAATAAAAATGACCGACAAACAATAATCGTTCGTATCAAAATCGTTTTTGTCAAAAATAGGAGTAAGAAAATATATATAAGACAACTAGGACAATTACGGAAAAAATTATTAATCGTTTTATTTTCCTCGTTACACTTAGAATAATTTAATGCAACATATATGCTTCTGACGGTTAAAAAACTTTAACGGCTAACTTAACTACTGCGAGGAAATCGTGATGTGAGAATTTTTTTTAAAAGGTTTGATTTGAGATTTAAGTGTTTAGTATTATTGTCATCAAATACTTTTAAGAAGATAAATAATCATTTCAGACATGATGTTACAAGATAAAATAGATGTATTTATAATAGTGTGTCTAAAATATTTTTTTAGGTGAACACATATGTTGACGATACATAATTTCAAGATCGACACAATCAG
Organism: Hibiscus syriacus; assembly: GCF_006381635.1. Classification (NCBI taxonomy): domain Eukaryota; kingdom Viridiplantae; phylum Streptophyta; class Magnoliopsida; order Malvales; family Malvaceae; genus Hibiscus; species Hibiscus syriacus. The sequence goes on along the minus strand of NW_024062803.1, from coordinate 192,723 downwards.
TAAAATAAATAACAAACATAACAAAATTCTAATTTTAGGGTGTGCGCTTATCTACCCTAAATACAATATGCATATTTTACTATGTGTTTAAATAATATTTAAATTATAATATATAAAATAAATAAACTTAAATTATAATTATATAATTTTAATAATTTATCTATAAAAATAAAATAAAAATAACATGGTAGATATAAAAAAATTGAATTATAAAAATTTTATTAAATATATAACTGTATTTTGATAATAAAAAATTATAAATTCAAAAAAAATTACAAAAAATATTAAGTATAAATTACCATCTCTTTACATTATATTTGTATAAAAATATATTCACTTTCCATTTTATAAATTATAAGAATATGATTTGACGTACATATTTTAATCATTCAATAAATCTGATTTTTCGTACAACCTTGTCTTTTGAGATATTTGATACTTAACATACATGCGTATTAGCAAATCCGGTCATATTAACATTGTTCGAAAAATGAATGATTAAACTTAATTATTTTACTTGATTAAACGTTCTTCGCTGGGATATCATTTAATTTCTCGTTACACATCTAATCCCGTGATTATAGGCCAAAAACATAAGTTTGTGTCTTCCAACATGTAGTGTCTCAACCAACATCAACCCTGCAATGCATTGAGCCCTTTGCGGCTTTTGCACGAGATTGCTGCCCTTCTAACCTTGCTTCTAGTAGTTTTGCTTTCAGGGTGTTCTCCTTAAAACCCGGAGGCAATTTCAGAAAAGAATATGTTCTCTCGAAATCGGGAGACGTCAGCTTCGAGACCCATTGTCGAACTGGACTAGCACGACCTTTGAATACAGATTGAACACATGATTCTTCCCTCAAGCTACACTCAGGATGAACTTTGTCACCTTCTGAGGACAAGGAATGGTTTCTGATTAAGCTATCGAGCACGTTACTAGAGCTCAGTCCACGGCTCGCGTTCTGTTTCACCTTATTACCGTGGCTAGTATCTCCGCTAGCCATTTGTTTGTCAAACCGACCTCGGAAACTGCGAGATTTACTCCTCTTGACGGCATCTTGAGACTGTACCTTTTTCCTTGTCAAAATTTGGTTTCCTAATTCTTCACGATGACATACTAAAGCAATGTCCCCATGAAGTTTACAGCTCCCCTTGCTTTGAACTCTGTTGGCAGTTTTCTTCGGTTCATAACACTGCAAATCGCTATCGCTGGAATATTCTTCATCAACTGCACCTTGAGGGGCACTAACAGCCTCTTTTAATGGAAAAGACTCTAAAGAATGTTGATGTGAGCATTTCCCTTTAAAATCACTTTTCCTTGACCCAGTGGAACGTTTGGCTTCAAGAAAAGTTTCTATATCGAGGCTTAACTTGTCGACAATGGAACTCTTTTCTGCAAGATCGGTTTGACCTTCTGCTAGTTTCATTTGCATCCGCTCATCAAGCCATGCCTCTGAAATGTGGAGAATTAGCCGCTCAGGTTTTTCGCCATCAACGTGATCAATCTCATGCATGTGCTTAAGGAACCGCATCTCCTGTTCGTATTCTCTAACTCCCCTAGCAAACTCATCACACAAGTTCTCCAATAGAATTCGTGCTTTTCTCTCTCTCTCGAGTTCTTTCAAAGCATTAGTGAAAGACGATCTTACCTCCGAGAGTTCTCGAGCTAGCTTTAGGTGCATGCTTTCGGAGCGCTTTCTTAACCTCATCTCGTTTTCCAGCTCATCTCTTACCAGCTGAACAACAGCTTTGACTTTATCTTGCTCTTTGTTCTTCCTAATGAACTTATCCTCCGTAACTTGCTTCATCAAATTGTTCATTTCCTGCCTTTCTGTTTGCTGTTCTCGCAACAACTCTTTGATCCGACCCCGAGAATGACCCAGCTCCATTTTCAGATCATTTACCAAGGACATGTTCGATACATGCTGTTCTTCAAGAGACCAGATTCGGTTGAGTACCTTGAGCAACTCTGTTGATGTCTTGAGGCTATAACTTGATCTCTCATACCTTCCCTTGAAATCCAAAGAAGTAGATGGAGCCGCCGCTGGGTCAGAAGGTGCTATCTGCAAAGAAAACAACTATGAATCCATTTATGCGATATGGCTGCAGTAAATTATTTGTTTCTACTGAAAACTAAAAGGTAGTGTCCTTAATGACCGAGGATAGATGGTGACCTCCAGTGAGCTTCCGCAACTAGCTGGAGATACAGACTGTGGAGCACGGCCATTTCTTTCAACTGATCGACGGTGTTGCATCGGTGATGCCGAACTATGCTTCCTCAAGCTTCTTGCACTTGCTGGCTGATATTATAGTCAAGGCAAATATTAATTCAAGGCTATGCACCCATTTTTACCAAACAAGGGAAACATTGTAGACACAAATAACCAGTTTTCCCTTATGGCGAATAAGATCGACAAGTCAGATTTCAGAGAAGAGAAATCGTCTTCAACTAAATGGCGATGTGTCTAAATCAGATAATAAAATAAGCAAAAGAATCACGTAAAATACAAAATCTAAGCAAATGAACTCACCAATCAAGCTAGTACACAACTTGGAAGACGACATTAATACAAAGACATGGCTTTTCAGTTCAAACTAGCCATAAATAAGCATCAATGGTGACTAAAGCAACTGGAAGTGAAACTTAAAGAGAATAAAGAAGAAATAAACGCATGTTACCCTAGACCAAACGTGTGCCCCCCACAGAAGCAACAGGAAAAACCAGACATGTCGACAATTAGTGTCGAAAAGAGGCAAAATCTTCCGCATTCACAGCAAAGAACAAGCAGAAGAAAGAAAATTAAAAGAATTAAGAGAGACAGACAGAGAGCAACAGAACACCAAGACAATGGACAGCAAAGCAACTAAACAATTAGAATCCAGAAAAAGCAAAACCTTTTACTTACTTTAACAAATAATGAAAATTTAAACAAAAGCTTAAAACTTTAGAGAGAAAAAATGAACTACCTGATCAAGGGGAGTATGAGGAAGATCAGCAGCAGCATCAAAACCTTTGTCTTTAAAATGTTGAAGGCGAAGCTTGGAAGCTCCTTTGTGAATAGTGGGAAGTGAGTAATGAGGGTGAAGGTCCCAAAGATTTGCACAGAATTTTCTGGCGGAAACAGAAGATCCATTGGAAAGTTGGAGGAACTCTGGGGTATTGGCATTTTGAGAGGAGAACTCAAGTCTCCAAGTGGGTGAAGGAGTAGAGGGGCCAGCTCTTTTCCCTACCAGGATCCCGCCTTTCAACTTTTTGGCCATGAAATCTTGATTTTCCCCTTCACTCTGCGCACTTTTTTCTTTTCTTTCCATCACTGTACACACACACACACACTGTGTTTTCAAAATTTAAAACTGTGGGTTCTTTCTTCAATCATTCCACTGACATTATTTGCTCTCTTTTCTTCGCTTGTGTTCATCTCTGCTCAGAGGTTTTGCTCAACCTCCCAAGACTCGAATTTCCACCGCTACTTGGCATGTGCGGTTCTTCCTCTGTTTTCTTTCTCCTTCTAATTTGTTCCTTAATTTAGGACTGACATATCTATTTACTCATTGCCTTTGGATTCCCTCAAGTCTAGGCCATTCCTATATCTAATCTACATCGTATCCTCGTTTCTTTTACTATCTATTTTCCCCCTTTGTCATGTAATGATTTACTTTATTTTCTTTGTTATGTTCATCCTGATATTGTATTATCCAAGTTATTATATATAAACATATCGACGTAAGTTTAAGTATATAATTAATATTAATTTTAAATGTAATTCTTGAATAAATTTTTATCAAAAAATATATTGCATCCATTCATCAAAGTTAGAATGCCGGCAAATAAACCAATTATTGAGCTCTTTTTGTCAACATGCCATACAGATAGGACACATTCTACAGAATAAATTGTTTTCTATGCTTTACTATCTCATTCAAAACAATCAAGTTACCTTTTTCAAAGTCAAAATATGAAGGTTTAGTATATAATTTTTATGCTTAAATTAATAAAAATATTTAAAATGATAAATAAATTAAATACATTCTTAATTAAAAATAACATGCAATTGGAGAATGGGAAAGCTCGTTTTTTTTTAAAAAATATCTTAATTTTTTCTCTTTTTCACTACCAGATGTATGCCTTTCTTTTTCTTTCTTTTGATTTTGTTTGCATGGCACAAATCTTAATAATGATCTTCAACAGTTAATGTTCATCTTTAACTCTTAATTTTTAATAAAATTTTCTTTTGTTTGATTTCTTAATTTTCGTACATTTTGTGTATGTTCGACAATTTTTTTGACATGTTTTAACTTTGTTCCCGTAGTACGTTGGCACGTTGTTCGTCTACTTCTATGATAGATTTGCGATCGTGTAGAGATTCCCACGACGCTTGTATCTGATTTACAATTATTGATAGTTTTTCAGTGATTATATTTTTTTTGTGGTTATTTGTAATGTATCGAGATCTATTTTATAAAGCGGTTTGAAGTATGCTTTGGTCCATATTATTTACAACATCTGCATGCCAAAATTCGGTTTTACCAGTCAATTAACGCATCCAATATCATAATTTAATCTTGTGGAAACAAGCACAAGGATTGATAACCAACGATGGACCACTTCAAAAAGTTGTTCCGTCGAACGTGGTCCTAGCCAAAGCTCACGCAGTTTTACTTTATAACATAAATGCACGACCACATTCCGAAAAAAAATTAGTTCCCCACCATATGTGATAAAATCATCCTTCCTCGCCGAACCATGTTGATGCCATCATTATTCTCACTTATATACCCACCCCATGACATAACATGAATCAATGAATATAGCTGGTTAGGTTTTCCCCCCCTCTACACGGTTGGTCGTTGGTTTCTTCAATAAGTCAATCTGCTACCCGCAAAAGGAAAAATTTAAAGTTAAACTTTGATAAGTTTTAGCCTAAAATATTATTTTATCTATTTTTAAAAGTTACACAATTAATAATAATTTTAATTACAATAAAAAATGTTACATCGTGGTAGGATTTTATAGACACCCGTTTTTATCCGGGTATACAAAAATATTTTATTTATTTATTATTTTTTTTTGCAGGCCCCACACTCAACAATCCTGATTTAGTAAGATTCAGAAAATAAATCAATGCATTTGAGTCATATTGAAACACTAAAACCAACGTATTTGAGTCCTATTAAAACACTAAAACTGAAGCATTTGAGTCCAAGTATGACTCTAAATCTGAGCTAAAAATAAGTTTCTTTAGACTATAAATAGACTCAAACATCAAGAGAAAAAGACACAGAGAAAAACGTAGAATCAAAATCAGAGGAAGGGGCAACGATTTGGAAAAACCGAGGGAAAAAATGACAAAAATAAGCGTGGAGGATCCAAAGCCAGTATCTAAAAACACGAGGAGTGGCAGAACATTTTCATTACAAATCCAGTTTATCTACACGCAAAACATGAGAAACGTAACAACTTTCGTCTTATTCTTTTTATTTCATTTTTTATTTATTTACTTTATATATATATTTCATTTTCTCCTAATTTTAATATTTTTATTTCTTTTTACATTGTTATATATATATATATATTTATTTTTTATTAATATTATTATATTAATATATTTTATTATTCTTTTCTCATGTTTATTTTTATTTTTACAATCCAAAACTTTTGATTTTTTAGGGATACTTTCAATCGATTAAAGGCAATTAATTCGAATTGAATTTTTGAATTTAAATTTAAATTTTTATTTTCGCAAATAAAGACAACCGGAAAATTAATTGGTACCGAAAGGACGGTTCAAGGGTGCTAATCATTCTTTGACCGTAACCGACTCTCGAATCCGACACGTTTCTGGTACAACGCATATCGGATAAGATGGTGTCTGACCCACTTAAATTAGTTTTAAATGGTTGTTGGCGACTCTAACCCGATTCATTCACGTCGAAGCCCAATTCTGGGCCCATCTGAAAGACGGTTCTGACAGCTTGGCGACTCCGCTAGGGACAGGTAAGTGAGTCAGGCCGAAATTAATTTCTGGCTGTCTTTTTAGCGAAAATTACAAGTTTAAATTTTAATTTATTTATTCGATTCTTATGATTTAACTTTGATTATTTTTTCAAATAAATAATTGTACTAACGTTTTTTTAATGATTTCAGATATTTTTCAAAATTGTCATCTCTAGCTCTATACCCGAGCTCCGAACCATTTTAAGTGGGGGTGAAAGCGACGCCTTCGTGAGAATTTATTCTCCGTATGAGCCTAGCAAATAACTTTCGAGATTCATATACCTTATGTCTTCGTGTGAATTTATTCTCCGTATAGGCATAAGGGAATGTTTCCTCTCGAGTTTAACTTAGTCCATACAAGCTTGTAATGAGCTTAGGACTAAGGGTCTGACAAGCCCAAGGGGGCACCAACGATGAGAACTCGGGTACCTTCTTTAGAACCTAAACCGAGAGACTACAAGGAATTAGAGCCCACCCCAAAACCTCATTCAAACCCTAGGCTGCTTTGATTTTATTTCTTGCTTTATTTTCTGTTCAAAACATGCGAACTAGACAAATATGCGGTTAGAATTTGTTTGAAATTAGCATGCGGGATAGAGATCATGTTCGGGTAAGAATTAAAGCATGTAGGGTAGATATCATGTGGGGAGGATTTGTTTTTCATTTTTATTGTTTTGATTTACCTCACTAACTCTTTTTTGTTCTCTTTCATTTTATTTTCATCACTTGCATCATTTAAAAGAGGTGTTGATCCACCAAAAACGTGTTTGTTACACATGTATAATCTACATTAATGGACAAAGAGGTTGTAATACAAGAGATAAAAATGCAGAGGACAGTCTACAATGCGACTATGTGTCACATTCAATCCAGAAGACGTGGTGCCCACAATTGAAGAGTATATCACTCTGCTGCATTATAAATGACTCAGAATGAACCGGGTCTACACCAAGCACAATGAAAGTCTATATTTGAAGAATAGACTAGCAGAGGTTGCAAGAGTAAGATGAAGGTTATTGATCTTGGGAATCCCTTCAAAGACAAAAATGGCAAAACGATAGCTAAAATTGAAGACCATTGCTGACGAATTCAAAAAACAGACAAACTAACTTCACATAATTCATATCAAGGGCTCCAATGACGTATTCGTTTGGAACAAGTTCAACAAAAGATAAATGCCAGAGATGCAGTCATTCGAGACTTCTTGGGCCAGTACAAAAAGTAACTCAACATTTGCACGGTTCAGAGCGGTTCGAAAGGTTATTTAACCGATGACAGACGAAGGTAGAAGACTAGTCAACATGTCAGAAGCTGTCAGGATATTTTTGTCTCTTAAAAGATAAAACACTTTTGTCCCCAATGAGGATTATTTATAATAACAGACACATTTTTGGATCAATGCCTCAAACATTGCATGCATCATGCATTTTTATATATTTCACATTATTTTTCTCTTTTTTTATTACATTCACATGTCTCATAAAAAATGGAAACATTTCGATTCTATTCCCAGGATTTACAAGGAACTTTACAAATAACTTGTGACACCCATGTAGTGTCACCATATCCGGTAGAACCCATGAAGCCCCCATACCCCAAGTGGTATAACGAGAATACTCATTGTGAATATCGCGGCGGTGTCCTAGGGCACACAATTGAGAACTGTTACGCATTCAAGAAAGTCGTACAGAATATGCGTAACCAGAACTGTATCGACTTCAACAACTTGGGGGCATCCAAGTGAGGAAGATCACTTCATCATTTGAGGCATTCTGTTTGAGTTTGTTTTTTTCATTTTTTTCTCAATTTTTTGTAAGAATATTTGAATAAATTTATGTTACTTTAATGATGACGAGCAATGAATCACATTTGCAAACTTGCAACTCTTTGAATATCAAATGAGTTAAAAAACTCTGCAAATGATCCAGAGTTACATATTTTTGATGAAGTAACATGATTAAAAGCCAATAAAACCAAGGACTTTGACCTTACCCAGAGTATACCCTCAAACACCGTACCCTACTCTTGCAATTAACCAATATAACATTTTCCTTTCATATGGTGCGGACAACATGGGGCGTCCGCTTGCATATAACATTACTATGTTTTTTATTTAAGACGTTCAGTGATGATAATGATCTTTACAGATGGAAGAGTCAAGTAAGCAAATCTAGTTTAGATCAGTTGTTTGGAAATTAAACTCTAAAGATGAGATTCCTTGACTTTCAAAAATACCTAAACTATAACAGGTTCTTCTTGACAATCTTAATAAATTAAATCCGTAAATGTGAGATATTACACTAAGGTAATTGGTTACAGAGGAAACTCGAAAGCCATGGCTTTATGAATAGTTTTCATTCAAACCATAACATTGCTCGGACACTTGGCAATTCGGTGTTTGCTCCACTGCTTTTGTCAGGCCGAAGACTCTGTGATGAGATGAACCCTTCAGTTAACTTGATAAAAGTTATTATAATATTAAGTTGTCCATCTAAATCAATTGGTTAAACACCCCGGCTTTATGGATTCAGCTAGCCAGATAACGGCAAGTTAAATCAATTTTATCTAAGCAAAAAATTTTCGGTAATGATGGACTAAGGGAGTTAAGGAACACTTGTTATAGTCAAATTCACACGAGCACTCAAGAATTTCATTTTTAGACCGATATTTCTGCACTACCTTTGTTAAAGGTGCTTACAAAACTTGAACAAATGAAAGATTTCAGAGGACCGAAATAAAAGGTCTAGTAATTGATTATGCTAGTTGCGTCATTTTGTCCGCACATAATTAAAATGCCAAACCAAAAAAGCATGTTGCTCATATTTAAAAAAATGACATTTTGGGTTATCAAAACCTTAGAAAGGAGGCCAACTTATCCATTTGAACATTTGTCAAAGAGATGTAATTGTGAAAGCATTAAAAGGGCTATTGATTCATTTGATATTCTTTGAACTCATGTTTATAATTTGATTCAATTGCGAACAATATTGTACATCATTTTTATCTTTTTCCCTCCTAAAACAAGAAAAAGAGAAAAACATTTTCAAACATAATAGTTTCAGACATGAAAAGGTCTGTAAAGCCAAAGCTCGTGAAGCAAATGGGGCACGATTAATTCCAAGGACTAGATTGGCAGACAAAACACTGGACTCCAATCCAAGAGCTAAAACATAACTCATTCATGTTGCATGCATATTAGACATACTTAAGAGCATAACATTTATCATTTTTAGCACATATATTTTTTTTTACAGATTTTAGAGTCAAATTTCAACTTCAAGATGAAAGATACTCGATTCAAAAGCGCATTCGGAAATTGATGACACAAGCTCAACTTCACAACGAAGGGGTGACTGACTGTTAACAAATAACTTTTCAATTTCATTCAGAGTCAATTTTAACTTCACATCGAAGGATATTGGACTTGAGACAACACAAGCTCAACTTCACAGCGAAGGGGCGACTGACTGTCAACAAACAACATTTTTGTTTCATTCAGAGTCAATTTCAACTTCACAACGAAGGATATTAGACACGAGACAACACAAGCTCAACTTCACAGCGAAGGGGCGACTGACTATCAACAAACAACTTCACAGTTTCATTCAGAGCTAATTTCAACTTCACAGCGAAGGATATTGGACTTGAAACGATACATACTTGGATTTCAACTTCACGACGAAGGATATTCAAGTCAAGGCTCAACTTCACGACGAAGGGGCCATCTACGATTTCAACTCCATGACGGAAGATATCGTATCCACACAGCTACGATTTCAACTCCATGACGGAGGATATCATGTTATTTGAGGCTCAACTTCACGACGAAGGGGCTTCCCAGTTTCAGAACCAATTTCAACTTCATGGCGGAGGATATTGGACTCGAAACAATACAACTTACTTGGATTTCAACTTCACGACAAAGGACATCCAATTTCATGCTCAACTTCACGACGAAGGGGCCACCCGCGGTTTCAACTTCACGACGAAGGTAATCGTGCACACAAGCAGCATCCATCTCTAGATTGGATTTTAACTTCACGACGAAGGGTATCCAACTCAAATAATGAGTGTCTGTCAACAAAATTTCCAGTTTCAGAGTCAATTTCAACTTCACAGCGAAGGATATTGGCCTAGGAACAGCGCAACTTACATTGGATTTCAACTTCATGACGAAGGATATCCAATTCAAGGCTCAACTTCACAACGAAGGGGTCATCTACGATTTCAACTTCACGACGGAGAGAATCGTACCCACCAGCAACATTAATCTTCAGGAACAAGCAAATTATTGATCGCCTTTGAGATTGTTTCTCTCGAAACAAGGGGTTGTCTCGTTTGAGACTAATTTACTCAAAACAAAGTTTTTATCTCTTTTGAGACAGTTTCTCTTGAAACAAATTTTGTCTCTCTTGAGACAGTTTCCCTTGATACAAATTTTGTCTCTCTTGAGACAGTTTCCCTTGAAACAAAAACCTTTGAAAATGTTTCTCTTGAAACATCAAACCTTCGAGTTTGACTACGCTCAACTTCAATGCACATAATTTACAGCATAACTCAAGGCTAGAAGGGTTATCTGCCAACAAAGACCTTGGAGTTCGACTACGCTCAGCTCCAAGGCACATCATTTACAACATAACTCAAGGCTAGAAGGGTTATCTGTCAACAATGACCTCCGAGTTCGACTCCACTCAGCTCAAAGGCACCATCATTTGCAACATAGCTCAAGGCAAGAAGGGATATCTGCCAAAGACCTTCGAGTTTGATTCCATTTAGCTCGAGGGCATATCAACCGCGTTGCATTAACAAGGAACTACTTTCCGGTCAATTTTTACACCTAGGTCTTTAAATCGAGAAGAAGACCAAGGTCGACCAAGATTGGCAACAAAGAGTCACTTTTCGATTTACCCACGATTTCAACTTCAAGAAGAAGGATATCGTGCCCAATGGATCGACTTAGTGTCACAACAAACACTATCAAGTCTCAAATCAAAGAGAACCTAACAAAAACTGGTTGTCTTTTTCATCTTTGCCCTATTCTTGTTAACACAAAAATATGTAAAGAGGGGCAGCTGTAGACACCCGTTTTTTCCGGGTATACAAAAAAAATTTATTATATTATATTTTATTTATTATTATTAATAATATTTTTTTTATTTTTGTAGGCCACACACTCAACAACCATGATTTAGTAAGATTCAGAAAATAAATCAACGCATTTGAGTCATATTGAAACACTAAAACCAACGTATTTGAGTCCTATTGAAACACTAAAACTGAAGCATTTGAGTCCAAGTATGACTCTAAATCTGAGCTAAAAATAGGTTTCTTTAGACTATAAATAGACTCAAGCATCAAGAGGAAAAGACACAGAGAAAAACGTGGAATCAAAATCAGAGGAATGGGCAATGATTTGAAAAAACCGAGGGAAGAAAAGGACCAAAATAAGCGTGGAGGATCCAAAGCCAATATCTAAAAGCACGAGGAGTGACAGAACATTTGCATTGCAAATACAGTTTATCTACATGCAAAACATAGGAGATGTAACAACTTTTGTCTTATTATTTTTATTTCATTTTTTTATTTATTTACTTTATATATATTTTTCATTTTCTCATAATTTTAATAATTTTATTTCTTTTTACATTGTTATATATATATATATATATATATATATATATTTTATTAATATTATTATATTAATATTTTTTATTATTATTTTCTTTTGTTTATTTTCATTTTTACAATCCAACACTTTTGACTTTTTAGAGATACTTTCAATCGATTAAAGGTAATTAATTCGGATTGAATTTTTGAATTTCAATTTAAATTTTCGCAAATAAAGACAACCGAAAAATTAGTTGGTACCGAAAGGGCGGTTCAAGGGTGCTAATCATTCCTTGATCGTAACCGACTCCCGAACCCGACACGTTTCTGGTACAACGCAGATCAGGTAAGATGGTGTCTGACCCACCTAAATTCGTTTTAAATGGTCGATGACGACTCCAATTCATTTAATCCAAGTTGAAGCCCAATTCGGGACCCAACCGAAAGACGGTTCCGATAGTTTTAACCTAAAATGTTATTGTATCTACTCTAAAATATTACATAATTAATAATAATTTAGGTTTTAACCGAGAATATTACATAAATATCATAGTTATGCAATTTACATGATTTGTTATGAAAAATATAATATTTTTAGTTTTAATCTAAAAGGTTACCCAATTTACTTTAAAAAGTTACATGCTTATAAATTTTTCAAACTTTATATTAACCTGTTGGTAGTTGAAGGAGATTATGGTCCAAGAGAACTCGACTCGAGCTTGCTTTTGTGTCGGAGTGAACCCGATGCAACATTAAGATAAAAAGCATGTGCTTTCGGCTGGACCATGGATTGGACTCGGTCGTGTCCGGTTATCTCAGTTGGACTAGGCAATTACAATTAAGTTGGTTTGGGTTTTTATTCAAAATGTGTATCCAAATTTTCTCATTTGGACAACATTTCCATTTCCTTTGGGCCTTAAATTGTGCAACCTAACCCAGCTCCAGTCAAAGGAAAAGCAGTCAAATAAACATAGGTCTAATTTAAATTTTGAGAAGTTAATCTCTGTTACTTTATTCGATCTTCATATTTTTATATAAATTAAAAGGTCAATTTAATTATTATCAAAATTTTCTAAAATAAATAGTTAAAAATTCTCGGTTGACATTTTTTTCTTTAAATTGTGAGTATATTATTCGTTAAAAATAAAAATTTCTCTACCCCTCTTTCTAGATAAAAATTGTTTAAAAAAAATAATTCAATTATTAGTAAATGTGAAAATTTAAATTGCTGACTTTTACCAGTATGTAATATATAAATTACCGCGTTAATGGTTTTTATTATTTGATTACTTTAAAATAATCGAACGGTTAATTCTCAATAAATTAGATTTGCAGAACAACAACAACAATGCCATCGTCATCGTCATAATCTGCAGTCCAACAAAGATTTAATTGTTCAAATTCTAACATTTCTCGGTTTCTAAGACCATTTTTATTAATCGGCAAACATCCAACGGTGGGAATTATTCAATGCGCTACACAACAAAGTTGGAAGGAAATTCCTTTTTGTATGTTATAAGGAGAGAGGACAAAAACATCCGCTTTCCAATGCCATAGCCAGCTTTGCTTATGCACAAATCCACAGCTCTAATATTAAGTAATTATAGTGGTAAAAGAGAATTGTTTTTCTTTTAAAATTTCGGATTCAAATAACTACGTCAATATCGATGACTAAAAAAATATTATAAATAAACACGACCTTATAATCACTAAAAATTGTAGAAATTAAGTCTTGCTGCCTTGGCAGTAAACGACAGGCTAATAGAGATACCATTAGGTTAACTTGTATTTATGCATGCAGTATACGGCAATGCAAAAGAATGTATCTCTTCCATTTTCATAAACGAGCAGATTTATCTGCTGCTGCAATATCTGGTATCATAATAACTGAAAACGAAACCGTAGAAGAAGAAGAAAACGAAGAAGTGGGAAATAAATTAAGGAGCAAATTCGAGTCTTGGTTCGAAGCAGAAACCAGTGAAAAGCTGAAGAGGGAACTTCTTTGATACCGGACACTTCTGTGCCCATTTCCATAGCTTCAGGTTCATGTCAAAAACGAGAAGAGCAGGTGCACCGTAACTCTGGATATATATGAGATTATCGGTACCACTGCTAGCGAAAACATCGTCCAACTCACCGAATCCTTGAAAAAACTTATGGGGCATGCGAGCAACGTCTACCCATTTCCTCCCTTCAAGAACCCAGATTCCAATCCCCTTGATTATATCAGCCCGATCTTGCTTCCCGATACCTCCAACCATCACCAGCTTTTCGTTTAGGTTCATCAGACGGCCGCAAGTAAGAGGACTGGACACCGGAATTAAACTTCTTATCAATGGAGATGATCGATTAGATAGACTATATGTAACTAGACCATGCCGGATTTCCCGTGTACCACCGCCACTTGAGTAAATCAAAAAGTATAAAACCCCATCGCATATAACACTTTCATCTCCACCTCTCCATCCTGTCAAAACCTCAGTCAAGGAGGTAGTCCACATCATTGTTTCCGAATCATAAATATGAATTGAAACATCCCATTGGAAAAATTTTCCAGGAACTTGTTTAGACTTCACAATGGATACGGTATAGTCGTGTGATGTCCTGTTTACCGAGATCGACAGCGCACAATAATCAGGGAATTTCAGACCGGGAGGATGCTCGAGCTTCTTGCAATTTTTGGTGATTGGATTGCAGACATGCAGTTCACTTCTACTGTCATTGTCCATGAAACAAACCAAGCCACATGATGAAGCAATGAACCAGTTAGGAGTCTGAATGCAAAGCAGTTCAATGCTGTGCCACTTCCGAAGGATCGGGTCATAGGCATAACCAACGGGTTCATCAGAGCTTGTAAACATGAAATACCAAGGCTTTTGTGATAGGATATCCGAAAAATTCCATAGGAACCTTCTGGAACTGACAATCTCATGCCATCTTCTGCACACAGAACCAGCTCGGAAAATGCTAGCAACGGGGAGATAAGCCAAAATCCGTTCGAGCAAGTCATCCGGCAAGATTAAGTCCATAGAAACCGCGGTAGTTTCTTTGTTACCTTCATCAGTAAGTTCCGAAAACGAATCACAATCACCTATTTCTTTCAACCTGTCATCAAAGCAATGGCTGATCCATGAAGTCTCCCCGTTCATGACGAAGAACAGCTAGAGAAAACTCCTGGGAATTCAACGAAAACAAGAACGAATCTCTTCACAAAATCAAACCAAACAGGGAAAGAGGAAACTAAATGGGAATCAATCACCTCATAACACAATCAATCATCAAGAAATATGAAAACACTTGAGCCTTCTCCAAATACAATTCAAATAACCTGAACAAACATTACAGATTGCTAGAAAAAAGGCATGGTAAATAAAAAAAATTAAGGAATCTAATCATCTGTATGAATGCTAAAACACTTGCACAGAAGGAGATGCAAAAAGATAGAGGACAATGCCAAAATTCTTATCTGAAAGAGGGAGATAATATCAAACACTGGAAAATTAATCAAACCCCATTTCTAAATTTGAGAAGATCTTATCATTGGATTTACACAGAAGCAAAATCATTCGTTACTTAAAAAGGAGAAAGGCCTTTACAGAGGATAACATCAAAATTATATGTAAAAAGGAAACAGTTTTTCCAACCAGATTTCTCAATTCTTGACAGAGTAAGAGTGTTTTTTCAGCTAAATAAACAACCTTTCATGGATTCAGCATATACCCAGAAGAAAAGTGTAAGAACAAAAAAACGTTTTAAAAACAAGTAAAATATTGTTAGGTGAAAAAGGAGTAGGATTAGGCCATCCTTACCAATCAATCAAACATCAAAGGTGAAAACCCCACATTATTAAAGAAATCAATAAGCATCACCAACTAAACTAAAACATCATTAGATTAAAAGAGAAGTAAACGGGTCAAATGAAAGAAATTAAAATTTCCTCCAAGGAAAAAAAAACACAGTCACGAACCTGAGTTTGGGTTAGCTGACGAAATGGACGTCGGTAGATTCGGACAAATTTTCAATATTTACAAAAATCAAAACTCAGTGAATAAATAAAGATTAAAATTTAAAAGCAAAAACAGATTATTGGCAAAGAACAAAGAAAGGGTCACTCTTGATTTGTCCCATAAATCAAATTCCTAAGCAAAACCCATTGTAGAGAAATGGACGTTTAACTGTTTGTAATAAATAAACAAAAGAAAGAAAGAAAAAACGATAGCCAAGGAACGAGGATAGAAGACGGTTCTTGTAAAGGGCGTGTGTTCATGAATACAGACTAGTGACAGAAAGTAAACAAATAAACGGAGAGTTAGGGGAAAAGAGCGTGTGGCGCGTGGGCTCCTTCTTTTTATGAATTTTTTTTTTTTTTTTTAGTTTTAGAAATTGACAACAACGACACAAGTGTGGGTGGGATGAGAAGGTATGGAAGCTTGAGGTGTTTTCAAGCAAGATGTTGGTTTTAACGACGGAAAAGAATAAAAAAAAAGGGAAAATTGTAACACGGTGACTTCTCAAGAGATTTTTTTTAGTATTATTTTCGCCTAAATATGTTAAATTGTGAATCCTGAAAAGGAGTAAGAGAATGTTGGAAGAAAACGATTGAACATTGCGAACAGGCTTAACTGAATCAATCAAAGGAACTCGGATATGGTAGGAAAATACGAATTGGATTATCCCGCCACAATGTTATTGTAAATTGAACTCGGATGGAGCTCAAGATACAATATACGCTTTTGCATCTTGCGGAAGAGTCGTACGATCTCATGATGGGTCATGGCTGGTTGGGTACTCAAGATCAATAGGGATATGCTCGATCCTTGAGGCAGAGTTATGAGGTCTCCACAAAGGTCTCATTTATGCTTGGAACTCGGGCGAAAAGCAAATCATAGCATAGCGGAAATGGACAATTTGGATATCGTGAAACCAATTTAACAAGGAATGAATTTTTATCATTTGATATTCCATTGTTAAACAAATAATTTGTTTAATATTTAAATTATCATTTGGTAAGAAATATAATATCAAATTTGTATGGTCCATTTATAATATCAAAGTTAATTAATTGCATTGTCATGTCCATCAAAATGAAGAACATCCATGTTATAAATTTGGATTTTGTCCTCAATCCCCTAAAAAAATTATATTACCTTATTGTTCATCAAACCCCTATTTTATTAGTAAATTCATCTTAAATAGTTCCAAGGAGATTCTTATTCCTTAACCTTCTTAGTTTTCTATTTCAATATGACATTCCTCAAATTATTTAGGCATGATAGACCAACCCCAAAAAAAAAAAAAGTTGACCCAAAAATACTAACACAATTATATACAAATGAACTTTCCCCACTTCCATTGTGCTTGCTTTAAACAGTGAATTAAAAAGTCCGCACCTCCTTTTGGCTGACTGAGGTGTAAGGCGGTAAATGAGTTGAGTAGACTGTGAATATTGTTGAATTTAATTCCATTCAAAAAGTTTAAATTTGAATTTAACTTGATTAGAAAGTTATCAAGTTTAAAATTATCATGTTCGAATTTTAAATCTAAAATTGAAGTTCAAATCAAGCTCGAGAAAACTTAAATTCAACATATTTTCATACTTAGCTTGATTGAAACTCGAACTTGAGCTCGGTTCAAGCTCAAACTTGAATTCAAAACTGAACCTTAAGTACATGAAACTCTTATAATTATATTTTTATATATAAAAACAAACCTCATATAAAAGGTTAATATTATGAATAATCAATTCTAAAAATTAAAATTTTAATATATATTTTTGATTCGTTCATGAGTTTTTCGAGTAGGTTTCAAGTAGTTCATTTCTACTCATTAAGAATTCAAATTAAATTCAAACTCAATCAAATTCATTTAATTTAAATGGTGATCTAACTTTAACCGCAATAAACTTAAATAACTTGAGATATTTATGGTCTCATATTAAGGCTTTAATAGATATGATGGATGAAAATTTTAAAGATATGACATTTTTTTATTAATATAGGGTAAATATAAGGTAGTATCTGATCAAAGATAACTTTTAACCTCTCAATATTAAACGTTCATACCATGGGCATCTATGATGATCGAACCCGAATTCTCAAAAAATAATAATAATTCTTTTATCATGGAATCCACTTCATTCGTATAGCTTTAGTGGCATATTCAATTTTGCGTTTGTTTTGTATCAATGATAAGCTAAAATGAGTGTTGATAGTGGCATCACCACTAGTCCACCTCTTTCCACCCAAACATTTTTGTGCACATCAACTCATTTCTCACTTACCATACTGAAGTAATAGTATTTTAATGAACGGCTTCCCTTTTTTTAAAAATAATTATATTTTCAATATTTATTACATAATAGAATGTCCATTATTTGATGCCAAAATACATGATAAAATTTCAAGTCAAACAATAAATATGTCCTTGGTTTTTTTAAATATAAATATTGGTTTGAATTTTAAAATTATATTCATATATAAAATAACATATTAATTTAGAACAAACATACATCTTGCCTTTCTTGTTAGTATATTTGGAACATTAAAGTCAAAAACAATACATGAAAGATGTATTAACCAAACATTGAAAACGATGTTTTTAGCAGTAGGGTTAGGTGCACGCTCGCAGAC
Organism: Hibiscus syriacus; assembly: GCF_006381635.1. Lineage (NCBI taxonomy): Eukaryota > Viridiplantae > Streptophyta > Magnoliopsida > Malvales > Malvaceae > Hibiscus > Hibiscus syriacus. The sequence goes on along the minus strand of NW_024062803.1, from coordinate 174,495 downwards.
GGCCTAATTTTTAATGATATATAGTTGGTATCCATGTAAATGATAATAATATATGAATATATGATTACAAATGTATTAAAATATATATTTGTGTAACTTTTTTATTAATTTAGAGGGATTATAATGTAATATATGTTTAAAAGACTATTGACTATTTGATAATGAATGTTTATATATCCCTACAAACATCATACTCGAACCCGAAATTCCTAAGGAAAATAACAATTTCTTTAACCACTAAAATTGTTTGGTTCGTGCATATATTTGAATATTTATATCTTTAAAGTTAGGACCAACTAAATGCAATACTCGATGATAGTGGAGACAACGAACTGACCTAGAATTTTATATTAGGAGTGTGAAGTTAAAAGCTTATATTAAAAATTAGAGTGTAAAATTAGAAATTTTCAGAGTGTTGCGTATTTTAATATATTTATATAATTATATCTTTAATGTCAAGAGAAACTAAATGCAATACATGAAGATAGTGACGTTAAATTCTACATTAGATATGTGAAATTAAGAATTTATATTAAAAATTTAAAGGGTTAAAACTACAAAATGATGCAAAATTCAATCTTTATAAAAATGTATAAAAAAATTTAAATTATATGACAATTTGAAATTTAGGTCGCGTCATCTCGGACAATTCCTAATGGAGGCAGTGCTGAGCAGAGATGAGAAACAGGGACAACGCAACTATGCAATAAAGCTCAACAAATGTATCATTAGAGACTAATTGGGATGCGAATTTAGGGCAATGGGTACCTCTCTAAATGCCTATAGTTAGTCTTTGTTTCGATCAAACCAGTGGCGACTGGGGAGGGATGGGGCAACATCATACGGGTAAAAAGGTCTAAAATGTGGGAAATGTGTCGTGTGTTTAGCAGGCTTTTACCGGGGGGGTGCCGCGTGCGAGCATCCCCGAAGCCCACCGCCCATTGGTTGGTGCAATTTGCGGGGTCTTCCGCCCCCCCCCCCCAAAAAATGCACATCCATGACAGAGATGTAACAATATATATCCACGTGATGAAATATAGTAAGTCTTTTCTTTTATTATGTATTTTTGCTTTAAAGGCTTTTATGTTGGGTTTGTGTTTTGTTTGTAATCATGTAACGTGATTGTTGGGGTCAGACGTTTGAAAGAAACAAGAAACATTGGTAGATGCCATGTTAAATAAATGAGTATTGATTTTCCTTCACTTCCAAGCATACATGTTCGTAATTGGATCTGAACGTGTGGTGAGACAAATATGGTTTCTTATGCACTATGTTCACTATTATATTATTTGAATTTAAAATGGACGACGAATAAAATTTATTAAATAGTCTCAGTAGTTATGAAAGTATTATTTTTCTTTAAGATATTGAGTTCAAATAGTTATATCTATGGGGGTATGTATGAATTGTCAATGATTAAAAAGATTATAAATGTTAGTTGTCAGATATTTAGTTAGTTAAGCTGTTGATAATTAGTTAGATTGCTGTTGTTAATTAGTTAGTTTGTTAGTGAGGTTAGTAACTGTTAGTGGCTGTATATAAAGGCTTTAGTTTTGTAAACTGATTATTATGATGAATAAAATAGTTGGAGCACGTTTTCTGTAAATATGCCTTTTTAACATGGTATCACGAGTCAGATAATTTCCCTTGACTTTGCTTTGCACGGTCAAAATTGATTTAGGGATTTTACTTCTCTTTTCCTCTCCTTCGCAGCCATGGAGAATTCAACCTTCGATTTCAATCACCCGCTGTTCCTGCATGCTTCCGATACACCGGGTTTTCTCCTTGTTTCGCATCAGCTTCTCGGCATCGAGAACTATGGTGTGTGGAGTCGATCGATGAAGATTGCCCTGCTTGCGAAGAACAAATTAGGCTTTGTCACCGATGATTGCCGAAGAGATGATTTCGACAAATCATTACATCCTCAGTGGGAGAGGTGTAATGCTCTCGTCCTATCTTGGATCCTTAATACCGTCAGCAAGGAGCTCTCCGCTGGGATCGTTTTTGTGTCTAATGCTGCGTCGATTTGGCAAGATTTGAGGGAGCGATTTGCCAAGGTTGATGGTTCCAGATCGTTATTCCTTCACCGAGAAATAGCGCTCCTGAATCAAGGTGATTCTTCCATCTCAACGTATTTCACTCGATTAAAATCGCTATGGGACGAGTATGAAGCCTTGGCTCCCATTTCCCCTTGTGGTTGTGCTCTTTCACAACGCACAACAACTCACTACACACAACAGAAATTATTTCAATTTCTCATGGGTCTCAATGAGACGTTTACTGTTGTGCGGAGTCAAATTCTGCTTATGCAGCCATTGCCGACTGTCAATATGGCATATTCGATGCTGGTTCAGGAGGAATCGCAAAGGGTTTACTCTTCTGCCCTTTCTCCAATCTCTGAGGTCTCGGCTTTATACTCTACCTATGCTAGGACTACTGATCAAAAAAAATTCTCTGGTGTGTGTGATTACTGTAAAATTCGAGGGCATAAGCGTGAGAATTGCTACCGGTTAATAGGATTCCCGGCTGATTTTAAGTTTTCTAAGAAGAAAGGTGGTCAGGTTGCTTTGGCCTCTACTAGGTCTCCTCTCGGGTATCACAATCAGTCAAGTTCTGAGTCCCAACCTGAAGCAGTCTCCAATGTTCCTATGTTTACAAAGGCTCAGTATGATCAGATACTTCATATCTTGAACACGGTGCCTTCTGTGGATACAGTGGCACATGTTGCAGCAAATACTGCAGGTATTAACGCTGCAACTACCAATTTTTCTTTCAATTGGATATTAGACTCAGGGGCCACTGACCATATGTTATCAGATTTTAATAGACTAATATCTCCTGTTCCATGTACATCAGCTTCTAGACTTGTACACTTACCTAATGGCCAAACATTTCCCATAACACATATAGGTTCTGTTTACCTTGATCAGAATAATACCCTTAAGAATGTCCTGTATATACCAAATTTTGCACATAACCTTCTATTTGTTTCCAAACTGACCAAAGAGCTTAATTGTACTGTTTCCTTTTATCCTGAATTCTGCATTTTACAGGATCTCTCCAATGGAAAGATGAAGGGGGATTGGTAGAGAGTCTCGTAGGCTGTATTTTTTTGATTCTTCAACTTTTGATTCTGGTATTTTTTTCTGTTCCTCACTGCCATTTCTTTTCTTGTACTCCTGCTTTGGGTTCTTCAAAATGTATGAATCTTTCAACTATCAATAATACAAAGATTTGGCATGCTCGTTTAGGACACCCCTCTTTCTCTAGTTTACATAAAATCCCATATTTATAATCTTATAAGTTTGATGTTGACAGTGTACATAAATGCTCCATTTTTACTCTTGCTAAACAATCTAGGTTACCCTTTCCCCACAATATATCTAGAGCTTCTCCACCTTTTGATTTGATATATATTGACTTATGGGGACCCTATAGGATTTCCACTCATAATGGTCATAGGTCTTTTCTCACCATTGTTGATGATCACACAAGGATGTCTTGGATTTTTTTTGTTGAGGCTTAAGAGTGATGCAATCCTTTCTTTAAAACAATTCTTTACCTATGTAAGAAATCATTTTTCAGTCACAATTAAATTCATTAGAAGTGACAATGGTTCTGAGTTTTTTGCTAGTGAGTGTTCTTTTTTTTTCTTCATTGGGTATTATTCATCGAAGTTCCTGTGTTCATACTCCTCAGCAAAATGGCATTGCTGAAAGAAAACACAAGCATTTGTTAGAGGTAGCTAGAGCCCTCAAATTTTATCCCCAAGTTCCTGTTAAGTTTTGGGGGGAATGTGTCAACACAACCTGTTATATCATTAACAGGCTGTCTTCTTCTTCTTTAGCTGGAAAATGTCCCTTTGAACTTCTTCATGGTAAACTTCCCAATTTATGTCATATGAGAATTTTTTGTTGTTTATGTTACGCCACTCAACCAAACTACAAGGATAAGTTCTCTCCAAAAGCAATACCTTATATCTTTATGGGTTATTCTGTCACTCAAAAAGGTTACCTCTTGTTTAATCTTAAAAAACAAACATTCTTTGTTAATAGAGATGTAAAGTTCCATGAGGGCATTTTTCCCTTCAAGTTTCCCATTTGTTCTTCTTCCCTATTTTTTCCTATTCAAGAACTTTCTGACTCTGATTTTCTGGTCATGCCCTCTCACATCCAAGCTCCTGTACCTTCTGTGTCTGCATCACCTCAAGATTCAACATATAATTATTTTTTACCTCCTCCTTCACCTCAGCCCATTATTTATGATGACTCTTCATCAAGTAGCATTTCTATCCCTCCTAGGCAGTCTACTAGGGTCAAAAAACAGCCTGCTTGGTTACATGATTTTGTGCAGTCCTACCAATCTTCCTCTCTTCCAGGTACTTATCCAATTTCTCACTTTCTTTCTTATTCTCATCTTCCTGCTAAAACTCACTTTTTCTTCTATCTCTCATTTGGTTGAGCCTAAGACATATGCTGAAGCCATTCAAAATCCTGAGTGGATTAAAGCTATGAATGAAGAAATTTTAGCCTTAGAATCTAATAATACGTGGTCATTGGTTCCCTTACCTTCTAATAAGACTCCTATTGGAAGTAAGTGGGTGTATCGTATCAAATATAATTTGAATGGAGAAGTGGAGAGGTTTAAGGCACGTCTCGTTGCTAAAGGATACACTCAAAGAGAATGGGTTGATTATGTTGAGACCTTCTCACCTGTGGCAAAGATGGTCACTGTCAGAACAGTCCTGGCTCTTGCTTCTATTCATCAATGGCCTCTTTTTCAGATGGATGTATACAATGCCTTCCTCCAAGGTGATCTAGTTGAAGAGGTATACATGTCCTTACCTGAGGGTTTTTGCAGTCAGGGGGAGCCCAGGGTGTGCAGACTACAAAATCTTTGTATGGACTGAAGCAGGCTTCAAGGCAGTGGAACATGAAGCTGACAAAAGCTCTTCTAGAGGCAGAGTATTCTCAAAGCAAATTTTTACTCATTGTTCACTAAGTCACAAGAAAGCAAGATAGTTATAATGCTCATAAACGTGGATGATCTGTTGATAACTGGAAATGACAGTGGATTGATTGAAGAACTTAAAGGAATTCTGAATAGAAACTTCAAGATGAAAGATCTTGGTAAACTAAGGTATTTTCTTGGCTTAGAAATATTAAGATAAAAAAGGGAATAATTATAAGCCAAAGGAAGTATGCATTGGAGTTAATTGAAGAAACTGGACTAGGGGGTGCAAGGCCTGCTGCAACTCCCTTGGAACAAAATAAGAGGTTGTTTCAGAGGATGAGCTATTAAGGACAAGACAAGTTATCAAAGGTTGACAGGGAAGCTAATTTACCTTACCAACACAAGGCATGATATTGCTTATTCAGTACAATTACGAGTCAATTCATACAGCAACCTAGGAAAATACACTTGGATACAACTTTGAGGGTGGTCAGGTATATCAAAAGCAGTCAGGTCAAGGAGGTTACTGATGCAGAAGTCAGTCCCAACTTCAGGCTTTTTGTGATTCAGATTGGGCACTTGCCCGATGACAAGGAGGTCAGTAACAGGTTTTTGTGTGAAGTTAGGGGACTCTTTGTTATCTTGGAAGTCCAAGAAACAAAATACAATTGCAAGGTCATCTGCAGAGGTAGAATATCGAAGCATGGCGATGGCAGCTGCATAAATAGTCTGGTTAACAGGTTTACTGAATGGGTTTAAAACACATGACCAGCAAAATTGATGCGTGATAATAAGGCAGCCCTTCAAATAGTAGCAAATCCAGTTTTTTCATGAGAGAACAAAGCACTTGAAATTGACTGCTGTAAACACCATTTTTCATTTTACTTAAATTATTATTAAAAATTATTATTATTATTATTAAAATATTATTATATTATATTATTATTAATAATATTACAAGCCCAAATACAAACAATCCAGGCCCGTTTTACAACCAATTTGTCGACGCTCCACCAGTGCCACGAAGCCGCCTCGAAGAAGCCTCCAGAAGCTCTGCTGCCATAACACCGACCGTCCACGTCGCCTCTATGGTGAGTCACCAGCATAGCTTTGGTGACTCACCGAACTTTTCATCCTTTAGACCAGTCCGACGAAGCCACACTGAGGCTATAAAGCCTCAGTTCCCCTGCAAACAGAAGAACAGAGAAAAGAGAGACAGAAACCAGAAAGGAGGAGACACACAGACAGAAAGCAACGAAAATAACAGAGAGAAGAGTGAAGAGACTTACCAAGCGGCGTCGGAAACCAAACGTCGTCAAACCGCCAAGAGAGAAGCGAGAGAGAAACGCTTCTCTCGTTTTTAGAGATACAGAGGGAAAGAAGAGAATGAAGATGCTGGCCCTACGGGCCAGCCATTTGGGTATTTATATACCCTCCCCCATACGGCGTCGTTTAGGGGAAGGGGTGTGTGTGTAATTTTCATCAGGGGTAAACCCTGCCCGCAGCCATCATATTTTTGTAAATTCCCATTTTAGTCACTAAAATTGAATTTTGAACCTTTTATTCAACCTTCGAATTTTATTTTATTATGTTTTAGTCCTTACCTGTATTATATATTTAGGTTAAATGCCTTATTTAGTCCTTCATAATTTTTATAATTTATTTTTTAACCCGAATTAATTAAATAAGGTTAAATTACATTATTAGCATTAAGTTTTTTATTAATTCGAATTATGCCCTTTAATTTTGATATTTTACTTTTTTAGTCACCAATATTTTGTTTTTTTCACTTTGATCCTGATTGTTTTTATATATTTTGCCATTTAATATTATTGCTTTTAAATTTATTTTAAATATTATTAATTTATAATATTAATTTGTTATTACTTTTATATTATTATTATTTTCATTAGTCACATAAATAAATAAATAAATAAATATATATATATATATATATATATATATTAAATAATAATGTATATTTATTTTCAATATCAAAGAAAATGGTAGTCTTAATACAACTGGATGTCCTATTCTGGTATTTTAAATAATTAAATATTATAAAAATTATAATTTAATTTAAATTATTATATTTTTAATATTTATTTTTATTTATTAATATCGAAGAAAAGAACTGTCTTAAGGTATCTAGAAGCCCTTTTCTGATATTTTTAATAAATAAATATCTTACTATATTAAAATATTTTTTTTATCTCAAGAAATGTTTTAGTAATTTATTTATTTTTTAATATCAAAGAAAAGAGTTGTCTTAAAGCACCTAGAAGTCATTTTCTGATATTTCTAAATAAGTAAATATCTTATTTATGTTTAATATATTTTCTTAAAAATATTTGAAATAATAGAATTATGAATTAAATATATCTTTGAATTTTTAAATTTCTATTATTAGAGATAATTTATAATTAAAAAGTACCAATTTTGGGCGTTGTAGGGGGCTAATCCTTCCCTAACGTAACCGACCATGAATCCATTTTTATTATTAAAAGAACGAATTTTTGGTTATAAACGCAGATCAGTTCATCTTTTAACTGATGTTTTCTTAAGAACTCTTTTAAAAGATAATTTTTGGGTATTCGACCTACCTGACTCAAAGGGCCGATGGCGACTCCCAAATTATTTTAAAACCATTTATTCACACTTTTCCCGCCAAATAATATTTCGTGCCCGACGAAAACGGTTACAACAGCTTGGCGACTCCGCTGGGGACAGTCAAGCTTTTAAAAATCAATTATAAATTGTCTCTATTAATTATAAATTAAAAATTCATATATTTAATTTATAATTCTTTCTTTTCAAATTTTTTATATACTTATTATTTTCATAGTATTTATATATATTATTAATATTTCATTTTACTTGCAAGTATTTTATTTCATTATTTTTTTGTTTGTTAGAGGTTTGAACATTTCTCCTCACACACAACACTTGCATTGCATTATATAAGCTTTCTAATCAAGCTTGTCCCTTTTAAGTGGGAGTGAAAGCGACGTCTTCGTGAGAATTTATTCTCCGTGTCAGGCATAGAGAAATGTGTCCCCTCGAATTGAACTTGATCCGCTTAAGTCTGTAATGGACTAGGGTTGAGGGTTGACAGCCCAAGGGGGCATCAACAAGGACAGTTCGAGTACCTTTACTCCTAGAACTAAAAACCTGCATATAATAAACCCTAGAAACTCTCCCGATCTGAAACCATGCCGAAATTTTGTCAGTAGGTATACACAAAGGAGAAATAAGCTCTAGCTTTTAATTTATTTTATTTCCTTTTCTTTTTCCTGAAAAAATGCATGCGAACTAGAAATCATACGGTTAGGTTAATTTTTTCCAAACAAAGCATGAAACTAGAAAGCATGAGGTTAAGATTTATACCTTGATAGATAGATTTTTTTTCCATTAGTTGGTACTAACTATTCTTTTTTTTCTTATTTTTTTTCATGCATGTTACATTGCTCTAATATGTTCATATTGATTTCTTTTGTTTACATTGCATGATCATGGCATAACCAAAAGGTGTTTACTTGAAAGATTGTTCATCATATTGGAAAGAAATCGTAAATGGACAAAAAGTTATATGATCAAACAAAATATGATGCGGCCAAGAAAAGACATCCTGAGGGAACTCTGAAGATAGAGAAGAGCTATGCACCCAAAGATTGTATGCCCATTGAAGAGCAAAAGGAGATACGAGAAATAAGAGAGCAGATGTCCAAGATGATGGATAGAATATCTGTTTTGGCCAAAAGAGAAGAGATTCCTGCACAGAAAGAGAGAGAGCTCAATGAACTTAACCCTGCAATGTCAGATACGCAAGGGACTTCGGATCTTAACCAACTTGAGAAATTACAGACAGTCATCATTCGTATTCACAAATCGTTTGGAGATACCAAAGAAATTGTGACCACTGTAAAAGCTTCTAGAGATGAGAAGAAATCATGTAATCAGAAATCATCGAAGTTTGGTCTGCTCCCGACGTCTAAAACTCAGGTTCAATCCAAGAGAAAATGTGGTTCTCATCTTGATATTATCCTCATATCATATAAAGAGTTGTATGAGAAGCTATTTGAAGCACGAGAAGTGGATCCATATTACATAAAACCATTCCAACCTCCGTATCCAAATTGGTATGACATCAACGTTTATTATAAATATCATCCCGGAGCTCAAGGACATACCATTGAGAATTGTCTTGCTTTCAAACTTCGAGTTCAAAGTCTTTTGGATCATGGAACCTTACAATTTATGATAAATGATCAACCTAGTTTGGTAATTGAAGATCCTGCCAGATCAACACCAAATTGCATCAGTAGGGACGTCCAGAAGGAAGAAGATTTGCTGAGATTCGAAGGCCAAATATGTCATTTGAATGATCAAAACGATAAATTGAGCACCGAAATGGAAAGCATACAGGAAGATTTCCAGAAGGTCAGTCAAGCCTTTCAAAATGTGGGCATGGGAAACACTCCAGAAGAGTGGATAACAGGGGTCACCAAACTGAAGAAGAACTGTAACATACATGAAGGACGAGCCAAGAAGTTTTATCATAATTCACGAGTTGTAGAAGAAAAATGCAATACGTTTGTTAGTGAATTAAAAAGATGTCAAGTCGAAAATCAAAGGTTGAATAGTGCTATGACCAACATGGAAACATCATATCAGATTCATCAGCTTGAGATCGATACTGAATTAAAAGCCACTATGGCCAAGAACAAAACATTGAAGAAATGTATAGATGATTATGGAGATCTTGTACGAGAACTTCTTGAACATAAAGATTCTCTCACAAGAAAAAATGAGCAACATTGTTCACAACTTGGAGAATTGACATGGAAGATGAAGGAAAAGGACAATATCATGAAGGAAGCTGATGTTCAAGCAAACAATGTGGCTCATAAGTTGGTGGACTTAGCTGGCTTCATAAGAGAATTAAAGCAGATTAATAACTCCACACCTGAGCATGAGTGGAAGTTAGTTTGGCTTTTAAGAGAAATAGAGAAGTTAGGAGTGAAAGCTATCCCCTACATGTAAAAGTTTTGTTTGATGTACCGAAGCTTTTGTGTTCAATGAAATCTGTTCTAAGATGATCACTCTTGAGTAATACCTTTTCATACATGCATTTACATTTTGTATCTGTGCATTTTCATTTTGTATTCTTACTTTTTATATCTTTGAATTGCACATTTTGCATTTTTATTTTTGGCATTTTTGCATTTACATTACATTTTTTTATTTAAAGTATTGTTATATACATTAAATATAAAAACATGTAAGTAATTAATGAAAGGTTTTGTAACAGTAAAACCAAGGTCATTCATTCATTTTACTTTACCATCATCATGAAAACAATGGAGCAATCTTATGAGGGACTACAAGATCAGTGGCCAGAACAATTGACAGGGTTATCTCAGGATATAAGGAAAGAAACATCAGATTCAGTACCAGATGGATCAAATCAAATTATTCAGTGTATGGCATCTGATAAAGAAGAGATAATTGATAAAGAGCAACCATGCTATCAGATTGAAGAGTCGAGAAATATAACATACTCTGGGGCATCCCAATTGAACCCAAAGAATAGCCTCATTAATTATTCACAGTATGAGGAAAGATTCAAGAAGATGGATGAAGCAATCAGAAATATGAAATGTGTTTATACTTTCCACAAAGAACTAGAAGCAAGAGAACTCAGCTTGGTTCCAGACTTGATTATTCCCCATGAATTCAAAATGCCAAATTTTGAAAAATATGATGGCACCAGTTGTCCCTTAATTCATTTGAGAATGTTTTGCAGAAAAATGGAAGGATATTTAAGCTCTGATGATCTGTTAATTCACTCTTTCCATGATAGCCTTATTGGCCCAGCAGTAGTCTGGTATAATCAGTTGACCCAAGAACAGATCAAGAGATGGGTTGATCTAGCTGATGCATTTTTGGAACAATATCGGTATGTTAAAGGCTTAGCTCCAACACGTATGGATCTTCGAAGAGTAAAGAAGAAAACGAATGAAAGATTTCAAGAATATGCCTTAAGATGGAGAGGAGTGGAAGCACAAGTTCAACCTCCCATATTAGAAGAAGAAATATCACGTATGTTTCGTGATTCCCTTCCAGCGCATTTCTTCGAGTTAATGCAGGCAAATCCGACAAAGGAATTCGAGAATCTTGTGACAAGTGGAGATTTAATTGAGAATGTAATCAGTGAAGAAAATTAAAAGTCACATCCAAGAACCCGACGGATCAAAAAGCGAAAGCTGATGATGTAAATGATTGTCGTATCCAGAGTCCTCGCATTTGCAAAAGTAAAAGAGCAAGTAACTGTTCGGATCGACCAAAGAAAGTCATGCGATCAAGAAAAACTTTAGAAGTGTTCCAAACTTCCATTTCAGACTTGTATCCTCATTTGGTTAAAGGTCAATACATCACACCAAGACCAACTAAAGTGACATCAAACCCTTCTGCTCATAGCTATGATCAAGATAATGTTTGTAATTTCCACTTGGGGGTAAAGGGGCATTCTACAGGCAATTGTAGGCCATTGTTAAAAGAAATTGAGATACTTGTTGACAAAGGGGTTTTGACACAAGAAATGATCAAGAAATGGGGGGCAAATGAAGAAAAGAACCCTGATCCTATTACATACCCAACATTATAGGAATAATGAGGCATGATGCATAAACAAGTGGAAGTGTTATCTACCACTGTAGTACTTTCTATTTTCAGCATCTTGTTTGAACTTGTTTTTTGTTCCTTTCTACACCTTTTGTGCAATAAATAAATGTGTGTTGCTTTTATGGTTATGAACATTAAGTCAATTTTGCAATCTTGAAGTTCTTTGAATATCAAATGGATTAAAAAGTTCTTCATGATTAGAGTTATAATCTTTGACAGAATATCAGGATTGAAAACCAGAAAAACAAGGACCATTGACCTTACCTCAGAAGAAATACACCCAAACACTATCCTATTACAAATATGAGATAGCCTACTACTATTGAAAGGAATTACAAAAAGGCTTGGTATTTATATATAGGAGCGTACAACATGAGGCATCGTTGATGTATTACATTACAAAACCGACTAGAGTATTTTTGTATTGATGACGTTCGATGATGAACGTAATCTTCACAAATAGGTAAATCTAGTTTAAGTCAGTTGCTTGAGCATTGAATTCTAACAAAGAGATTTTCTGAATTCTACCAAAACACCTAGACTATAACAGGTTCTTCTTAACAAGCTTAAGAAATTGGATTTGAACACCCATGTTATATTATTATACAATAAATCTTGAGTTTTCCCTCTAGAGCAATTGGTTAATCGCCATGGCTTTATGGATAATATTCAGCTAGTCTATTATACTATTATATGCAATAAAACTGTCCCTCTAGAGCAATTGGTTAATCACCCCGGCTTTATGGATAAGTTTCAATTAACCTGATAAAGGTGATTATATTATTATATACAATAAAGCTGAATTCAGCTAGCCAAAATGACAAATATGTTAACAAATGGACTAAGGGAGTTACGAAACACCTGTTATAGTCAAATTCACACAAGCACTCAGAAATTTCATTTTTAGACCGATATTTTTGCACTACTTTGATTAGATGAGTCTAAATGAAAGATTCCAAAGAATTGATATGGAATGATTCTAGAAGGTCTAGTGATTTGCAATCCTAGTTGCGTCATTTTGTACGCATCCGGTTAAAATACCAAGTCCTCAAAGTGAGACATGTGACAAAGTTCACAAAGAGCGAGAGATGAGTGACATCTTAAATAGATGTAACTATAAAAAAATAAGAAGGCCATCCTGAAACCAAACCAAATCTTGATACTTGTCAAAGAATTATAATTCTCAAACATTACAGAGTTGTTGATTCTTTTGATATTCTTTGAATTCATGCTTATGATTTGATTTTATTGTGAACCTGTGATAGGCAACATTCTACAAAATTATTTCATTCTTCGATAAAGAAAGGAGGGAAAACATTTTTAAACAGGACAGTCTCAAATGGAGAAGGTACTTGAAGCAAGTTGTTGCCTAATCTACCTCTATTGTAGAAAAAAATGATGATACCATAATAATGAAACACTTCACATTTTTGAAGGCAAGTGGTCCAAGAAGCCAGAAAGTCTGGAGAATTGAACTTGTGACACTCCCCTATGACATTATTAGCAGCTCATCAAGAAAGATTATCGTTTATCTCATGCTGAGGGCGATAAGCATCACCAGACAGATTATTTTCCCCAACCATCAAGATTACATCATAGAACCATGAACAAGTCACTACCTGCACTTTGGTTATACCGTGATACTGGTTTAAGTCTTGATGCATCATTGATGCCTCTTCCATGCCGATTATTTTCCTTGTCAGGATTATATCCATTATGTTCTTCACAAGATTGCTGAATTTGAAATTGAGAACTTATGGCACAGAATAAGACATTGGAACAGATTCTACACTTGTATGCTGTACAGGATTCCAAAAGTTGAGATAACCAGTTTTACCATCAACTAAACCTTTCCATGGTTAAGGAAGAGTGGGATATGACAGTGTGTATTTTGGAGCAGCAGAAGAGACAGTCATTGTGACAGTCATTGCAAGGAAATGCACCAACAAAAATCCTCGAGTCTATCTTGATGGTGTTTAGTGCTTCCATTAAGGTTGTTACACGGGATACTACCAACAACAAGGTCAAATTCGACAAATCTACTCATCAATTGCTCCAACCGATCATCATTCAGTTCTTGCACATTTGTTTTCAAAAGTATACCAAGACAGTAGAAGGCAACTTCTGCATCATTAATCCCAGAGAAAAGAGACAAGATATTGATACCACCATGGAACATGTCTCTATACAGATCCTCGTGTATGGATTTTAGGGAAACCTAGAAGCATTTCCACCTCATCAGGTTCAAGTGGAATAGTTTTATTCATTCCAACCCATACCAGATTCCATTTTCAGCACTCATCAAGAATATACTTCTGAACACTCGAAGGTGGCTCATCGTCACAAGCTTCAAGAGCCTTACGGATCCTTTCTGTCAATCTGGCACTTCCTGTACATGTTTGTAAACAGTTCAACTTGTTCGTGGATCCCAGGAAGGCCACCATTTTGTCAATGGAAAAGCATCATGTATAGTGCGTGGAGAAAACAAGATAAGAGGAAATCTGTTCTCAATTGGTAGATTATGAATATAACCCCTTTTCAGTGTAGCAGCATGAAAATGCTTCGAATCTACAAATTCTGGCTCTACATTGAATAAGTACTGTGATATGCCAGTCCAAACATTAACTGGAGCAAGTGCCACGTTCTTGTAGTAGAAATAAAGAGACCCAATAGCATCTTCTGGAAGTGTTCTTTGAGTTATCTGATCTGATTTGATATGGACCCCAAAACCAATCATTGGATTTAAAAGATGAATTTGCTCATAATAGAAATAAGGAGACCCAATAGCATCTTCTGGAAGTGTTCTTTGAGTTATCTAATCTGATTTGGTATGAACCCCAAAACCAATCATTGGATTTTAAAGATGAATTTGCTCATAATATAAATAAGGAGACCCAATAGCATCTTCTGGAAGTGTTATTTGAGTTATCTGATCTGGTTCGGTAGGAACCCCATAACCAATCATTGGAATTGAAAGATGAACTGCATGATCGTCTTCATTAAGAAGCTTCTTTTCAAGCTTCCTTTGTTTCTTCCTTTTACAAAAATCATAGCCAAAGTTTCATCTTTGCTTGTTATTAGGGTCATTGCATAATTGCTTCCTATCTTCTACCAGAAGAAGTGCGTCAGCAGCCTTTGATATTTGAGCAACACATATAAAATCTGTCAACTCTGCAATTGATGAATTCAGAATCTGTCAACTCTGCAATTGATGAATTCAGACCACATCTCTTCATGGCTATTGAAGTCTCTGCTTCTGAGTACCCATTTTCGTCAAGAATAACAGTTTATTCTCCTCATCAGAATCAGAATTCAGGATTTCCTCGGTATCATAAAGAACTATCAATATCTGTGAAATCATCCTGAAAGCTCGCTTCACAATCAGATGAGTTGTTATCAGAATCAACATGTTGCATGGGTGTGGATTTTTCAAGAGCATGTATCATTGTAAATGTAGTTTTACCAGTGCATCAGATTACTGTTTGCATAAATTGGTTTCTCTCCCACAGAAAAGTATATTTCAGAAATGGCCTTCACTGAAAGATGATAAGCCACTGTGTCAGCCTGGAATGGATTACCAAGCTATTTATACTGCTCTGTCTGACTAAATCCCTCCAGATACAGAAAATGGTCACCTCATTCAGAAGGCACATATCTCAGACGTTTCTGTCAGAATGATTGAGTACTTCTTAAGTTTGTGACAACATGAAGAAAATTTCTCCAGTTACTTGACAATACTACTGTTTAGTGACACCAGAATGAGAGTATTCAAGATAAACAGATTTGGGGCATGAATAAAGCTACAAGTACCTACAACAGTTTATTGTCAAAATTGAACCTCGTAGGGATCATGACATTTCAGTCAAACAGACATTGAGAGTGAATCAGACAGATCTAGAGGGACATCTTGAGGGCCCATTTCAACCAGAAATAGAATATTGGGGCATTTTGAAGGCTCACAACAATATGAATATTTGGGCATTCTTGGAGGCTCATCTCAACAAGAAATAATGTTGAGCACACTTTCAATATAAGTATCAGTAAATGTTGGAGCATTTTAAAGGTTCTTTCAGATAGATCCATGTGTGGGGTATTTTGAAGGCTCAAATTAACAAAAAGCAAATGTTAGGGCATGTTGAAAACCCTTTTTCAATCAGAATCAGGTGTAACATCCCAAATTATGGATTAGTGACCAAATTGTAAAGTTTCAGAATTTGATGACTAAAGTAGAAGAATGAAATAGTTCAATGATTATTGGATATATATGATGAAGGTTATTTAGTAATTATTAAAGGAAATAAAGGGTAAAATGGTCATTTGATCATTTAAGGAATTAAATAAATGTGATAGTGGGGATATATATATTTTACACGTGGGAAATGAGGGAAATAATGTTTCCAGAATTCTCTTCTCCTCCTTTCTTCTTTGTGCGTGAAGCTCCAGCTCAAAGGTGAGTTTCTTAATTAGTTGGTTATTTGTTGAATTAAAAGTTGGGTTATGATTCTTAGGTGATACTTAAGCTTAAGGAAAGCTTAAGTTATCTTAAAATCAAAAGATAAATAAGTTAGGGAAGATTTAAGATTTGGAGTTCTTGAGTGAATTTCCAGAATGGAGTTGATAAGTTGAATTTGAAGCTAAATTTGACTTGTCATCAGCTTAATTAAGAAGTATTAAGTGTTAGAATTGGATTTGAAACATGTGGAAAATAGGGTATGATTCTTGAAGTTAATAAAGATGAGAGGATATTAAGGTTAAAGAAGAGATAATTGATTATAAACAAGTTTAAACATGTATATGAAAGTTAGGAATATGAAAGGGGATGAAATATGAAGGATTTCATCCAAAAAGAAGGAATTTTCGGGTTCAAAAAGAGGTTCTGGGCAGAGTGCATCGATGCATATTCATAGTGCACCGATGCATCAATGTTAAAACCCAAAAATTGTTTGAAGGTGTATCGATACATTGGTAGTGCATCGATGCACTCTTTTAAAATAGAAACATCGAATGCAATTAGTGCATCGATTCATAATGCATGCATCGATGCATCCCAGTAATAAACAAACATCGAATGCATTTTATGCACCGATGCATCAGTAGTGCATCGATGCATACCTTCATTAAAAGATGAAATTGCCTTTTCTCTTAGTCTAAAGAGTGAACCATTAGAGTATATTAGTTATAATACTAATATAGATCTATGTATGATGATGTAGATATAGAACGTGATTCCGTTCCGGATCAATTGAAGGATTATAATCGAATCAAAGCAAAGCTAAGGTGAGTGCACATTCTCTAGTATATGAGGTTCAAGGGAAAATAAGACTTGTGATAAGTCTATTTCCAATAGTGGAAAATATGAATTCATAGAAGTATGTATTTGTTATGAATTATATGTGCATGAGTATATGTGTTATTGATATGAATATGGTAAGTAAAAGGGATT
This sequence comes from Hibiscus syriacus, assembly GCF_006381635.1. NCBI lineage: Eukaryota > Viridiplantae > Streptophyta > Magnoliopsida > Malvales > Malvaceae > Hibiscus > Hibiscus syriacus. The sequence continues at coordinate 157,415 of NW_024062803.1, read as the reverse complement.
AATGGTGATGATAAGAATAATAATAAGGATAATGAAATGATAGGTATATGTGAATATAGGTATTGATGTATTGTATGTATTGTAAGATGATATGTTTATGTGATACATGAGGGTGAATCCTATGTTTATATGAATATGAGCTCATATGAGAATTGACATGAACTACATGATTACATGTATATGTGAATGAAACCATGAGCTTATATGAATATATGATATGGTTACATGAATATGAAAAAGGATATAAAAGATAATGCCCATGTTATGTGTCATGAGAGCTAGGGGTATAGTTGGCATGCCAAGAGTCAAGGGTACCTATGTTCTACGGAACATATGGACAGAATTACCTATGTCTTTCGAGACATATGGACAGTATACCTATGTTCTAAGGAACATATGTATAGTTCACCTAGGTTCTTCGGAACCTATGGATAGTTGTCGAGGATCTTTATGACCTCTGGATAGTTACCGAGGATCTTTATGACCTCTGGATAGGTCCTGCGGGACATTGATCGAGCTGTGGTGATAGCATATGTGTGTACAACCTCAATGTACTCACATACCTTAAGTTCTCAATAGTGTACATAGGTTAATAAAGAGATTAAACAAGTATACTAAATGTGATATGTATATGTGACTTGTTATATGGAATAGATTACATGATTTACATAATGGTGTATTGCTTGGTTAATGCATGATATGGTAAAGATAAATGTTTATATAAGAGTGTTAAAATATAAAGATTAATGATAGTGAATGAGAAATGTTAAACGTGTTGATAATGATATATATGCATGTGTGTACATGTTGAAGAAATTATATATGTGTGCTTTTATATGATATGATTGTAATACTAATTGCTCATGCATTTGATATGAATTATAGTTGTATTACATGTTTATATGCCTCACTAAGTCAACGACTTAGCGTGTGATTGTTTCACACGTAGGTTTCGAGAAGAGTAACGAGCAATGTGGAGCAAGACATGTCAGTTCTCCTTACCAAATGTCAGATCAGAAAAAGGTGAATAATACGTATTTTAACAAATAAAGTTCTAGTTGGCATGTAATCAAAAGAATATATATATATTGTATAAGCTCTGAATAGTTTTGTAAACGTTTTGAATAAGTTTTAATATTATAAAAGTTTTAAATTTCCCTATTTTTTTTTCTATAAGAGTCAAAGTTTGAAAAGTCAATGTGACACCTCGGACTCGTATCCGGGTTGGGTATGGGTTGGGGTGTTACATCAGGAATGTTAATGTATCCTGAATGTTTATATCAGCAAAATGCTGGGGCATGCTGAAAGCCTTTTTCAATCAGAATGAAGAATGTTGATGTACTTTGAACATTCGTATCAACAATTGTTGGGGCATGCTGAAGGCCCATATCATAATGTGTTAAAGATCATTGATTTGAGACAATATTTCCAATGAGACAGAAAGATATGAAAAATGAAAATGATAAAACAGTGGTAGTCGAGCTGACTATACATAATTGCTTCGTTTATCAGGCAGTTACATTAGAATCTTGTTGTTGAACAAATATCTACTCAGCAAGTATGGTTTCAAATACCCAATCTTCTTAAACCATGTATCACATGACAGTGTATTAAACTACATCATGGATAAAGATGGTCCCCAGGCAAACTACTCGATCCAGGGTTTAGTTCTTCAAGATCTCAGCTTTGAATTTTGTATTCTCTATGTCGGTGACAATTGAAAATATTTCTTTGAGATTCCTGGCAGTTAGTTTCAACCATACTGTTGGAATTACGAAGTTGTTTTTCACAATAGTTTTCGCTTAATCGATGACATTGGAAAGGGAGACTCGACTCACTTATATTACTGTTATTCCCGTTGTTACTGGGGTTATCATTGCCAGCCAGGCTGAACTGAATTTGTATCTATTTTGGGTTTTATCATGTGCGTTTCATCCCCAGCAGCAAGAATTCCACGGATATCTTTCTGTACATGGATCCTATAGCTGATGTGTTTCTACTTTCTACAATGCTCATTACAGAAGAAAACGTGATCGGTATCACACTTGCTCTTGCCTGAGATAATATAAATATCAGTTGGTATCTCTTAATCATTTCAGCACTAGCACATTTTGTGAATTTGACCAACTTTTTGGTCACACCAACATCTCATTTGTATTCCCATTGAGTTTTGTTCTCAAATGGTCTTGTGACATCATACAAAAACTTTGAACACTAGGCAAAGAGCTTCAATGATTGAGAAATCTGAGCAGAAGCCACAGAAAAGGATGAATGTGTTGTCAAATGCTTTACGAACATCTAAGCAAAAGCCACAGAAAAGGATGAATGTGTTGTCAAATGCTTTACGAACATCTGAGCAGAAGCCACAGAAAAGGATGAATATGTTGTCAAGTATTTTACATCTGAGCAGAAACCACATGAGATGATGCATGTGTTATCAAATGTTTTACGAAACAGTGATTATGGTGTTGAACCAATGTTGTGATCATACGATTTCCATTTATTGATCCAAAATTAAGTCTGTCTTCTTCAACCCCAAGATTAGAAGTGAGATATGATGAAGATTTCTTTCCACAGAAGGAGAGCTGAAATTTTAACAACAAGAAACTATTGGAACCAACTAAGATCAAACAATAGGTTGTTGTTAAACATCTTTACATGATATGGTTTGAGTTGCTTTATTCGAGATCCAATTAGATGTGAAGACATGAAAGGAATTGGAATAAATCTTCCTTGTGATATATTTCAAGAGTTAAATTAGAACAGACTATACTCTCCTAATTAATCCCTACTGAGTCAGGCATATCTACATCTACACTCTTCAAAGATGATAGATTCTCTTTTCAAAGATGATAGATTCTCTTTTTAAAGATGATATATTCTCTTTTCAAAGATGAAAGCTTTATTGGATTTCTATACAAGTCCAGACAAAGAAAGCCGGTGTTACCAAAGACAAAATGGGGCATCAAAGTCATAGTTCTGACTACGACAAGAGTTCCACAAATAAAACATTTCTTCTGAGACTTTCATGAAACAAAGAAGACGCCAAGATACAAGTTGATCAGATGATTCTGCAGAAATGAAAGTTTGATAGCATAAGTTTCTACACTGATATCCAGAGATAACCCTGGCAATAAATGATGAAGTGAAGGAAGACCAAGTTCACCACTTTGAAGTCAAATGAAGATTGCATCAACATTCATGCATTCATAAGAATATCATTTACACAATAGACAATGCATTACATTGATACATCTGAGTGCATTCAAACATGAAGTTTTACAGATCTTCGGAAGAACAAGAAGATTCATGGTAAAAAATACCTTACACAAAGAAGGTATTCAAAACCACAAATACAGGAATCATGCAAACATCTGAAGAAGAGATGAAAGCAATCCACAAAAATGAGCATTATCTTGAGATTGGGGCATGTTACCCAAATCAACATGTTATTTTGAAAAATAATGAGAAAACGATTTTCATAGTTTCTCATTTTATCTTTTCTAAAATGAAATTGTTAAAAAGTAAGAAAACGATTTCCTTAGTTTTTTTACTTATTAAACTATTTCCTACATCTGTAAGTCCTGTAGTGCATGATGTTTCCAAAAAGCCTTCGGGAGCTTTTTGATGTTTTCAAGCCTTCGTGTCATCTATAAGTCCTGCAGTGCATGATGTTTCCAAAAAGCCTTCGGGAGCTTTTTGATGTTTTCAAGCCTTCAGGTCATCTGTAAGTCCTACAGTGCATGATGTTTCCAAAAAGCCTTCGGGAGCTTTTTGATGTTTTCAAGCCTTCGGGTCATGTGTAAGTCCTGCAGTGCATGATGTTTCCAAAAAGCCTTCGGGAGCTTTTTGATGTTTTCAAGCCTTCGGGTCATCTGTAAGTCCTACAGTGCATAATGTTTCCAAAAAGCCTTCGAGAGCTTTTTGATGTTTTCAAGCCTTCGGGTCATCTGTAAGTCCTACAGTGCATGATGTTTCCAAAAAACCTTCGGGAGTTTTTTGATGTTTTCAAAGCCTTAGGGTCATCTGTAATTCCTACAGTGCATGATGTTTCCAAAAAGCCTTCGAGAGCTTTTTGATGTTTTCAAAGCCTTAGGGTCATCTGTAAGTCCTGCAGTGCATGATGTTTCCAAAAAGCCTTCGGGAACTTTTTGATGTTTTCAAAGCCTTAGGGTCATCTGTAAGTCCTGCAGTGCATGATGTTTCCAAAAAGCCTTCGGGAGCTTTTTGATGTTTTCAAAGCCTTAGGGTCATCTGTAAGTCCTGCAGTGCATGATGTTTCCAAAAAGCCTTCGGGAGCTTTTTTGATGTTTTCAAAGCCTCAGGGTCATCTGTAAGTCCTGCAGTGCATGATGTTTCCAAAAAGCCTTCGGGAGCTTTTTGATGTTTTCAAAGCCTTAGGGTCATCTGTAAGTCATGCAGTGCATGATATTTTTAAGACCTCTGGAATGATGTTTTCAACATTTCAGTTTTACTCAAAAGAAGTCAAATGAAAAATTATTGTTTTTTTGTCATTGCTCTATTCTTGTTAAAACAAGAATGAGCAAAGAGGGGCAGCTGTAAATATCAATTTTTCATTTTACTTAAATTATTATTAAAATTATTATTATTATTATTAAATATTATTATTATTATATTATTATATAATTATTACAAGCCCAAATACAAACAATCCAGGCTCGTTTTACAACCAATTTGAACCAGGCCCGAGAAGCCTAAATTATTTTAGGGTTTCAGCTAGGTTTTCAAACCCTATCTCCTAGCCGCCATTTCCAGAAGTCCTCATCCGCCGCCGTTGATTCCAGAAGGCCACACATCCGTTGTCGACGCTCCACCAGTGCCACGAAGTCGCCTCGAATAAGCCTTCAGAAGCTCTACTGCCACAACACCGACCGTCCACGTCGCCTCTATGGTGAGTCACCAGCATAGCTTTGGTGACTCACCGAACTTTTCATCCTTTAGACCGGTCCGACGAGAGCCACATTGAGGCTATAAAGCCTCAGTTCCCCTGCAAACAGAAAAGAAAGAGAGGAGACAAACCAGAAAGGAGGAGACAATCAAGACACACAGACAGAAAGCAACGAAAAATAACCGAGAGAAGAGTGAAGAGACTTACCAAGCGGCGTCGGAAACCAAACGTCGTCAAACCGCCGTTTAATCGAAGGTAAAAAAACCCTCGGTTTATTTTAGATCTAGGGTTATCAGAGGGTTATTAGGAAAAACGGGGCTTGGATCTATGACAAGGGAAAATCGGGCTTCGATTTGGGGTGGATTTTGTAATTTTCGGCCACCGTTCACGGTGGTCGGCGGCGACAATCGGCCGGAACACGGCTGTCGATAGGAAACCGGAATCCATCCGGTGAAGAGAGAAACGCTTCTCTCGTTTTTAGAGATACAGAGGGAAAGAAGAGAATGAAGATGCTGGCCCTACGGGCCAGCCATTTGGGTATTTATATACCCTCCCCATACGGCGTCGTTTAGGGGAAGAGGGTGTGTGTGTAATTTTCATTAGGGGTAAACCCTGCCCGCAGCCATCATATTTTTTGTAAATTCCCATTTTAGTCACTAAAAATGAATTTTGAACCTTTTAATTCAACCTTCGAATTTTATTTTATTATGTTTTAGTCCTTACCTGTATTATACATATATTTAGGTTAAATGCCTTATTTAGTCCTTCATAATTTTTATAATTTATTTTTAACCCGAATTAATTAAATAAGGTTAAATACATTATTAGCATTAAGTTTTTTATTAATTCGAATTATGCCCTTTAATTTTGATATTTTACTTTTTTAGTCACCAATATTTTGTTTTTTTTTCACTTTGATCCTGATTGTTTTTATATATTTTGCAATTTAATATTATTGCTTTTAAATTTATTTTAAATATTATTTATTTATAATATTAATTTGTTATTGCTTTTATATTATTATTATTTTCATATTAGTCACATAAATATATATATATATTTTAAATAATAATGTATATTTATTTTCAATATCAAAGAAAAGGGCAGTCTTAATACATCTGGATGTCCTATTCTGGTATTTTAAATAATTAAATATTATAAAAATTATAATTTAATTTAAATTATTATATTTTTAATATTTATTTTTATTTATTAATATCGAAGAAAAGAGCTATCTTAAGGTACCTAGAAGCCCTTTTCTGATATTTTTAAATAAATAAATATCTTACTATATTAAAATAATTTTTTTATCTCAAGAAAATGTTTTAGTAATTTATTTATTTTTTAATATCAAAGAAAAGAGCTGTCTTAAAGCACCTAGAAGTTCTTTTCTGATATTTCTAAATAAGTAAATATCTTATTTATGTTTAATATATTTTCTTAAAAATATTTGAAATTATAGAATTATGAATTAAATATATCTTTGAATTTTTAAATTTATATTATTAGAGATAATTTATAATTAAAAAGTATCAATTTTGGGCGTTGTAGGGGTGCTAATCCTTCCCTAAACGTAACCGACCACGAATCAATTTTTATTATTAAAAAGAACGAATTTTTGGTTATAAACGCAGATCAGTTCATCTTTTAACTGATATTTTCTTAAGAACTCTTTTAAAAGATAATTTTTAGGTATTCGACCTACCTGACTCAAAGGGCCGATGGCGACTCCCAAATTATTTTAAAAACCATTTATTCACATCACTTTTCCCGCCAAATAAATATTTCGTTCCCGGACGAAAAACGGTTACGACAGCCATTTTGTTCGAGAAAAGATTCAAGAGGGAATAATTGAAACAAAGTATGTGAAGACAATGAATCAGCAGGCAGACATTCTAACAAAAGCTTTGGGAGTTCAACAACATGAATATTTGTGTTTCAAGTTGGGGTTAATTAATATCTTTAACCACCAACTTGAGGGGGAGTGTTAGTTGTCAGATATTTAGTTAGTTAAGCTGTTGGTAATTAGTTAGATTGCTGTTGTTAATTAGTTAGTTTGTTAGTGAGGTTAGTAACTGTTAGTGGCTGTATATAAAGGCTTTAGTTTTGTAAACTGATTATTATGATGAATAAAATAGTTGGAGCACGTTTTCTTTAAATATGCCTTTTTAACAATAAACATATATTGTTTTATAACTAATATTTCAAATGATAATTATGAATTCAATTAATGGGTACGGTTATAATTTTTTGTTTTGTAAATATTATTAGTGGCTGTTGCAATCAAGGTGTATAGATTTTGTTAACGATGCAACCATATTGTGGATCCAATTAAATGACGAATTAATTGTTGCGGAGATAAGCTCCATTGCATGTCTCGAACTGGACGACATAATTTCCACTGCTATGCGATACCCTACCCTTGCCGACAGTGATATCGGTTCAACTGTCACCATTTTATTTATTAATTTATCGATCAATTTTCCTCTAAATACCAATGTCCAGTTCACAAGTAATCTGCTTTTTTTCTCTCTCTTTCGTATTTTTCCCTTTTTTTCTCTCATATAAATAATTTTTATTTTGAGTATATATAAATCTAAATGAATTGTATTAATTTTAAGAGATAACACAATGTTTATTTTTTGATTACATCAATTAAATCAAAATTAATTTTAAAATAATAACTATAATCATAATACAATAAATATATTTTATATTTTTAAACATTTTTTACTAATTAATTGTAATGTGTTTGTTTTACATCAATATCTGCGACATAACATTCTTATTTCATTCGGGTAATACTTTTATTTGAAAACGATGGGATTTAATTCAGACAATGGCAAAATGGATGGTTGAAAGAGAAGTTAGATGAACATTGCTAAGTTCAAAAAGTTCGATAATTAGATGAAGCATTGCCGTTAAGAAAGATACGTAAACAGAGGGATTGGCGCAAAAACCGGAGATTTCTGAGCGACAGAGACAAACAGCGCCGTATCGACAGTTTCCGCAGATCAGACACCATAATATCAAGACAAGAAAATTTAAAACCAATAAAGAAAATATAATTAAAAAAATGATTTTAAAACCGATATCTGATTGGTTGCTCAGAGCCTTCACTAATCGGTTCTGGGTAAATAATACTACTGTTGTTTTACAACTGTTTAGCAGACGCGAATCAGTCAGAAAAAAATGGAGGAAGCCCACGTCGTAGTCCGTGCCGATTTGGCCACATGCAAATACTGACCTTGACTTGATACTATGCCATTGCCGTTTGCCAGCTTGCTCCGAGTTTTACCGAAGTTGCTAAACTGTCATTTGTTCATTTACTAGCTGCCTACAAATTGACACCAGCCTTCTTGTTATTGGTGCAAACTGCTATCTACTGCCGCTGCGCCAGTGCTGACTGCCGAGGCCCGAGGAAGGGAGGAACTAGCTTTGGGCACTTACCTCGGTTACCAGCCGATACCTCAAATGAGATCAACTGGAATGTTACCAAGTGTCCGATATTGTCACACGTCGAATGAGATAGTTCTCAGCTAGCATATGGGCTTGATCACTCCATTTTATTACTCTGTTCAAGGCCATTGCCACAAACCCAACGACCCAAGACCTCTTAAACATTTGTTACTCTTGATGGGAATAAAAAAGTTATAGTGGTTATTCACGGTTAATTTTCTTTGATTTCGAAAGAAAATCGTAACTGATTATTTAGTGACCAATCGTTGTTTGAACTTTTTATCTCTATAAGGAGAAAAAAGAGGAATGAGTAATTTTTTTTCTTCTAAATTTTTCTCTTAATCTTGGTCGAAAGATTTTATAATAATTTTTAATGTTGGTGTCAATTGTATGATCATGATGACTACTCATAAATTGGTAGATCTAATAGATACAAACGATTGAAAATATATTTTGACTCTGACAGATCCAATAATCATGTCAAAGATAATGTAAAGAGATCGCAACTTCTTGAAAAGTATCAAGCTGGTAAGTCTCTATGTTTTGAGATATTATCATGAGCTTCAACTACGTTTACGTATGAATTCTCCAGAGGTTTGAGCCCTTTCTGCCTTCTTCTTCTTTATCAATTTATTAAAAAAAATTAAACAGAAACTACCTTATAATCACATGTGTATATATATATATATATTAATATTTGAAAAATTAAAACCATTTATCCGTTGCCATTTCCCGTTACCTAAAAGCCCAAACGGCCGAACTCAACCCAAGTTGAATACAAAAGAGAAAGAAAACCCCCGATTGTCGACGTAGCCCAAAATCGATTTATTCTTATAAACCCAAAACCAGCACTGTGCCCTTGCCGCCTTCTTCTATATCAGTTTTCAGCCTCCTTTGCGGGAATTCTCTGAATTGTGCTGAAGGGTTGCCATTCAGCTTCGAGGTTTCTGGGCGCCTTTTGTTTTTACGATCCTTGATTCGCAGCAATGGGAAGAGCAAAAAAAGCACCTAAAGTTGCTCGCATGAAGAAGATGGTCACTCAAAAAGCTATTAAAAAGCAAGTTTTTTAATCCTCTTTTGTTTCTCTATTTTGCTTTAATAAACGTTTTAAATCATGAGAATCAACTGTTTTTATGTAAAATTTCAGCTACAAGGAGCAAGTTTTGAACCCAAACAGGAAAGACCTGACCAAGGAAAAGCTCCCCAGAAACGTGTAAGCTTTACTTATATTGTTTTATGCTGTTTCTAGTTCTTCTCTACATTTTTTTGTTATGGTTTTGTTTTAAAGTTTTAACACTTTATGGATTCCTTACCAATTTCGTTAATTGATATTTGAACCAGGCCGAATGTTTCTTCTGCCCTTTTCTTTACACACAATACCTCCTTGGGACCGCCTTATCGTGTTTTGGTTGACACCAACTTCATCAATTTCTCCATTCAGAACAAAGTAAGTGTTCTAGTTGTTGTCCGCTTCAATTTACTGTACTGTTTAATTTTATATGATAATGGAAAACATGGATATTTTATATAACGTTTATAATCCTCTTCCAAAGTAAAAAGAAATTGTAATGCTAATTTAATCTGCCTGCCCTTTTCTTATGATTGCTTTTGTGTTGTCATTGTAACTTCTTAACATCTTTTTTTTTTTCCTTTGGTAGTTGGACCTGGACAAGGGAATGATGGACTGCTTATATGCGAAATGTGAGTTATGGAGTCGATTTTCGTTTGAACATTACTTTGAATACATGTTCTATTTTTCTTTATTGCTGATTCTGTCCTTTTTACAAAATTGTTCCTTGTTTATTTCTGAAGCTGTATATTCTTTGAATATGAAGGTACTCCTTGCATCACAGATTGTGTGATGGCTGAGCTTGAAAAGTTGGGCACCAAATACCGGGTGGCTCTGAGGTAAAGTCTCCATTCCTTTATTATGCAATACCCCTTTGCAGGTTTATCTGACCAAATGCATCTAAATATTAACACACAGACACACACACTCTCTCTCTCTTAAATTTGGCCCTAATATTTGAAACCTTGATTCATTATTTTCTACTGCAGTATGTGACTTATTTACAGTTATTTCTGAGCTTCTTTTGTTGAATATTTTGTTTTATTTAGATAATGTCAATGTCTATCTCTTTGAATTCGCCACTCTTATTTTCCGTTGTATTAGCTAATATATGTTCTAACTCTGTCTCTTTCAGGATTGCTAAGGATCCTCGTTTTGAAAGATTGCCGTGTATTCATAAAGGAACTTATGCTGATGACTGTATTGTTGAGAGAGTTACACAGGCATGAACTTCGAGCATAATTCCATTCTCACCATGGGGCATTTGTTATCCAAAAAAAAGAGAGAGAGAGAGAGAGAGAAATCAGTAGATTTGTTTGATATGTGTCCATGAAATGTATACTTGATGTTTTGCCCTATAAACACAGGGCACTGCAGTTTTGCATCATGGATAGTTAGAACTTATAACAAATCAAGAATGACTCCTACCAACCATTTTAGGGGAAAAAATGATCTGAAGTATCTCTATCTTACTTTGGAACTATGGACTTTTTAGGATGTAAACTTCTGGACTTGTCCTCAAAGTATCTTCCTGTCATTTGTAGCTAGTGCAACTGATAGTCTATCTACATGAAAACTTTAGCGGTAAGACTGATTATTAACGATGGTTTGCCATAACATCTTGGGACCTCTGGTATCTTGTATATGACATAACTTCAAGTCTGCTGCATACTTACTGTTCATAGTTATATTCCAGAAGTTTGTCTGGCTAAGCATAGTACTTTTTCATGTTTCATTCATTTATTATTTTCAGTAAAGGTTTGGATCTGGAATTATGTTAATAAGACATGCATTTTGTTATTTGAATTTATAACTATTTTCCTTTCCTCTTTGTTTTTTTTTATTTGTATTTTCTTTAAATCTGAAGTTTATTCATTCTGCATATTGTTATTTTTATCAACTAAATGTTTCAATGGAAACAGCACAAATGCTTTATTGTTGCTACATGTGATCGGGACTTGAAGCGAAGGATTCGTAAGGTTCCTGGTGTGCCGATCATGTATATCACTCAGCACAAGTATTCAATAGAACGACTTCCTGAAGCAACTATTGGTGGAGGTAGGCTACATAAATACTGTTTTCATTATGATTTTCTTCTTTTATATGTTACTTATTTTTGGGATTTCTATTTTATTTGCAGCTCCAAGATTTTGACATTATAGTAGCAGTGGTCTCCGAATTCTATTTTGTACGAGATGTCAGGCTTCAAGATAGTTGATCCTATGTAGCAAGCACTACTCCCAGTGTTTCATTTATCTTTTTTCCTTTTTAACATAGTGCATGCCTTTGGTAGTTGATTTTAATGGGTGATAGTATGAGAGGTGTTTACAATTCTAGCTTTTTTAATGACAATTGTATCTGAGTTTGCTAATGTCCCCACATTCTTCATCCACCTCTCAAAAACTCATTTTAATCTTCAGTAAAACAGGCTTAATTATTCTCCTTTCTCTCGCGGTAATCCTTGGATTAATCTTACCCTGGTCCGGCCTGTGCCGATCAATGTTCTCTAACTCGAAAATGACATCTTCCCTCTCCACATGGTGGGACTATTCTTTGGCCCCGCTTTTTCATTGCCAAAAATGGTGCCATAATTGTCTGTGCCGTCAGCCAACCCTGCCTTTTCTCAACAATTGGTGGATCAGTATTACCAGACAAAAGCACCAAATGCAAGTCCTTTTAATAGCTGAGGATTATGATACTCTTTGTGACTTAGATGAACATTTGTCGGATTTCAATCAGATCCGGATCGGTTTTTATCCGATTCGGTTTTTTCTCATAGAAAAAAAAACCGGTTTATAAAATAACCGGTTCGGTTTTTAACCGGTTTGGAGGGCCAGATATCCTAACCGGTGTAACCGGTTTCGGTTTTAAAAAAACCGGTTATAAAAAAACCGATTTTAATATTCCAGATTGCTCATAGGGAATCGATTCCCCCCAAGGGGGTACCGATTCCTCACTGAATGGTTTGGCTCCGAGATTTCCAGAATGCTCGGAGGGAACCGATTCCCCCATAGGGGGTACCGATTCCCCCCTATTCAACGGTCGAAATATTTGAATTTTACACTTAGGGAACCGATTCCTTATGAGAGGAAACCGATTCCCTATGAGAGGGTACCGATTCCCCCACGCTCCAAGCATTTTTATTAAATGTTTTCACACTTAAACGGCTATATTATCTTCATTAATTATCACTAACGTTCAGAAGTGATTCAAGGTGTATTTAAGCAAGCTTAGAAGCCATTGATCAAAGACAAGAAACATCAAGCAACTAGAATCAAGAGAGAATCAAAGAGAAAGCATCAAACATCAAGTTCGATAAATTCAAATACTTAATTGAAATACTTAATTAACTCAACATAATTGAAATACTTAAATACTTCCAAGTTTGATAAATTCAAATACTTAAAAACTTCCAAGTTCGATAAATTCAAATACTTAAAAACTTCAAGTTCGATAATTGAAACAAAGTTTACGATAATTGAAATAAAGTTATAAAATAAACTACATTGCCATCTCTTCTTCATCATCTTCGCCTTCTTCGTTTGGAGGGGATATTCCAAGTTCGACTTCTTCAATGTGTAAGTTTGCTTCCAAATCGGTATCAATTGCATCTTCTAGGGTGGTGATATGTTGCTTACGAGCCGCTCCATCCAAATAATCCTTTAAACAAATGCATACTTCCACCGACTCGGGACTTAGTCTTGATCTCCGTTGCGATATAACCCTGCCACTAACAGAAAAAGCGGATTCCGAAGCTACCGTAGAAGCTTGGACGGTTAGTAAATCACGGGCCATGGCGGCTAGAATCGGAAACTGTGCTTCCTTTTCTTTCCACCAAGCCAAAATATCCAAACTTTCAAACTCTTCAAATGTCATTTTTGATAGAAAATCGCATGACATGTAATTTCTCAACTCGCTACTTGGGGTGGTAGTACGTGATCGTTTGGATTGGGAATTTACAAGAGTGTTAAAAAGATTCAAATTTATGTTACTTGGACGTCTACTAGATGATTCTGCATTCATTCTCATTTGATCGTGTATTACACTACTTGATCCGTATTTAGTTAAATAAATTGCAAACATGTCTCGAAAACATTTGTTAAAATAATTTATTTGGTTTTGGACAAAGTTGGGTTCATCATCGGTTAGATTAAAAGCAAACGCAATTTGTTCAATTAATGTTTCAACCCCACCAACATTTAACGTTGGGTTTAAAGCGGCGGCACAAGTAAAAATGGGGGGAATCTCCTCAAAATATTTTAAAAGTTTTTCCTTCATTGCAAAGCCAATTTCTTGAAAAACTTCGGTTTCAAATTCAAAGTCATTTAGTCGGGTAGCCAACAAAAATATTTGATTAAGAACCAACGGGCTAGTAGGGTAATAAACACCGGATAAAAAAGTTGTTGCATTTTTAAAAACCTCAAGCAAATCGGTTATTTTGGCTATAGTTTCCCAACTCGAATCCGGATAAATGTTTGGGACATGACCCCTCTCGAAAAGCCGATCGTGAAATGTTTGCAATGTTTCCCTTTGCCTCAAGGCAGTATGCATCATCATCCAAGTTGAGTTCCAACGAGTTGGACAATCCAAATTAGGACCCAAAGCTTTTTTATTAACGGACTTACAAAATCGTTTATAATCATTTAGTCTTTTGTTGTTGTTACAAAGAACCGATTTTATCATTGTTTTAAATTCTAATCTAATCGGCTCAAAAACCTCCAAACCGGCTTGCACGGATAAATTAATTATGTGTACAACGCAACGGGTATGAAAAAACGCACCGTCTAAAATCGGTGAAAGTAATATTTTCAATCTTGGAACCGCGTTTGTATTATTCGATGCATTATCAAATGATATAGAAAAAACTTTATTTTCTAATTTATAAAGACAAATTACCCTTTTTAAAAGTGTAAATAAATTAGCACCGGTATGCGGCTCACCGAATAATTCAAACGCGATTGTTCTTTTCATCATTTGCCAATTATCTTGATCTAACCAATGTGACGTAACGGCTAAAAAAGAATTTCCGGTATTATGAGGAGAACTCCAAACGTCACATGTAAGCGACACACCATAACGGTGTTCTTGGAATCCTAAAATCATTTTTTCCCTCGCCGTATGCCACATTTTTATAGCATCTCTTCTAAGGGTAGTACGACTTACTTGAGTATAAAGTGGTTGCATTAGTTGTTGAATTGTTATCGTGAAATCTTCATCATCAAAGTGGTCGAACGGCAATGCTTTTGTAATCACGAACTTTGTAAACGCTTCTCGTAATTTTTCGTTGTCGTAAACAAAAACACCACCTTGCGGTGTAAGATTCGATTGACTATGATCTGATCTTGAGCGAAGTGCCTTGCATGATTTTGTCAAATGGTTCTTCAACGTTGTGTTTCCTTCCGATGCAAGAAACTTTAGACAAAGTTTACAACGCGCCCTCCTCGAGCCATTTGACATCTCACATAAATCGTAGTGATCCCAAATGTCTTTGTTTCGAGTGTGTTCGATCACTCTCACGACTTCAAGGTTTTCCCCGACGGAAGATTCAGCCGTGTTACTCATGATGAACAAAAAATTACAAAAGTAAGATTTGAGAGATGTTTAAGTGTTGTGTAATAAGATTTGAGAAATTTGTAATCAACCAAATACATCCCCAACCTATTTATACATGTTTAGGGTGGTAAAATGGTAATTTTTTAAAGAAAAAAACGGTCACAAAACCCTCCCAACGGCTATATTAACGGCTAGTTTTTTAAACCCAGACCGGTTTTTTTTTCCGGATAAAAACCAGTTTTTTAACCGGTTTTTTTCAAACCGGTTTTTTATCCGGTAAAAAAACCGGTCTAGGTTTTTTTCTCCAAACCGGTTAAAATAACCGGTTTTAAAAAAATCCGATCCGATTAAAAAAAAACCGGTTTTTCCCAAATCCGGTTTCGGATATTTTTTTCGTAAAATCGGATATTCGGATTTTTTGTGCCCCTCTAATTGTGAGGTTGATGAAAAAGGCCACTCGATTCACAATTGGAAAACCTTTATCACTTCTAACCTGCAGAACAAAGTAGAACCCCAATGTTCATATGCTTCTATGGTCTCAGATGGCACATGGTTTAATTAGAAGATGACCATTTCTTCATCAATCAGAGCAAGGTCAAATTAGAATGGGCTTTTGCAAACGTGGTCAATCAAGTTTTTGTCACAATTTTCAATTTTGCCTTGAGATTGTGCAAATAGAATGCTTGTTGTTGTGTAGAGTCCGTGTTTGTAATCTATGCGTTTGTGGATGGGGCAGAAAAAAAGGCTAAATAGTACTTTTGCGTTAGCCAGGAATCGATCCTGGGTCTATTGCTTAAAGACAATTATCTTAACCGTTGGATTAGAAAGAGTATAGGCTGAAGTCCAAATTTATATGTTTTATTCTCAAAATTATTTCTCGATAAACACTGTAAATAAATGTCGGACAATAGTGAACAAACGGGACTTAATCATATTATTATGTTAAAGTCACTAATAAATTTATTTATCGGTTGTGATGACTGATGGATTTCATTATATATAAAAAACGAAATAGTAGAATCATATTTGATTGAACATTCCTGCTGCTAATAAATGAATTATTTTTTAATATTTTATTGTCTCGTTTTTTGCTCTTCAAGAAGCTAGATTACATCTATTGAATGAGCACGGTTGTTGTTTTCATCTTCTTTGTGGCTTTTTTGCAGATGTTTTTACCATGTTCAGTGATGGACACATCCCCAGATTCCTTCTTGGATGGTAGAGATCATTTGGTATTTAGAGAATTGAGATACTTGAAAGAGATGGGTGGGTTGGATTTTGGTGAAGATGTCATTTTGGAACCCTGTAAGCTTTTACAGAGATTTCAGAGAGAAAATAAACAAGTGAATTTGGAATCTTCATCTGCTCTCAACTGTAGCCAACACCTGTTCCAATATAAAGCCTCAACTTGTATTGGTTAGTGAAAATAATTCTTTCATTTTTTTTGTTATTTGATTTTTTCCCATGCTCTGCTATTTATGATATATGTTTTCAAAAATTTTACTCGAAGGTGTTTGCTATCTATCGGTTGATCCACAATATTTGCTAACGGATAATATTTGTTTATTGGCAGGTTCCCGGTGTGCCGATTATGTATATCACTCTGACTCAGCACAAGTATTCGATAGAACGACTTCCCGAAGCAACCATTGGTGGAGGTAGGCTACATAATACTGTTGCCATTTCTTTTATAGGTTACTTATTTTTGGGATTTTTATTTTATTTGCAGCTCCAAGATTTTGACATTATAGTAGCAGTGATCTCCGAATTCTATTTTGATACGAGATGTCAAAGGCTTCAAGATAGTTGATCTTATGTTGCAAGCACCTACTCCCAGCGTTTTATTTATCTTTTCCCTTTTTATATTAACAAAGTGCAGGTCTTTGATAGTTGATCTTAATGGGTGATACTATGAGAGGTGTTCACCATTCTAACTTTTTTTAATGACAATTGTAGTCAAGTTTCTTACTAAGATAATCTGAGTTTTCTAATCTCCCCACATTCTTCATCGAGCTCTCAAACACTCATTTCAATCTTCAGTAAAACAGGCGTAATTATTCTCCTGTCTCGTGGTAATCCTTGGATTATTCTTACCCTTGGCCGGCATGCCCCAGTCCATGTTCCCTCTCCACTTGGCAGGACTATTCTTTGGCCGAAGCCACTTTGTTCGTTGCCAAAAATGCTACCATAATTATCTGTGCCGTCAGCCAACCTTACTTGTCTTTTCTCAACTATCGGTTGATCAGTATTACAAGACAAAAGCACCAAGAGCAAACAATGTTCATTTCTTCACCTCTATCAATCAGATCAAAGTCAAAGTATAATGGGTTTTCACAAATGTGATCAATCAAGTTTTTGTCACACTTTTCAATTTTTCCTTGAGATTACAGACAAATAGAATGCCTGTTGTTGTGTAAAGTCTGTTTTGTAATAGATTCGTAGATGGATGGGGCAGAAAAATGGGTAGTGATAGTGTTAAGTGGTTGTGTAAAAAATAACACGAAAGCATAACTTGCGTTTGCCGGGAGTCGAACCCGGATCTATTGCTTGAAGGCAATAACGAACTACAAACGCTGTTGCTTGGTTTCCAAATTAATAGAATATATTGTTAGAACTTGTTCTCGATAAACACTGCAGATAAATGTCGGGCAATCGTGAACAAACTGATCTTAATCACCCTTAGCATATTATTATATTAAAGTCATTAATAAATTATTTTTTGGTTTTGATACTGAAGGATTTTATTTTAAATTTATAGAAAAAATAGAATCAGATTCGATTGAACCAGTGATTCTCCATCCTGCTATTTATGATACGTATATTTCAAAAAATTTACTCGAAGGTGTTCGCTGATCTATTGGTCGATCTACAACAATTGCTAATGGTGACCATTGCAAATGCATTGAGAGAGACTGGTTGTGAAATTCATGTAAAATAAATAGCACTAAGCCCTGGAAACTTCATCATATGTGAGTTCAACTGTTTTCTTTTTTAGTTTTTATATTACAATTCTGGTCGTTACTAGATATCTACAGTGGTTAACTTAGTGCTTATTGATGTTTGGAGAGTAATAACAGTGACTATAACAAAACCTTAATGTGTTCTATTTTTTTCCTTGGAAGGTCTACTACCTTGAAGATGGTCCTCTGCACAATGTATGTGAAAACATTGGAGTTCCGGTCACCATTCTTAATCACGATAAGATTGGTGTCGATTGGCTCAAGTAAGTTGGTTTTTTTTTGTAATCTCAGTCGATTACACTTTCAGTATCTAATTATGCCATTTGATGTATCAATCTGCAGCTATGGTGGCATACTTGTTGGCTCTGTTTAGGCCAGGAGTGTTTTTCCAAAGGTAAGATATGTTCTATTTCATCTGCAAGAAAAACTTCCTCTTACCTAATTCATCTTATGTTTTCCCTCTTCCCTAATCCATTCTCTTCCAGTTTTCCCTGTAGATTCTTCTTAGTCTCGGTGAAGAAGACTGTTTTACTATAGCTACAAACAAACTGCAATTGTTTTTAAGTACATGTTTGAATTTTGGCTGCTGTTCAGATAAAATACTTGTTTTTAAAATTTTCATTTGGCTACACCTTTTATGTACTGCTTTCAGAAGTTTAAGAATGCTTCAGCGTATGCTGAAGACACAAATATTCTTTGTTTGATCTATGCTGGAGACACAAATATGCTTTGTTTGATCCTTTTACTATGATAATTTTACTTATTTCACCGGAAATGTTACTTGTCTGAGTCAATTCACATGAACGAGTTTACTTGTTATAGTTTTATGCAGGAACCTTTTAAATCTCTTCCACTTATATGGAACATGCATGAAAGAGCTCCTGCTGATCGTTAAAGACAATACGCTTCAGCAGGGCAGATTGAGCTTCTGAACGAATGGAAAAAAGTTTTCAATGGTGCTACCGTTGTTGTCTTCCCATACTATGCCTTAAGGACATAGTTTTCTAGCTTCTCTCAATCCATTCCACATGGGGAAGTAACCGACCTTCTGATAAATGGGCTCGTTCCTTGAGGAGCCATCATTTCCAGAAATTTTGATAGAAGCCATGTCCCATGGAGAACCAATTGTAGCACCAGATCTCACCAATATCAGGAAATATGTAAGCTTCTAATGCTCTTTATGCAAATTACCCATTTTGTGTTGACAATAACAATCAGGACGATAACAGGGTAAAAATATCTTTTCCCTAAGGAGAATATTAGTTTTCTGACGCATCATATTGCAAATGATATCGTAGGCAAAATTATCGCCATTGGCACTGAATGTTGGTTCAATAGGGAGAGGAACTGAAAACATGAATATTAGTGTTCTGCTGGAAAATGTTCTGAAGCTTCCATTAGAAGTTGCACCTCTTAAAGCTGTCATGGAACTTCCTATTTATGAAGTTGCGGAGACATCATTGTTAGGCACCGTCGAAAAGTGCGGGTATGGTAATGCTCTATACTTTTGGGCTCAAATGGTTACAGATCCAAGAAACAGCTTGGAGCAGGACTTCTGGTCATTTTGTGATGCTATCTATAAATGCTGGAAATTGCAAACAAGAGCTTTAAAGTTTATCAATAATTTCAAATGCAAATGCATGGAATTGTACAAATTACATAAATATATTTACTGTACTGGCATATTTGCTTGCCTCATTTACCATTCCATTGCAGATTTGCATTCTCTATACTCTTGAGAGGATGAAATTTGAATTTTTTGCCAGAAGATGGAGGCACGGGGTCTGTCATGCGGAGTTGGGCTGTTCCGACAAAGTCCTTTCTCGAGTTTGTTATGTTTTCATGGTAATATTTGTTGCACAATTAATGGTTGTCTGCATAAGCTGTTTAAACAATGCCAAATTTTTTAGCTGTCTCCTTTGCAGGATGTTTGTGAATGCATTAGATGCCCAAATGTATGACGAGCATCATCAAAGTATAAATTAAATGTGTTATTAAAATTAATCTCAAATCACTAGGCGAGGTTATGGCCGATTCTTAGCACCCAAAAAAACAATGGTTATGGCCATCAACAGGTGAGGTCTGGCAAGGTGTACTCGATCGAGAGAGAAACCTTCACAACCGACAGAAAGAGAAGGAAGCAAAAAAAAGTAAGGATAAACAAGAAAAGAGGCATAAACACCGTCAAAAGGCATTAGGAAAGTATGTGAATCCCCTTCCAGAAGAAGAAATGGAATAAATTCAATACTAGTAACATAAAAATAACTTCACATGGTAGTATTTTTTTTAATTAGCGTTAAGCTTCTGGTCATTGTATCTTCATTTCTGTCTCAAATTGTATGCTAATGTTATCTGGTGGAGATACAGAAAACCAAGGTAGAAAAGCTGGATTGGTATGAATAAGATTATATATTTATTTTTATAAAATAAAAGCAGAGCACAAATCAAGCTTGGTTGGTTGTCTAAAAAGCAAGGATTTTTCACCCTAAACACAGCAAACAAAAAGAAAATTTTGAGTTTCAGACCGAGAAAAATATCCCCTCTGCAAGAAACTAATCCACCTCAAGCCCTCAACCATGAGTATTGACAGCTTCCCACAACAAATTTTTCGGAGCCGGGTTGCTTAGGTCCCTCGCCTGCAGGGCCGCAGTTCTCAAAGTCCTTATCGTCGACACATTCGCATCCCAAAACGACAAGCTCCTGTAAGGCAAATTATGCTTCTTGCAAAGTTCCTTCACCACTGGAGAAACCTTCCTTAATTGGCATCGAGGCAACCTGGGGAACAAATGATGCTCCAACTGGAATTGCAAACCACCAAAGAACCAATCCATCCAGGAAGAGCAAGCAATGTCCAATGTCCCACTCGTTTGCTTCTCGAACCAGTCGTTTCCACTTGGAGGTCCAACATATACATTTGCAGAGAAATGATTCAAACAGAATTGGATATGTTGAATGGATGTAACAGCGAAGCTTGCGAGGACGAACATGATCCGTTCTGGCCAATTGGGTAGATAAGAAACCAAGAGAGGGAACCAAGTCCAAAACACAAGGATCCCCATTATGTTTAAAGCTCTATCCGGGACTTGCCGGCTTGGTGAAAACAATAGCAATAATGTTTGCAAATATAAGTTCACCCTCGCCACACACGTAACAGGGTAAAACGTCCAATGCTGATAACTGATGAGAAACCTTGCCAGCGGATCGAAATTCAACTTCCTTCCGTAAAAGCAAGACCATAAGGAATTGAAAAACGTCGAAGAGACTGCGAAAACCGGGATATGTTGAAGGTCGGGATCGTAATCGAGGCTGTTGCAGGCAATGTGGTGAGCATTGTGAGTCCATTTCCACCAGGCAATGCTGATTCCGGTCAAACAATTCCCGGTGATTATCTGAGCGAGCTTGTTGTAACCACGGCTAGCCATTACCTGATAATGACCGGAATCATGACCGACGTACGTACTTTGCATCCACAGCATACCCAAAACCATAGCCGAACCCAGATGAGCCCACACGCTTTCGCATATCAAAACGCCGTAAAGAACAACGACAAACATTATAGCTACGGATGCTAATGAACAAAACGCCACATGCCCTTTCTTTTCGAACATACCCGCTTTGGAAAACTCGGAGACGAGCCTTCTGTAATCCTTGGACACCTCCGAGACCTTGAAATCTTCGAGATAATACCCAGTGAAGAACTTATCGAGATATTGCCAAGCGGTTCCAGGGTGATAAGCTATGAACGCATCAGTAACATCCTGGCCAGCCAGATTCAGAAGCGGGATCTCACCGCCGGGATGTTCTTTAGCCCAATCGGATACATTGTAAACTTTACCCTGGATTGAGATCCACAAATCTCCAGGCTTGCTGTGTTGTTTCAGCTCGTCGGCGGTAATGTACATTCTGTCAGCCTCCATTGATCTTGAAAAAGAAACCCCAGAATGCAAATCAAAAATAAAAAGAAGGGATTAACAAAAGGTATCGAATTGTTTCGAACGAAACAGCCCCATTGACAGGGGATTCAGAATCGGTTTTTTTATCTAAACCCTCCTAACCCAATGCTTCAACCGATTCTGGTTTATAAAAACAAATTAATGGGGCAATTTATAGAGTCTTTTCTTTTCTTTTGACAGCGAAGGCCACGCTGTTGAGGGCTAAATACGATAAAGCATTTGAATCCTTAGTGATTTACAGTTTTACCATCATCAGAATTGTAACTAGTCCAGAATTTTGTTTTTCCAGGGACAAGATTTGTGGGCCATGTTGGTGTTATTGAACGGCTGTGATCCGCTTTGGTGATGTGAAGATATTTTGGGGAGCGGTGAGATGGAGTGCTTTGGGCCTCGCAGCTTTTTGAAGAAATTTACTGTCCTTTTCCCTGTCATTGTTGCACAATTGATAGACAATATTTCTTGTTTTCTTACAAACTTTTAAAAAAGCAAACAGAAAATAAGTACTATTATTATAATATTTTATCAGACTATATATATGTGTCTGGTCTAACTAGTAATTTATGTGGTTAACTTTTTATTATACATTATTTTTTGCTTAATATTTTACACATTTTGTTTTAATTTTTATATTTAAACATTTTTGCTAAATTATTTTTAAAAAAATAAATTAGTTGAAATATAAAAAAATAATAATCATATTTTAAAATTAAAATTAATTATTTTATCATTTCTTATCACATCATTAATAAATTTTTAAAAAATATCTTATCCTTATTTAAATGTTATTATCATCTTTTATTTTTATAGATTTTAATATATATTTTTATTATTTTATAACGTGACTGAAAATAATGAAAAGAGCATCAATATTTTAACAAAAATAAAATAAAGTGGTTATTCTATAATATTTTGATCATTTAAAAAAGTCAGAGATAAAAAATACACGATAAAAATTTAAAAAATTACTATTAAACTTATAAAGTTTGTGGCATATTGTGTTTTATAATTAACTACTGATATCTAATTTATCTATTGATTAATCTAAATCGAATTTTATGGAGACTTATTATAAGGGTGACTTTCTAAACTAATTTATTAGAATTAAAATCTCTAGTCTTAAGAAATTTAGCGTCTTATCCTAAATTACCAACATATTAGTTTATGTTATATTATTTATTAGTTGGTTTTGGTAAACATGTAAGGTGAAAGCAAAGTAAAGAAGCATAGTAGCTTTAAAAAAAGTTTATTTTTTTGTTTGTTTTGGAGAAAAAAAAAAGAAACGAGGCGCGTCAGTAGGGTGTCGGGGCAGCAGATTACGGTAAGGGAGGGAAGGCGGGAGATGAGAGGCTTAGAAACTAGAAAGATGTGGTAGTGCCTCCGACTACACGTAACTACTAATTTTGGTTTAGATCAAAGGGAAAGGAATAGTGGTGAACCGACAGTGTTGTCATTTTGGTTTTTAACAAGGGTAAAACGTGAGGATCTTACATTATTAGTCAGAGTCGGGTCATAGCAATCTTGATAACCGCGCGCTCTGAAGATGGACCACTCCTGCTCTACCCCTAAACCACTCCCACTCCACAACCACTCTCAATCCCATCGCCTTTAACCAACACACCGTTTTTGTAATGGCGCAATAACCTCCGCTACATGTGGCTGCTCAATAACATGCATAAAACCAATGAACCCCTTCACCAATGATCCATTACCATTGCGCAGGATTTGCACTTAAGCCCCCCCGCATGGGGTTTATCCCAACCATTTAAACTCACATTACCAGGTACCGGATCCTGCTGTACACGCTCAAGAGTCCTACTAACTGAACTATCCTATCAACCTCCTGCGAACATGGTACATTTCAAGAGTAGATGCTCCAAATAATCACTCGCAACCTTCAATTTTCTTCTGAAATTGTTATGCTTCGAGAGGCAGAGTGAAACAAATTCAGAGAGAACATTAATATTTTATCTAAAGTCCAGGGGTTAAAATAAAAATTAATACACACAAGTATAATGTCATGCTTATTGGAGCTGATATGGCTATGTACATATTTAATTTTAGTACGTTTTCATGGGTTTTTATGTTATATTCGTTATGTGCATACAAATTTCATTAGTTTGTTAGTGACTGCTACTTACTTGATTGTGTCCTTATATTTTGTAGTGTTTGGGAGGCAGAGAATAATTTTCATTAAAAGAATATGCATAAGCTCTTTTCTCTGTTCTTCTTTCACCTTTGAGTTCTATTGTCATATATTCTTAATCTGTTTAGCGTTGACAGAGCTTTACTGAGTTGAGCAAAATAAGCAATGAACTGAATGACAACATAAAAGATATAAGACATCCAAAAGGAGTTGAATAGACTGGAGGATATGAAAGATTGATTGCCACATCGGAGAAGGAAAATGCTCATTTTAAGGTTGGCACTTGCCTTGTTAAATTTGTTGCCATTGTTTTTGTCAATGAAAAATACATTGATCTTTGATATTAAAATCCTTAATTCACTTCCTCTTAATTCCTCTTATAGATGGAGAGGAATGAATTAGAGGCTGCTCTGAAAAGTAGCAAGAAATCTTCAACTGACAATAATGATCCCATTCCTTCCGAAACTCTGGTAAATATCGAGCTTGATATGCATGGGATATATGCTGTGCAAGTTCTTTCTTTCATTTCTTCCTTCCTCGCCTTCTTTCTTTCTTTTGCATGCACCCACATGTTGCAGTGGCAGAATTTGATCCATGTAGAAATTTGGTATTGTTGCTATTTTTGTGCCATTTTACCGGAGTATTGGAGGAAGGTAGATTCAACTGAAAGTTTTCCCGGAAAGAAAGAGATGGAACTGTCGCTGCAGAAATTGGAAAAAGATTTGAAAGAAACACGCCGTGAAAAGGACAAAGCTTTTCAAGAATCGACTCGACTTAAGCAGCATTTGTTAGAAAAGGTTGCAGGTCCCTGAACTTTATGGAACTTGTGGTGGAAATTTAACCTTATACATCTACAAGTTGCTTATGTATGACCTTTACCAAAGTGTATATCATAGAGCTAGCATATTCATTGCTTAATCTTGTTCCTCATGACTGGTTGATATTACCATACTTCATTCCCCCATCCTCGTTGGGAGAAAAGTGGAAGAAGAAAAGAAGAATTCTTGACATCTGATTCTTGTAAGTTAAATGTTCTAGTCTTGATTTTGGACATCTGATTCTTGTATGTTAAAGATTCTAGTTTTGATTTTTTAACTTCTTTCTTGATGTTATATTTTGTGATAGTTTTAGTTGAATAAGGGTATGGCTGCTTGCTATTATAAGAAAATACAAAAAAAAGAAAAGAATTACCAGCGTGGTTGTCTAACATTCCATCTTTCTTTAGGATCGACTTCTACTTTCTATTCCATGTTCTAAAGTTTATGAGGATCATGTATCGTATACGTAGTTTCTTACAATTTCTGCAGTCAAAATTGAGGATCGATTCTTTTGATGCAATATTTTCTAGGAATCTGAGGTATCAGAAAAAAAATGGATGAAGATGGCAAAATTATAGAAGAACTTCGTGAAAGCAATGAATATCAAAGAGCTCAAATTGCACATTTGGAGGAAGTAAAGCTGATGAACAACACTGAAATTCAGAAGTCAAAGGAAATTATTGATGATCTGAATAAGGAACTTACTAACTGTAATAGAACCATAGTTGCAAAAAATGTTAAGCTACTGAATCTCGAAACTGCCCTTGGCCGGTACTATGCTGAAATTGAAGCAAAGGTAAGAAATATCCTTGGTATTGTGAGTGCATAAACTTTCTCAAAATCTGTGGGTGAATGGATAGAACTCTGATCTTAATGCCCCAATTATTCTGTTACAGGAGCATTTGGATCGAGATTTGGCTCTGGCAAGATAAAAATCAGCTAGACTGACAGGTCTTCTGAAAGTATTGTCTGCCCTCCTTTTCTTGTTAATTACTTCTCTACATAAATGGATTCAGTAAAAAATGGGGTTACATATTTTTGCCTGTTTGATGGCATGGCATCTTCTTATTCTGTATTCAAATGTCAAAAGCCAAATGTGTTGATGTCAGAAAGCTCTTCCCTACTTTTCCTTTCTGGTTACCTATGCCTTCTCCAGGATGCAGATGAACGTGCAGAATTCTCAAAGAAGGAAAAGGAAGAAATTCTAGCGAAGCTTTCACAAACTGAAAGAATGATAGCAGAAGGTAAAACCAGAGTAAACAAGCTTCAGGAAGATAATGGAAAACTAAGGCGTGCTCTTGAGCAGAGCATGACAAGGCTTAACAGAATGTGGACTCTGATTATCTTGTTGACAGGTTAGACATTCTACTATAAAACCTGCTTAACTATAAATATAGCTGTTAACTGATACTAACTAATTTCACTACTTAATATCATTGGTTTATCATATTATCTTATATACATATATAATTTGTGTCACTGAATGATTGGACCGTAACTTTTTTCCCTCTATTTTTTGAGTTTGAAACTGCTATTTTCTCTAAATAATTAATTGTTTTTGGAGGCGTATTGTGATCAAACTACTCGTGACCTACTTCCAGAGAAACCACAGCAAAGAGGTATAATGGTTCAAGTTTTGTAAAAGAACTAGAAAACCAAATTTCCCTGCTCAAAATCCTTGGTTCTAATGCTGGAAAATAATTGCTCGCGGGTTAAAATAGATTCCTTCTCCTGCTCTGATATGAATTCTAGGTTCTGGATCTTATGGTTCGGATGCTGGGGTTCTCAGATGAAGACAAGCAAAGGATAGGTGTTGCTCAACATGGTGCTGGAAAAGTTGTTGTTCGGGGTGTTTTGGGTCTACCTGGAGGTTTGCTTGGTGGCATTTTGGGCGGAAGTTCGGCTAATGTACCTGCAAATATAGCCCCTGATAACAAGGTTTTTTTCTTTGGCACTTAGTTAGAACTGATTGATTTCTTTGAACAAATAATCTTTTCTATTTAGCTGTTTCGATCATTAGTGAAAGTGGTTGAAATTTGGTTTCGCCCTGCACGTATTAATATGATCACGCTCCAAGTTAAGAGCACTGTGACCTAATATGTCAACCAGTGGTTCCCTGAAAACCCATTGCAATTTCCACGATCCATGACACATGAAAATCACCATTGTATTCAAAGTCATCCATGATTATGATTAATATACTTGGAAAATCCAAGAGTTTCAACCATCTTTTTCTCCTCAGTCTATTGCAGATCTGTGGGTTGATTTTCTGCTCAAGGAAGCCGAAGAAAGAGAAGTGAGGGGATCGGCAGAAGATGCTAGTAGATCCAGCTTAAGACCTTAATGAAAGAATTCCCAATGCTGCGGGGCCTAGTTCATCTGTATCCGACCAAACAACTGCTGGTTCTGATTTCTCGAGGACTGATTTTCGGCAACCTGAACACTCGGATTTAGAATTCTCAACCTTTCCCCTCACATCATCACAGAGAGTACTAGCCGTCTATCAATACTATTACCAAGACACTAGAGTTTGTCAGATGATGTAATTATTTTTTGTCGATAATATGTAGCCATGCATGATAAAATTCACTTGCATCAATTCTTTCATATACCTTTATTATAAAATAAAATCATATACTTGAAATGGGAAGATATTCTTCCATTATTCAGTATTTCATGCATGTTCATAAAGGCCAAATTTATTTGAAAATGGATCTTTGCGACGGCCTGACGGGTAATTCGGTTGGTTAAAAAGAACACAAACATGGCTGCAAATTATTCATTTCAAAATTTGAGTTAGCACCCTAAACTAAATTCGTGTTTTGCAAATAAAGCTCCCGACAATTAGGCAATTTTACTTAAAAATCACCCTAAAAATCAAATATCCTCAATCTAACACCCATTCCCCATTATTTTCCAAACCAACACCCTTTCTCACAGTGTGGACCGAAGGCGAGTTACCGGGGGTGCGCCTTCACGGGATTTGCCGATGTGAAGGGAAGGTACGTTTCAGGAGGCGCCTTCCGGGGGATTCAACTGATGTGGCACCACGGTAGAAAGCACGTTACAGGGATGTGCCTTCCAAAGGCGTGTTTGGGGGCACACGCTTTTGCTCTGGTTCAAAGTGGTTTTATACATTTTAGGGTTTAGGGTTGACATATGGTTTAGGGGTTTTAGGGGTTTAAGGTTAGTGGTTTTTGGTTTGATTTTCTTTTAGGGTTTTTGAAATTCATAGGATCAAGGGTCTTTTAATGTTTTTTAGGTTGGAGTGATTTAAGGTTTTTTTATGTTAAAGTGGTTTAGGGTCTTTTAGGTGAGAGTGGTTTAGGGTCTTTTAGGTTACTATGGTTTAGGGTTTTTAGGTTAAAGTGGTTTTGGGGTTTAGGATAAAGTGGTTTTGGGTTTAAGGTTAAATTAAAATGAAAATGTTAATCACATGAAGAAAAAGGTAACTGCAATTTTTTTTAGAAAATACACATACATTGAAAAATATTAGAAAATACAATTACATTGAAATATTAGAAACAAGCACATACATTGAAATATTAGAAAAACACATACATTAAAATAGTAGAAAAACACGTACAATATTGAAATATTAGAAAAGCACAAGTATAGAAAATACAATTACATAAGTAAGGGTTAAATGTTAAGTGATGATAAAAGATCTGGACAATTTTTCCTATTGTGGCCTAGGTTTCTGCAATGACCACATCTTTTATGTTCTCTTGAGCTCTCCCGAATATCTATATCACAATGAATTCAAGTGAGTTTTGGACGACCTAAGTCCCTCAATAGTAACAGATCTGATACAATTGCAAGCCAAGTTTAAATCTCATCTGGGTCTTTTTCGTTACCTATGGGGGGAGACTCAAATTTATATATCTTGAATACTTGTGAAAGTTGGTATACGGGATCAACATAACTTTTGTAGTCCAAATGAGAATGTGAGCAAGCTGCTATCACATGAGAGCATGGATATTTGAGTGCTTGAAAGAAACCATAATCTGAAAGAGTTAGCTTCAATCCCTTGAAAAGGATGTGACATTTCTGTAACATGAAATAATTCACGAGTGTGAGAAATATTTGTTACCAACATCCTATTTGATACTATAACTTTTTTCTATAAATCTGCTACTGCTCTTGGGTGATAAATATGATCGTTCTGCATTCAAGTAAGAGCTTGTCCCTGAGCTTTGCAAATAGTTGACCCAAATAAAAATAAGTCATTTTGACCAATGCCTTGACTGGTAAATGATGTGCCCCCTTTAAGGTTGAATTCATAGTTTCAACCAAGTTGGTTTTCATTTTACCATATCGATACCCTCTGTCATAAGCATTTTTCCACATTTCTTTGTTGATGTCTATAATGTGCTCGCACTCTTTCTTGTTTAGCCAAACATTTATTGTAGCATAGACTCAAACCTTTGAGGTAAGAGTTCGTAACCTAAGCCATAAGACATATGCAATAGTTAGTGTGAAGTAGAAATAAATAAAATGAAAATGAATGAAAAACAAAATTGAAAAAAGTTAACATACCCATCCGCACGACTAATTGACTTTTATCATTCTTCTTGTATTTTATGTAGTAGTTTGCAGTAATATGCCAGACACAATAATGATGTTGAACATGTGGGGGTTTCCATATTGGACCCAAAGAGTTCATTGCTGCTTTGATCCCAACTTCTTGGTCTGAAATGATGCATATGTGTTCCATTGTGACAACATGTAAACGTAAATTTTTAGGATAAAAGCCCAAGATTAAGTGTTTTTTCCTTTAACGAGGACAAACACAACAAGAAGAATATTGTGGTTACCATCTTGGATAACAACCAATAATAAAACTTGCTTGTATTTTCCATACAAGTGCCATCAATTTGGACAACTAGTTTGCAATATTTCATCGCATTAATACACTGAAGGTAACTCCAAAAAACACGATAGAATTGGCATCGATCTCGAACCACCAGATCATTCTCGTAATGATGTTAAATTTCGAACTCAACTATTGTCCCATGATTCAGTCTTTGTATAACTTTAAACCAACTGGGTAGCTTGCTGTAAGAGGAATCTCACTCGCCATGAAACTTGACAATGGAATGACAAACTATTGTCAATGGGGAACTGTTCACGTAAACATCTATTATGTTTGATGGGACGAGAAACTATGGCATGGCAGAGATTATTTGACAATGGTGAAAGCACTTTTTGTATGACGCGCCTTCCCTTTTCCCTAGAGATTTTCTGTATTTTTAAGTTAATAATAACCATAAATGATGTTCCCCGTCGGGGAATTATTCACGTCAACACCTATTATGTTTGATAGAACGAGACATTATGTCATGGCAGAGATTAACTGACAAAGGTATAAGCGCTTCTAGGATATGTCTTCCCTTTTCGTCAAAGATTCTCTACATTTTTTAGTTAATAATAACCTTAAATGATGTTCCCCGTCGGGGAACTATTCATGTCAAAATATATTATGTTTGTGGTCCTAATCTTCTCTTTTCGCCAGAGTTTCTCTTATCACATCGCCTCAAAATAAAAACGGTAAAATAATAATATACAATTTGAGATAATTTGGCCAGAAGAGTTTCCACACACACACACACACACACACACACACACACACACACACACACACACACACACACACACACACACACACACACACACACACACATATATATATATATATAAGATTATGTTTCTGGTCTTAACTTTCTAAAGTCCTCATTGTGTTTCTGGTTCTAACTTTCAAAATTCTCATTTTGTTTGTGGTCATCACTTCCCAACTTTTCATTAAGTTTATTTGGACCAAAACTAATATCAGTATGTCATCCAATATATGCTTATCTGATCTCCCAAATGACATATTGTCTGAGATTTTACGATGCGCTGTCGGGAATGATATTGACGATTTCTTATATATTCGCTTAACTTGGTGGGATTTTTGTTTGGCTAAAAAGTCCAACTTAGTTTTTGCAAAATCTAAATTGTATTCGTACCCATTAAAACCTTTGGATCGTTCGCAACACTTGTTTTTACAAAAAGCTTTTATTTTAAAAAAATTCTCATGCACTTTATAGAGAAGGTATATTTGAGTGTTCTACGAAATATTATGTGAATGTTCACGTTGGTTGTAAGATTTTGAAAGAAGCATCTACGATGGGTACAACAGAGGCAACATATGTATTGGGAATACAATTGCTTCATTTAGAGGGGAGGTTTCGAGAATGATATAAGATGTTAGAGAATCTTCTTCCAATGCATGATATGCAGAACCAAGAAGCATTGGAATATTATCGAAAAATCACTTTAACGATGATTAGCAAAATTCCCTCAATTGCAACCATCATTAAGGATGAGACACATATATGCAAATGTTTTGCAATTGTTAAGGGTTGTTTTTTTTTTTGGAAAAATGAAAGTAATATGATAATTGATTTTGTTAATCGTATGATTAGAAGAAATGTAATTTAAGTTTCTATTGTAATGTCAATTTCAATGTACATTTTAATTTGAATATAAATTTTAATTAGGAGCAATGTATTTTAATGTTCCTGATAATGCTTCTAAAGTAAGGTAATGTATTGTAATATCATATAATTAACATTTAACAAACACAAATACACTTATTTCAAAATAAAAAAAAATTAAACATTTAACAACCATAAAGACAAATTAAAAATAAAAAAATCATTAAATATTTAACAAATATAAACAAATATTAAAAACATTACATAAAAATATTAACGTTCAAATGGATCAAGAGTTCCACAGGGCGGTGGTTGTCTATTTCACTGAGGATTTCTTCGTAAAACTTCATGTTGACTCTCCCCATCTTCACTATCATCATCATCATCGATATTTTCTTGATTTGACACAGATGACGATGAAGGCCCTCTGTAAAATAACGACCCCGGAGGAGTATTATTAACTATCCCACTACTCAAAGAAAATTGTGAAAATTGCGAAAACATTGACATCGATGTCTACGATCCATACGGAGGTGGAGGTGTTTGTGAATGAGGATCACCACCCGCCAAATAAGAAACATATGAACCATATGTTGGATCAGTAAGCATAGCCATATAAAATCCTCCATGGGGTGTCATAAAATCATGCGGGCTTGGCATGTATCCCTGTGGTAGTGGCATATGAACTGTTGGGTTGGGCATGTACCCCTGCGACAGTGGCATATGAACTAGTGGTTGGGCATATACCCATGTAGGCTCATAATCAGTGGAGATAATGTATGTTGTGATTGTTCTGGTGGTGCTATTGATGCCAAACCGAAAACGTATGCTCTCCATCCATGAGTTAAGGGATAGTGAGATTGTCACAATGGACGTCTATCTCAACATCGATAAATTCTCACCCCTCGTGCTTCCTCAAGAATGAAGAATGACTTTCCGTTTTCATTAAACCACTCCACATAGTCATTTGAAAACCATATAACTATTTTTAACGTAAAACTATCGATGGAGCAAGTGTTGATACCTGTTCTCCCAAATCGCAATCCAGTCTCTATGCTTCATCACCAGTGGACCTCTTATTTTCATCGTATGTCTATGTTATGCATATTGTCCAAATTCATAGATGCTCCAGGAATATATTGACAAAACTGATGGAGCACACGATCAATTGGATGTAACTCGACAATTACATAACATATAAGAGGCGCAACTAACATCCATATATCTAATGGCCCAATCAAGTGAGGTAAGTTACATGCCTTTATTTCATCACTCACATATAGTATCCATTGAAACTAAAACATAAATATATATTTCTTTTCAAAATAATATTCTCATTATATAAAGCAAATTAAATAAAATTATTCAAATTTAAAGACGTTTCTCTAACCCAGTTTTTTTATCACTAAGTAAATGAATATCTTCTAGTTCACTACGGATATCTCTGTGATTCTTTCTTTTTACCGAACATCTATTTAATATAATATAAATATTATTTCATTATTTACTTAAAAATATTTAAATCAAAATTTAATATTGAAATTACCTTAATAATAGCGGGAATACATATGACTCACTCACGATCGGGCATAAAAAAGGCATGCGAAACTACGCCAATGATTGGAGAAGCAGGAGACAATCACCGATAGTAGTTTTACTATAATTTGTTGCACAACACATTTCTCTAAAGAGAAAAGCTAAAAGTGCGGAGCCCTAAATTTATTTGTTTGTTTCTTCAAAATCAATAAGGTGACGTAATCACATACAATGCACTTGGTTGCCAGATTTGTTGGACATTAATATTCCTCCAATTATTTGTAGTATATATGCCCGATCACATACTTTTACTTCATCCTCATAAGCATTTTCATTTAAATATTCAAAATTGGCTTTTAGCCATGATAATGATATCTGACCACCATTGAACTCTACCAGAGAAACTCCAAGATATTCCATGCATAATGAATGTCAATCACCATTGGCCACACCACACATACTATTTCTATCAACAGGGAGCCCGAAATGCATTGACATAACCTCCAGTGTAATGGTGCACTCTCTGCGTGGAAGACGGAATGTGCGTCTCCGATCTCCACCTCTCAATTATTGTGGAAATTAGGGTGGGTTCGAGTTTGCAATCTCCAACTACTTTCGCAATATAACCAATGCCGACATCAGACAAGTACGACCAAATACATCTTGGTGTCGTCATCTTCGTATTTCGAATAAATGGTTCCAATATACGATCATTTTCCTAATTAATAAACTTTCAACGAATTTAAATTTAAAATAATATAAAATAAATTTCAATTAATAAAATATTAAACATTTACATATATAAATATATGAATAAAAAATTATCATATCGCCAAAATGTATTGATAAATGGTTAGTATTCAATTGCAACTAATTAATAAAATATTTTTAATAAAATATAATATTATTTATAATAAAATATTTAATAAAAAACACTTGAAAATATTTTTATAATAAAATATACTAATTAATAAAAAAAATATTTACCTAATAATAAAAGAGAATTAGCTCAGATAAGATATATATTTGAGTTATATTAGAGAGAAAGAAGAAATTTTGGTGTGAGGATGAAAGGGGTGAAAGGGATTTATATAGGGGAGGGGAGGGTAGGGTGTTTGGGCGGGAAATCAAGCGGATATTCGGGCGGGAGTGTTGGGCGAGAAGGAAAGGTATGCCCCCGGAAACGCGCTTTTTGACTTGGCATCGTTTCCCCACGAAGGCGCGCTCCCTGAAACGTGCTTTTACCCCATGTCGCCAGCTAAGCAGAAACCTTGGACGGCACGTCCCCTAGAATGCGAATTACCCACCATGGCGCCCAGTCAAAAAAAACCTCGTGAAGACACGAGCCCGATAACGCATCTTCGTTCCACATTGTAAGAAATGATGTTAGTTTGAAAAATAATGGAGAATGAGTGATAGATTGGAGATATTTGATTTTTAGGGTGATAACTTTGGCTACGGGTGTCGGAATTGTGCATAAGACCCCAATTCAAAAAGCCCTTTTCAACGCGCACGCTGTTCACATTGAACAAGGCTCCATGTGACATTTTTTTCGACCTCAAATTCTGTCGTTTTCCCCTCCGAATCACTAATTTTTTTTCTATTTATGGTAATATTTCGCTTGTCAGTTAGGAAGTCAATTTAAATCCGATATGGGCCGAATTTTTTGCAGATTGTTTATTTTATTTCGAATTTCAATTTAGAGTGATTTTTCGAGATTTTTCTATTTTTGGTAAAATTCAGATAAACATGATTTTTAGCTATAACAGTCCGGCTTGTAGACTGATTTTTGCATTGTTTAATTTTATAATATTTCGTTAAACCCTAAAGACTTGTTTTCTCTGGTTTTGGATGAATTTTCTCTTGTGAATCATCTGTTGGAACCAGCTATAGGATAATCGATATCCTGTCCGACGTCACTTCTTGTTTCCCCCAAGAGTTATCTACTCCTTCTATCGGTAAAAAAATGAAATACTGACACGACTTCCGACAACCAACTGAAAGTGACCTCGGAAACGGCGAGTTCTGACAAAGGAGACAAGACTCGTTGAGTTTCAACCAAGCATCGATGTAAAAGACATGGAAATAATTTATATACTCGGACATTATCCCCGCATCTCTGAATCCTTGTACTCACACAAGAAAATCAAGGACGTTATATTCAAGTTATTAGA
Source organism: Hibiscus syriacus (assembly GCF_006381635.1). Classification (NCBI taxonomy): domain Eukaryota; kingdom Viridiplantae; phylum Streptophyta; class Magnoliopsida; order Malvales; family Malvaceae; genus Hibiscus; species Hibiscus syriacus. The sequence goes on along the minus strand of NW_024062803.1, from coordinate 122,362 downwards.
TTTCATGGCAGCCGACTCTAATATTGATATGGGACTTTGGATAAGAATTTAAAATGGCCTTATCGAGTCCGACAATAATGCTTTCATTGTCTTCACTTTTGGTGAAGAAAATGAATCTCAGGACTATGATTCCATCGAAGTTGGCAACGGTAGCATTAGGATTAGAAGAGAAAGCGTGAGTTGAAACAGAGGAATAGAAATAAGAACAACTAATAGAGTCGATTCTTTTGATACCATTTAAGTAAAATTTTAAGTTTTTTTGTATTTAGAAAATCTCTTTCGAGAGACTTACTCATTTAAATATAAATAGTTTAATATCACTTAAGAAAAATTTTAAATTCGAATATTTATGTATGTAAAAAATACATATTAAAAGATTTACTCATCAAAATTAAGTGTGCAATATGAAGCGATCCAAATTAGTTAAGACGAAATTTTGAAATCGAAAGAAAAAAACAATTAATAACATATTCACATATACTTATAATTTTCATGTGGGCATTTGTATTATTAATATAAAACTTTACACAAATAAAATTTTAAAATAAATATTACCTATAAAATAAACTATTAATATAAAAAAATTAAATTTTAAACTGAATATGTATCCACCACCTAATTTAAAATTTTTAAAGTGAACGTGAACATGTGTCCAATTCAAATTTTAAAGTGAAATTTCTGTTGGTTTTTTGGAAAAATCCCACATTGGTTGTGTATAAGGAGGAGGGAAAATTCTTTTGTTATAAATAGAGCCCTCTTCCTCATTAGTTTAGCATCCCACAAATATAAGATTTCTTCACTATTAAAGGCTATTTGTACTCTTTCTCTCTTTGTAATATTTCCTCTATTAGTGAAATATTATTTTAGTAGTGTTCGAGGAGTTAAACATAATTTTGGCCTAACCTCATTAAATTTTGGTGTTCTCTTTATGTCTATTTAATAGCTATTGTCGGATATAGTTATTGTTAATTATTGTCCTATTAAAATTACTTTTCTTGGTAGTTTTGTCTAAGGAAAGTGGATTTTAAGAGGGACCATTGTGACTCCTCCTCTTTCATGGGAATCTACCTTGGGGTGATTTTTAGTACACTCGTTTTCACACTAATCACCTAGATAATATTTTTAAGGTGAATTTGTTATTATTGGAGGAAATTAACCTGAATTCCACAACAATTGGTATCAGAGCTCTTGGTTTATTTTAGTATGCTCTGTGGTTGCGGCTTAGGTTGATCTTTCATATCAGGAAAAAATTTTCTTGGGGTAATTGACATTCCGTATTGACAGCTATTAAATAGAATTTGTAGCAGAAATGGTAGACGACACAAAAACATCCGCAAGAAATGCTGTGACAAATGTTATATTTGCAATGTAGATTTTTTATGGCACCGGTCATTTCGGCATATGGCAAAGTGAGGTTCTAGATGCCCTATTTTAACAGGGTCTAGACATTGCTATTGAAGGAGAGAAACCAGATGATGTTGAGGAGAAAGAATGGAAGATGATCAATAGATTGACATGTGGTACTATTCGATCGTATCTTTCTAGAGAGCATAAGTATGCATTTTCTAGGGAAACTTCTGCAAGTAAATTGTGGAAGGCACTGGAGGAGAAATTTTTGAAGAAAAGCGGTCAGAACAAGCTCTACATGAAAAAGAGATTGTTCCGCTTCAACTATGTACCAGGTACCACTATGAATGATCACATTACTAGCTTTAATCAGCTGGTGATTGATCTGATGAATATGGACGTGACTTTTGAAGACGAAGATCTGGCTCTGATGTTTATGGGATCACTTCCTGATGAGTTTGAGTATCTTGAAACTACTCTACTTCATGGGAAGGTTGATGTGTCTCTCAGTGAAGTAAATGATGCCTTGTATAGTTATGAATTGAGAAAGAAAGACAAACAAGAAAATACAAGTGTCGAAGCAGAAGCTCTTGTTGTTAGAGGCCGTTCGAAGAGTCAGAATAAAGGAATAAGAGGGAGATCGAAGTCAAAGTCCAGATTGAGCAAAGATGAATGTGCCTTTTGTCGAGAAAAAGGGCACTGTAAGAAAGAATGTCCCAGGCTTAAGAATAAAGGCAAACCTGAAAGGGGAAAGGCTGTCTCAGAATCAAATGTGGTCGAGTATGATGATACAGATTCAAATTTCGCATTCGCTGCTACACCATCAACCAGCTGTTCCAGTTCATGGCTGTTAGATTCAGCTTGTAGCCACCATATGACCCCCAATAGAGAATAGTTCTTTGATTTTAAAGAACTAAAAGGTGGAATTATCTACACAACAAATAATTCCCCTCTTGACATACTTGGGATTGGTTAAATTCGCTTGAGGAATCAGGATGAATCAATCAGAACCTTAACAGGTGTCCATTATGTACAAGATTTAATGAGAAATCTCATCTCTGTGGGAACCTTAGAGTCAAAAGGTTTAGAAGTGAGGGAAAAAGATGGGATTATGAGGATTATCTATGGTGCACTGGTGGTAATGAAGAGAATCCGGAAAAGAAACAATGTGTATTACTTTCTGGGTAGTACAATTGTTGGGACAGTAGCAATGGCAGCTTCTACTGATGAACAGGAGTCAGAAGCAACCAGGTTATGGCATATGCGCTTGGGGCATGTTGGTGAAAAATCCTTGAAATTGCTGATAGATCAAGGATTATTGAAGGGTTCTCATGCTTGCAAATTATCTTTTGTGAGCATTGCATCAAAGGGAAGAAGACGAGGGTGAAATTTGGAACAACAATCCATGATACTAAAGGTATTTTGGATTATGTTCATTTAGATGTATGGGGGGCCTTCCAAGATAACTTCATTGGGAGGAACACACTATTATGTCACATTTGTTGATGATTTTCCTGGAGAGTTTGGGTGTATACAATGAAGACAAAGGATGAGGTGCTAGGATTTTTCCTTAAATGGAAAAAGATGGTGGAGACTCAAACAGGCAGAAGAATCAAACGTCTTCGTACAGACAATGGTGGAGAGTACAAAAATGATCCATTTCTGAAAGTCTGTGAAGAAGAATGTATTGTCAGGCATTTCACTGTCAGATCTACACCACAACAGAATGGGGTAGTAGAGCGTATGAACCAGACATTAGTGGAGAAGGTTTGGTGTATGTTGTCTAATGCTAGGTTAGGCAAAGAATTTTGGGCTGAGGCTTTGGTCTATGCTTGTCACCTTGTTAACCGCTTACCATCGACTACTATTGGTGGTAAAACACCTTTAGAGAAATGGTTTGGAAAACCTGCTACAGATTATGATTCCTTATATGTGTTTGGTTCCACTGCATACTACCATGTTAAGGAGTCAAAGTTGGATCAAAGAGCAAAGAAGGCGATCTTCATGGGGATCACCTCTGGTGTAAAAGGCTGTCGTCTTTGGTGTCCAGAAACAAAGAAAATAATCTTCAGCAGGGATGTTACCTTTGATGAATCTACCATGTTGAGAAAGGTGACTTCAGAAAAATTGGAGCAGACAGATGGAACTCCCAAACAGGTGGAGTTTGAATGAAGCAGAATTGACCCAGCCAGTAAAGAAACTGATGTTGACTCTCCTATGGTAGAAGAAGAGTCAGATGAAGAAGAGGTTCAGACCCAAGAACCTCCACAGCAACATGAATCAATTGCACTCAGAAAGGGAAAGAGGACCGTTAGACAACCTGCTCGTTATGCTGATATGGTCTCTTTTGCATCACCAATTGCAATTGATGACGTTCTTGCCACTTTTAATGAAGCAGTCCAAAGTTCAGAACATAAAAAGTGGAGGATCGCCATGAATGAAGAAATGCAATCCCTTCAAAAGAATCAGACGTGGAAACTAACTAGTCTTCCGAAGGGAAAGAAGGCAATTGGGTGCAAGTGGGTATATGCAAAGAAAAATGGATTTACTGACAAGAATAACATCCGCTACAAAGCAAGATTGGTGGCTAAAGGCTACGCTCAAACGGAGGGAGTTGATTATAATGAAGTATTTTCTCCAGTTGTAAAACATTCATCCATCAGAATTTTGTTGGCTTTGGTAGCACAGTTGGATTTGGAACTAGTTCAGATGGATGTAAAACTGCATTTTTACATGGAGACTTGGATGAGGAAATCTACATGACTCAGCCAGATGGATTCAAAGTTGCTGGAAAACAAGAAATGGTGTACAAATTAGAAAAATCGTTGTACGGATTGAAACAATCTCCAAGGCAGTGGTACAAGCGATTTGACAAGTTTATGATAGGGCAGAAGTACACAAGAAGCAAATATGATCATTGTGTGTATTTACGCAAGCTACAAGACGGATCCTATATATATCTTCTTCTTTATGTTGATGATATGCTGATAGCTTCCAGGAGTTGGACAGAAATTGCGAAACTAAAGACTTAATTGAACAGGGAGTTTGAGATGAATGATCTTGGTGAAGCGAAGAAGATTCTAGGCATGAAGATATCAAGGGATAAGAAATTGGGGAGGCTTTGTCTGTCTCAGAAAGAATATCTTAGGAAGGTACTAAAACGTTTTGGCATGAATGAGAAGTCAAAACTGGTTAGTACACCTCTTGCTCCTTATTTCAAGCTCGGTGCATCCATGTCACCTAAGGATGATACAGAACGGGAATACATGTCAAAGATTTCGTATGCAAGTGTTGTTGGTAGCTTGATGTATGCAATAGTGTGTACAAGACCCGATATTTCACAGGTAGTTGAGGTTGTGAGTATATATATGCATGATCCTGGAAAGGAGCATTGGCAAGTTGTTAAATGGATTATGCGGTATATTCTGAACACCGTAGATGTTGTTTTGGTCTTTTAGCAGGACAAACAAGATGATCAGTGTGTAGTTGGGTATTGTGATTCAGACTATGCAGGTGATTTGGACAAGCATCGATCAACTACTGGTTATGTGTTTACATTTACAAAGGCACCAGTCAGTTGAAAGTCCACCTTACAGTCAACAGTGGCTTTGTCTATTACAGAGGCAGAGTATATGGCAGTTACAGAGACTGTGAAGGAGGCAATTTGGCTTCATGGGTTGCTTGGTGAATTGAGAATAGAACAGAAGCACATCAAAGTGCATTGTGACAGTCATAGTGATATTCATTTAGCAAAGAACCATATTTACCATGCAAGGACGAAGCACATCGATGTTCGATATCACTTTGTACGAGAGATTCTAGAAGAAGATGGAGTCATAATCCAGAAGATTCGGACCACTGAGAATCCTGCTGATATGTTGACAAAAGTGGATTAAAACTACTTGTCTTGGTATAGTTGTTATTAATTATTGTTCTATTAAAATTAAAATTACTTGTCTTGTTAGTTCTATCTAAGGAAAGTGGATTTTAAAAGGGATCATTGTGACCCCTCATCTTTCTTAGAAATCTACCTTGGGGTGATTTTTAGTACAATCGTTTTCACACTAGTCACCTAGATAATAGGTTTCAAGGTGAATTTGTTATTATTGGTGAAAATTAATACGAATTCCACAACAATATCCACCTAGAATACATGAACATCATAAACCTAGAAAACGATTAAAACTAAATGAAAATATATGTACAAAAAAGGGAAGAATGATGGATGTAAAAACAAAATATAATGAAAAGGACGACGAGATAACCGACGGTGGTGGTGGAAAAGATAACTGACGGCACTGATCATCAAGTAGCCGAGTCCTAGGTTAGTGAGATAGGTAGGGGAGGTGTACAAAATTTGAGAAGGTAGGGGAAGGAGTGAGTGTACATGGAATGATTCATCTAATGAAGCAGATGGAAAGAAAAAAGGACGAGGGGATGGACGTTACATTTACAGCCCGTTTGGTTCACGGTATAATGCATTCCTTCCAGGAATGTTTTTTTCCCAGATAGATATACCCACGTTTGGATGGGGGCATATTACCAAATACCGGTTAAAAACTAATACCAACAGTAAATTTTGTCCTGTTTTCCGGGGAATGTCTATCCCTTATCTTCCTTAGGTATTTTATAATTCCCGTCCCTGTTGTCTAAAATAACCTTCTGCCTTTGTTTTGTTTGATTCTGTGAAATTCCCACCGTGGTCGCTCCTCATCCTTGATTCTGTGGAAAGCTGAAAACAATCAAACAAGGATGTAAGTTTACATATCTACTTTTTCTTTGTTTAATCTTTAATTTCTTTGATGTTTCTTCTATGTTTCATCTTCCCCAATTTCTGTTTATTTTCTGATTATCATTCAATCTTGTTCCTGGGTTTCCCCTTTATTGATGATCAATTGTTTTGCTCTTTGGTTTTTCTTTTGACTTGTTTATCTTCATCCTTAGTTGATTTGTTGGTCTGGGTTTTGTTTCTTGCTTGAAGCTTGTTGTTATTTTGCTTGAACTTAAGTTATAATTGATGGTTTACATATCTTTTATCTTTTATCTTTTATGAAATTTTCTACTATAATTTTTTTATCTTTTATTTTGAAATAAAAGAAAATCAGTCTTGCTAAAAGTTCATTGTCCATAGTTCATACGTGATACCTTGCTAACAATAATAATAACAAATCGGAAACAAGGTGAAAAAGAAATAAAGATACAAAGAGAAGTGCAAGTGTAAGCCTGAGATTTAAGGTCTGCACAATCTATAGCTTAAACTACAGTCTTAATCTAAATGAGCAAAGTATCATTTAGAGAGTGCATAAATACTTCTGGACTGCTTCAAATCTCTCTGACATCAAAATTTAAGGCGATCTGGTCCGAAAGACATGTAACATTGCCCCTCCATATTAGTTCATCAACCCCCTCATCCCTTCTCTTTTGGCAAACTCCCAATTATCATAAAAATGAATATAGAAACATGAAATTTATATGAGTACTGCTAGAACAACATTCAATGGTTCAATAACTTACAAAGACATCCTTTTCCTTGGTTCCTTCATCCAAAGTCCTTGAAAAGAACCTATACAAAAATGAAGGTTAATGTCAATTAAACAAACCCGAGGCTGAAGCAGAAGTTATTTACCCGACTTTGTTTGGTTGAGTTTACTTGAACACATGGGAGTTATCTAAAAGATGTCTGCCATTTACTTTTCCCTGTAAAGCATTTTAAACTTGGTAAGTTAATTGTACAATGTCATTCCATATCAAGAGAAAGAAGAACCATATTGAAGGCAAGGGCCTTGGTGTGTTCATGAATTTTATTGTCTTATTTCTTGTCAAGAATATCATAGAAAACCTTTGGTTTTCTGTAATCTGTGATGCACAATGCCTAGAACCATAAATGTACTTTCAGACGTTATCGACCGGAATATATATAGGATTATTATCTGAGACACATCGATAAAAGTTCTTGACAAACGACCTACCTGCATTGCAAGAGCTATGTGCATTAAAGTGGGTTCTGACCATGGCTTCCCTATGAATTGAAGGCCAATTGGCAAACCAGCTTTATCATAGCCAACCTATGTAAGCATGGAGGATTTGATATCAGTAGACGGTAAACAACAACATAAAAACTTCTATGATTAGTAGTGGTAAGTTAATTACGGGAACGGTGATCGCAGGTAGTCCCAGAACATTTTCGGCGAATAATTTTAGTTGAAATGACAGTAATATGGTCAGCTTCTTTTGTCATGAATATTTAGACATGAATGCATACTTGAAAATGTGTTGGAATTTCATTACCTCCGTTTATGTAGTCAAGTTCACTAGTTTTTAGAGCAGCTTTGGATATGGGGTATGTTGTCATACTGTTTTGAAAAGGAACTGGGTAAATATAAGGAATGCAAAGTTTAAGTTAAAGGCTGGAGGTGAAAAAAGTACAAAAAAAAGTAAAAGACAGAAGAACAGATGCAAGCTGTGGCGGTGAAAAAGAATCTACCCTGTTGTTGGAGTGACTATGACTTCTGCCTTGGTGAATATTTTGTTATGAATCTGCATATGGCGGTACCTGCACATTCGTGGTCAAGCACCTTAGTTTAAACCATTTCACGATAAGTGGAGAGGACTGATTTTAATATAAAATTGTTGATTGGAAAAATTAGGTTGTAGCAGATTTTGGCGATACATTTCTTTTTGGTTTGAGTAAATTTGTCATTTCCGAAGCAAAGTGTAGTGTGGAACCAACGTTTTTTTCTTTTTCATTGCGTCAGTTTTGGTTGTTTTTTCCAAAGCAATTGGTTTTATTAAATGCTTTCAAAATAGGTGGGGCTCTTGGTTTTTGTTTCCCAGATTATTAAGTTTTGGTGGTCTGCGCATGGTTCTTCCTTTCTATGTAGTGGATGCTCATTTTTCTTGGAGGATATGAGTAGGGTGCACATGGGGCGCACGGTTATGTCCACTTTGAGGGACTTTCAATATGTGTTTTGCGTTGATACATAGGACATCTGGTTTCCTGTTTGCACATGCCCGTTATCTCGTTTGGTCCACTCAAATACAAAGTGCTTGTTTTCTTCTTAATATGGCTGTAAATCAGGGTCGGTTATGGTTGAGCATACCGATATGTTCCTTTACGGTATTTTCCGTGTCAATGTTTCCATCTCCGGTGATGGGTGGGAAGATGTTGTTGATAGTGGATTCTGCCATGTGGTCTTTGTCCATGGTAGTTGTGGTATGTTGGTGCTGTAATTACTGGGTTTGTTGGTTTTTTCAGTGGAGTGGTTGATTGGTTGGGTATTGTTGGTTTTTTCAGAATGTATTATCTAGAAGGTTGGTGCCTTCAAATAGAGCTTAGTGTTGGATTGCTGATTGCTTCTTGTATCTTGTTTGGTAGCGAGATCCTCATCAAGGCCTCTCTTTGGTTGTTCGCTCGAGAGCTTTTGAATATACTTCTGCTGCCTCTGTTCGTTTTTGGTAACTCTGTATGCGTAGACGTTGTCGAGGGAGCCTGTTCGGTTGGATCTGTTATGTTGTTTTTTAGTTTTTGTACGATTATATGCAGCATATGGCTGCAGTTTCTTGTTCATTTTGGTCGGTAGTGATAGTTGCTTTTAAATTGTTTTTTTAGGTGATGGTGATCTTTGTTGGTCTGGCTTTCGTTTCTTGTCTGTTTTGTGTGTTTTGTTCTCTTATGTAGTGCTCTTTTCCTCCAACTAGTTTAGGAAGGTTTTTAATGAGGCTCATAAGTTGTACGTTCTCTTGATTTTAATAATCAGAAGTAATTTAGAGAACATCATCTTATAGAAACCTAAAAGAAGCTCATTCTTTTTACAGAAGAATGCAATAAAGATAAATATAAATTTCCAGTTTCTAGAAATTGTATAATATAAATTTTATTACAATTTTCTAGGCTTGAGAGTTAGCTTATCTTTGGTGATCGACTGATCTTACTTTCACGAGTTTTCTGCAAATAAGAATCACTTTTTTTCTTTACATGCTTGAATTCTTGATGCTTGAAATAGAAATTTGGTGGTTACATTACTGGTTTTTGCTTGATCCCATTCGATTTTATCTTTTCTAATCTCATGTTAAATTAGTTTTCATTTATTTTTAATGTGATGACACACAATTGTTCTTGTTCAATATTATTATGTTCTAATATTAAAATGTTTGTTCATAATAACAGTTATGGCTCGTTTACCGATGCGAAAGAAGATGCATATCGCCACAATTCTTATTTTACAACTACAAATGATGGAGATTGTGTGTCATATGCTTATGGTTATTTCAGTTATTCTTAGAAAATATAAAAATAGACCTAAAATAAGTTATGCACATGAAAGACTTCATAGACATAATATTAGATCACTTAATTTACATAAAATTATATTTGAAAGTGATAGACAAAGTGTTGATAATTGTCGAATGGATAGGAGAGCATTTCTCAAATTGTGTCACTTATTACAAAGTCAATGTGGGTTAAAAGAGAGTCGATCTATGTCTATAGAAGAAATGGTTATTACTTTCCTTCATATTATATCCCACCATATTAAGATTAGAGTTCTAAAACGCCAAACAGTAAGATCTGGTGAAACAATTAGTAGAGTTCTCCATACAGTGTTAGCTTCAGTCTTGAAACTGCATCCGATTCTTTTTAGAAAACCAGAACCGATACAAGATAATTCAACAGATGATAGATGGAAATGGTTTAAGGTATTGTATCATAATTCTGAACTTTCTTTTAAGTTAATTAGTAATACTTAATACATAAATGGATAGTAAAAATGTAATTTAACTTTATTTGATGAATATAGGGATGTTTGGGTGCTCTAGATGGAACGTATATTAAGGTCAATGTAGCTGCAATCGATAAACCTAGATACAGGACAAGAAAAAATGAAATTGCGACAAATGTACTTGGTGTTTGCACACCAAACATGCAATTCATTTATGTTTTACCTGGGTGGGAAGGTTCTGCAGCTGATGGTAGAATACTCAGAGATGCCATTAGTAGAAGAAATGGTTTAAATGTTCCACAAGGTAAATTATTAGGTCATATATATATATATATATATATATATATATATATATATATATATAAGAATGTAAAATTCTTACAAGTTTTGTATATTAATTTACTTTTTAAATTAAAATAATATAGGGTGTTACTACTTATGTGATGCTGGATACACGAATGGAGAGGGATTTCTTGCACCATATAGAGGTCAAAGATACCACTTGAATGATTGGAGAGAAGGACACCAACCTACCACCCCTCAAGAATATTTCAACATGAAACATTCTCAAGCTAGGAATTGCATTGAGAGATGCTTTGGCATATTGAAAGCGAGATGGGCAATTTTAAGGGAAAAATCATTTTATCCAGTGAAAACACAATGTAGACTCATTTCAGCTTGTTGTATTCTCCATAATTTCATAAGATCTGAGATGCCAATCGATCCTATTGAATCTGACTATACTGAAGATAGTAGGCATGTTGAAGAGATTATTGAAGTAGAAATGATCAGACATTGTGAGCCAAGCAGTGCTTGGACTGAGTGGAGAGACAAATTAGCAGAAGATATGTTTACTAGTTGGTTGGCGTCACGTACTTTAGGATAGATGTTATTTTATGTTATGTATGACTTTCACCTTCTATTTTATCTAATGTTAGTGGTCATTACTTTCATGTATTTGACATCTTTATATTTTATGGCATAAACTTTATTAAATTTTCTGTATTTCTCTTCTATAAAATTCAAATTTTATTTGTTATGGACATTCATTACTTATGTCATTCACTACAGTTGATTTATATTATGTTACTATTTTAAATTTCATTTATGATTAGTATTGACAATGATGACATGTTTTATGTTATGTTATACATTTTTTATATACATCTTCTTAGATTGTTTCGAAGAGAAATATGTCAAAATCAAATATGGAATCTCAAAGGGGGGAAAAACCACCGACATCTAGAAAGGTTAAGTCTTTAGTAACTAAAAGGACATGGACTAAAGAGGAGGATGCTGCACTTGTTGAATGTTTACACATTTTGGCTGAAGACCCACATTGGAAAGCTGATAATGGAACATTTAGATCAGGTTATCTATCTAATCTTGAAAAGATGTTAGAAATCAAGCTTCCAACATCACAAATTAGGGCCCATCCTCATATTGAATCTAGAGTGAAGCTACTCAAAAGACAATACAATGCTTTATCTGAAATGTTGAATATTGGAAGTGGATTCGGTTGGAATGAAGAAGAAAAATGTTTAACTGCACCAAAGGATGTGTTTGATGATTGGGTTAGAGTAAGTATTTTAATTGAATTTATCTCATTTCTATACTCTTTGTTATCTACTTAGCTTTGTAAGATTTATTAAATTTGTGATTTTATTATATTGTAGAGTCATCCAACTGTTGCTGGATTGAGAAACAAGTCATTTCCATTCTTTGATGACTTTGTTCATATATTTGGAAAAGAAAGAGCTACAGGAATAGCAGCAGAGACAGCATCTGATGCAATGGAACATATTGATGTTGAAGACAATGCATTTATAGATGCATTACTTGAAGAAGAGGGAGTAAGAGATTCTGAATCAAGAGAGGATGTTGGTGCTTCAACTTGCCAAACATCTGATGCTACTGCCTCTACCCCTACAAAGAAAAAAGTAGCTAGCAAGAAAAGGTCTCGAAGTGATGATGGGTTAACTGAGCTTGTACAGGAGATAAGTAAGTTCGGTGCTGCATACCGAGAAACTGCCAAAGAAATTAAGGATATTATTGCTTTATTGAAAAAGGAGGCAGAAGGAAATGATCGAAGAATGTCGATTTTCAATGAAATCATGAAATTGAAGGACTGTCCACTGATGAAATGCTTACTGCAGGAGAGTATATTAGCAAAGATGCGCACAAGGTAGATTTCTTCTTTTCTTTGCCAAAAGAATTCAAGCAAGATTATGTGATTAAGCAATTGGTTGAATGCCGTCAATTTAGACCATCATTTTAACTGTCGTCCTTCTACAATTATGTCGATCTCTTTTTGATTATGATTTTAGAATATGGTCCCAACTTTTTTGTGTAGCTTAGCCAAGTATATGTCAATATTTTGACTTGAAGAATTTTGTGTGTATATAATATAGCCAACATATATGATTACGTTTAAAATGTCATGGCAATTATCTTTTGTAAGTCTGAACATTGTATAATCTTTTGATGGTTAATGTTATACTTCTTTTTGTTATGTAGTATATGAGTTGCAAGTAATGTTCTAGTTTTCGAATATGTTAATTACTTTTGATAGTTTTTGTTATGTAGTAAAAACCTTGTCTTTGATAGTTAAGAGTTATCGCTTTCTTGTGTGTCGCAACTTATCGGTAGTGAATATTGGAAGTCTTTGATAGATGGTGTTACATAGACAAGTAGAGCAGCGTACTGGATCAGCCACTGAAATACGACTTCGTATATACTGTATATTCAGATACGAGGATGAATAGATAGCATCTATGGAAGAATTTAGAGAACTAAATATGCCCGGGTATATATTGAATATGAATATTTCAAGGAAAATGGAGAAGAATAACATAACAACAGCACAACCAGTAAACAGAACTACTATGGCTTTTCTTCATTGATGCAACATACCGACCTTTTAGAAGAACTGCATAAAGTAATGATTAAGAGGGGAGGATGTTGAGGAAGGGCCAAATAATGTATGAAAGTCTAAAGGGCTATCATTGATAAACAAAGCTGTGAAAATTTCAGATAGATATACAAGTTGCTTGAAACATCACCCACGAAAATCTTAATTCTCCATGTTTACCCAAACTTTGTTTCCCAACTTTGAAAGAGGCTGATTGATCGCCATGTGCCCATGAAAGAAATAAATGCTGGCTTATGTTTTGCTGCATTTCCAAAAAATCAAATTCAAGTTAGGGTGCCATTGTGCAAATATGGTCCAAGTATGTTTAAATTGTCTATGGAAATGCATGCAGCTAATATACATCTGCAGCACATGTATTGAATGAAAATACTACTGCACCGTGCAAATCTAAGTGCCATCATAAGAACATAGCTCTGATAATATGCTTAATGAGTCGACAAGCCATAAGCTTCAACTATAATTTTTCAAACACTATAACGGGAAATCATTAGAAGCTCCTATAATCTTTCTACTTCAACAAATTTTCGGAAACTTACCGAACTCCATCTACCTCATCTTTTAATACCAGAGTTTTACATTCACTAAGCTCAAAGAACTAGCATCACATACATTCAAAAGTTTCCACCTTTGTACTTGATACACATGAAATATTGGTTCTCACCACCTTAACCCCGCAAGATTGACTACCAACATAGTTGGACTCTTCGAAAGACATACAAACTAGAAGCATAGAACATATAAATGCATTGTTGCAAATAATAATAATATAGGCCTTGTTCAATATAATGTGTTGATCGAGAAGTTAACTAAAGCTAAAAACAAACAAAATAAATCTAGTTAACTTTGTCTAGAATGTACCTTCTTCGCTTAGTATATTGGGTTGATCAACCCAAAGTTGGTGAAGTGCACCCAGATCACCGAAACTGCAAATCAAGGAAACATAACAATTACAAAGCCATGACTTAAAGAATGTTGTAAAGTAATTCCCTTCTTTTAGGAAGTTAAATAAATTTATTTTAACAAACCAAGAATCAAGTGAACAAAAACTCATATCTTCATGTGGGAAAGGATAAATAACAGAATAAGCACAAAATAAGTGGAAATAAGCTCTTGATATTTTATTGCATGGAATTAGGATTATGAACTTTCATTACACTGTATTTGTCATCTTGTTCAACCGAATAAATTCATGTGAACACTTTTATATAATCATAATTCCTCAAAATAAAGATACAAAGTTTAAACTTTAATTTACATTTGTATTCTTACTTAAGTATTATCTCATTTATTACATAACAAAAACTCATTTTAATATATTTTTACATAAATTATGTAAAATTTAATATTAATTAAAATTAAAATAATACATGATATATTTAAATACTCAAGTAATATATTATTAAAAATAGAATTTTTTTATAAATAATTTTTATTTAAATATTTAGAATTTCATTTGTTAAAAAAACATAGAACAAAGACAATTTAGTAAAATATACATTTCAGTAATCTTTTATTCCTTCAACCAAACACTATAATCTTACATTCCTGTCAAACTAACCAAACACAGTAATGTAACATTCCCAGTAATCCTATTCCCAGGTAATCTTTTATTCCCACTGGTAATCTTACATTCCGTGAACCAAACGCACCCTTAATACTCACCAGCGTTATTGTAATTATTGAATAATTATAAGATAATATTTGTTATAAAAAATTAATTATTGGTGAAGCATATTATTTATAGTATAGGAACTAATTTTTTTAAAAAAAATTAAAATGAAAAAAAATCACAAATTGGAACGGACTTGAGAAAAAAATACTTGTATTTGATATGTAAGATGTGCTGAGGTCTGAGGATGCTATTAATTAGAGCAGACTTCAGAGAAACTGCCTTTTGATGAAGAGAATATTACAAATTACAGTCGGCCAATTACCAAACCCCATGGCCATGGGGATTTCATGTTCCTAATCAAGCTTCTACATGATGATTTTATCCATTAACACAAGCAGAAAAACTTACTCTCCTACCGGAAAAACTAGGCAAAACAAAAGGGTAAAAGACATCGTATTAAAAAAAACATAACATTTCGACATGTGCTTCATATTACAGCATAACTAAGGGGAAAACAAACAAGTTTGTGAGCAAATTATACGATTACAAAAGAGAAACAATTCAAAAGATGTCACTGAGAGTAGGAAGCTTGATCTCTCCTTTCTTAGAAAGAGGGATAGTAAAGTTCCCTAAGATAGGAAGATCAATGGTAAGATCAACTCCCAATTCATAGTCCATATCCCAATCTCCACCAATATCCTTTGCCAAGCTCACCAGTATGTTATACGGCACCTTCATCGGCAAGTCCAACATCGTCGTGTCGTTAGCTTTCAACGACCCCGGGTCGGGTATCTTCCCGGATGCAATCTCTCTGTTTCCAACACATAATCAATAACCCATAAATTTAAAATACTTAAAGAAAGAAGAAAAAGGCATCGAACAAACCTTCCGGCGCTTTTGAAAGTGTAGAAGATCTCACAAATGGGGATTGAATGGCTGTAGGGGTTGTTCACAGAGACTTTAGCCTCGTACTCGATGTTCTGGCGGCTCACGTGTTTCAGATCAACGTCGGTAACATCGGCCTCCGGCTTCTTGACGTTGGCCAAATTCTCGACCACGAAGTTCTTAGCTTTGTCCACCAACTGCGACATTCCGTACCAAGCGAAGTAGAATTTGATGAGGGATTTAAGATTGTCTAAAGAAGTAATTAGTGTAAGATCATGTTGCTGTTTTGTTTTATTTTTATAGGGGTGGAGGAGGCATCTGGGTTCATGCCACGTGTAAGAATTGCTGGATCAGTTTGCTGGAAACACGTACATAAGATTAGAAACAAAAAGCCGTGTACAGTCGGTGTGTTTTCCGTGTAATGAGTTTTTCTTTTACTTTCTTTACACATGTCACGCATTTTGTGAGAGGCCACTTTCAATAGAGATAAGCATGAAAAATAAATATTTAAATTATATATTCCATTTATACTAGATGTTTAAATTTTTAAATTAAAGTAGATATTCTGTGTTTCTTTTATTAGTATTTAATGTATTTAAAGGTTTATTATTATTTATAAGTTATCTTATCAACTATAGTTAAAAAATAAGTTAAATAAAAATCATTTAACATATTATTTTAATTTTTTATTAATATTATTTTTAAATTAAAAGAACGCTAATTTTAAATTTCCCTTAAAAGTATAAATTTTAAAAAAAAATTAATTTCAAAATCTCCAAATGTCAGATCTCATTGAAGAGGTGTATTTCCCGAAAAATCACCGATGATTGGTATATTTATCGATCTAACACCGATCAGATTATATTTTTTGATCTAACACCCGTAGCAGTAAAGCATGTCCCTGTCCCGTGCTATATGATGATTTGGCACCACGTGGAGTATAGCGCGCCTCCTGTACCGCGCTATACGCTGACATGGGTTACACGTGTGTATAACGCCCCCTGATCCGTGCTATATGCCACGTAGGGGTATAGTGCGGATCAGGGGCCGCGCTATACCCATAATTACCCCTATACCCCCAACGCTTCACACCCCCAATCCTCCCTATAAATACCCCCATCCTCAATCACTTTCATCACACCAAATTCTCTCAAATTCTCTCAAATACTCTCTCTGTTTAAGGTATATTTTATAATATTTTTAATATTATGTATTTAATTTATTTATTTTATTATTTTATTTTATTTAATATTTTACTAATATAATTCTTTTTCAGATATATAATGAAAGGCAGTCTACTTCGCTTAGATGGAAATCATATATATCTCGACACTTTGCTGATACGGTAACATTTTAACGTTTTAATTTAATTTAAATTATTAGTAATAATTAGTTGATTTATTTAATGCATGATTATTAGATTAAGAATTAATTTTTATAATTATTTATTTTTAGGAGAATGACCGTGTATTAGATCATTTTATTAGGAATCTTAAGTTAGTGATACCTAGCCGTGTCTTGTCGTATTTAGTATAGGCTAGATTTGGTTACATAGGTAGATATCAGGGTCACTGTAAGATAGAACCAGACCTTATTTTTTGTCTTATTAGTGCGGTGGAGGCCGGAGACCCACACATTCCATCTTCCGTGCGGAGAGTGCACGATCACGCTTGAGGACGTTTCTATACACCTGGGGCTTCCGGTGGATGGAGATGTGATATCAGGGATAACTTCCGGTTCTTGGACTACTTTGTGTCTGGATAATCTAGGACGTGTCCCGGAAAGTTTTATCGGAGGTAAGATACCGTTAAATTGGTTAGATGCCAATTTTCGGGAGTTGAGCGTAGACGCCTTTGAGGATGAGGTTAATATGTATGCACGTGCATGCATATTGCAATTGATAGGAGGGTTGCTGATGCCGGACAAATCGCGCAACCTAGTTCACTGCATGTGGTTGCGACATCTTAGTAACTTTCGTCTCGCCGGATCATTCAGTTGGGGCTCGGCAGTTTTTGCTTTGTTGTACAGGGAGATGTTTGGAGCCACTGACTACAGGCGTAATGCTATCGGCAGATGTCTCGTACTGTTGCAGTCTTGGGCATGGTATCGATTGCCCTTTTTATGTCCCGTTGTGAAGAACTCATTCGTATTTCCACTACTTCTAAGGTAATTATAAAACTGATTTTGTATATTAATAATTTTATACAGCATATAATAATTTTTTTCCTTGAATAGGTGGTCTACTGATAGGAAAAATCATCAGGAGCTACCTGATGATTTAGAAAATATTAGGGTGCTAATCGATCAGAAGGCTGACACACATGTATGAATTTTAATGTTTAAAAATCGATTTTAGATTATAGTTATATAATTAGATTATTATTTTGATAAAAATTATATATTATTTGTTTTAGTTTGAATGGGTGCCATATTCTACTGATGACATGAGGACGGTGATCCCATCTGAGTTGAGGGGTCCATCAGATGTTTGGATGGCGATGGTCTCTCTGATCTTTTATGCGACCGTCGAGTGGCACTCCACTGATCGCGTGCTCTGGCAGTTTGGTTGTTTTCAACCAATTCTGGAAGCACCTCGCAATATGGATGAGTTGCATAGCTTAGATAGACGCGGCAAGACAGATACAGATTGGCTGGTGAGGCATCATGAGTGGGTCGTGTTGTGGGAGGATCGACATCGGCGCCTTCCATGTAGAGAGCCAATTTTTACTGACTTCTTGATGTATGCTGAGGATTATTATGAGTGGTTCAACAGTAACGGGAAACTGTTTCTACTTCCCGAGGATGCACGAGGGTAGACCTTTCCACGATGTCGATAGAGACGTTCACCGACAAAGCACCATCGTCCCCCGGCTCGTGGACGAAGAGCAGGTGCTTCTGGTTCATCCTCAGTTGCACCAGCAGGACCTTCACAGCAGCCACCGCAGCCATTTATGATGTCACAGCCATATATGATGCCACCATCACCTTTCCATTACCAGATGCCGCCGCTGCCGCCTTTACCTGGTTTATGACCCATCACCCATGGCCGCAGCATAGACACCTCCTGTACAGTTTTCACACTCAGCGATGTCTGGGTTTTCCCAGTTTTCCCAATTTTTCCAGTTTTCGTAGGCCGGTGGGATAGTCATTCATACACCTCCAGGGTCCTTATTCTATGGAGGTACTTCATCGTCATCAGCTCCTCATCAACCTAATGTACCTGCTCAGGACGACGATGACGACGACGACGATGATGACAGTGAGGAGTCAGAACCAGTGATACGAAGAAATCCTCCTCGAGACCGACAACCACCGCCCTACGGAACACATTCGCGACGCATACATCAATATTTTTTTTATTATATTTTTATTTACTTTATTTTGTTTAATTGTAATTTTTTATTATTTCTCATTTAATACTTACTTTATTTTGTTAAATTTGTTGGACTTTTTTTTAATATATTTCAGTTAATTTTGTTTATTACCATTTAATATCAGTTATTATAATTTGGTTCTCATTTACCATTTAATTCTTATTGTAAGTTTGTTGTATTTAAATACCAAATTGTTATTATTTTGATAAATTTTAATGATTGTGTTCGTTTTTTTAATTTTCATCAGCGATTATCGAATGACATTAACTTGAAGTAAATACAAATTAAAATACAAGAATTATTATTTGATAAATAAATACATCATTTCCTCATTATTTTTACTTGATGACAACAGAAGTGGATATGTTTTTCTAGTGTGTCCTGGGTTTCTACAATGACCACATCTTCTGTCTTGTCTAGATCTTTCTCGAATATCCATATCGCAATGAATTCGATTGGATTTTGGATGACCACGCTCCCTCAATAAACTCGGATTTGGTACAATCGGAAGCTAATCTTGAACCTCATCAGGGTCTTTGTCATTACCTATGGGGGAAACTCAAATTCGTATATCTTAAAAACTTCAGATAGTATGTATACGGGATCCACAAAATGGTTATAGTCTTGACGTGTATGCGAGCAAGTTGCTATCACATGAGAGCATGAATACTTCAGAGCTTGAAAAAACCCGCAATCACACGTTCTGTCCCTTAGATTTACTCTTAACGACACAACTTCAATCCCTTGAAGAGGTCGCAGCAACTCTGTGACACGAAACATTTCATACCTTCTAGAGAAGCTTGTTACAGACATTCCATTTGATGCAACAATTTTTTTCTGTAGATCTGCAACTAATCTAGGGTGATAGACATGACCGCCTTGCATCCAGGTTTGATCTTGTCCCCCGAGCTTCGCAAAAAGCACCCCCAAACGAAAATATATAGTTTTTACCAAAGCCGCTACAAGTAAGTGTCGTGCACCCTTTAAGGTTGAATTGATTGTCTCAGCCAAGTTGGTCGTTATGTGTCCATATCGATATCCACCATCATATGCGTTCGTCCACATTTTTTTATCGATGAGGCTGATGTAATCGTATCCTTCCTCGTTCTTCGCCCATAAATCTTGAAGCATTGATTCAAACGTTCGAGAAAGTAGTTCGTAACCTGATCAAAAAATGTATAACTTACTAACTTGCTTTCTTTGCAAAATTAAAATGATCAAAAAATGTATAACTTACTAACTTGCTTTCATTTACCCATGCGCACAATTAATTGACGCTCATCATTCTTCTTGTACCTTCCATGATAGTTCGCAGCAATATGTCGGAGACAATACCTATGTTGGACAAAGGGTGGTTGCCACATTGGACCCAAAGACTCCATTGTTGCTTTGATCCCAGCTCCGCTATATGAAATGACACAAATGTTTTCCCTCGTGATAACATGTGCACGTAAATTTCGGAGGAAAAAAACCCAAGAATTTGTATCTTCTCATTCGACAAGAGTAAAAACAACTGGAAGAATGTTGCGATTGTCATCTTGGACAACTGCCAATAATAAAACTTGCTTGTATTTTTCATACAAGAAAGTCCCGTCGATCTGGACCACAGGCTTGCAGTATTTGGCAGTATTAATGCACTGTGGGTAACTCCCAAAAACTCGGTAGAATTGGCTTCGATCGCGAAGAACTCGATCATTATGGTATGTATAGGAGGTATCAAAGTCCACAATTATCCCAAGATTCAACGTCCGCACCAGCCTAAACCAACCTGGAAGTTCGTTGTAAGATGCATCCCATTCGCCATGAAGTTTGACAATGGCATTTTATTTTGCCAACCAAGCTTTTTTATAGGAGACATTGTACCCATACTGCGATTGTATAGCTGAAATCAACACTGCATCAGCTATATAAGAGCTTGCTTTTACCATGGGCATGATGGCTTGGCATATCACTTCAGAGTCCAAGTTGGGATGATCTTGGTTGACCTCTCCAGCACAACATGTGTGAGGACTGTTGTATATTGTTAGTTCTCATATGTTGTTTTTCCTCTTCCTTTTTGATACGCGAACTATCCAATTGCATCCGTTTTCACGTCGGGCACAGTAGTATACATATTTTTCGGTCGTGTATCGGTTGACTCTGGACTGAACAGAATTACGGATATTGTAATTTTTTATAGCCATCACAACTTCTTCTTTGCTTGAGAACTCCATGCCTAAAGATAACTCACCATTATTTATTGATGAGTAATATCCATAGTCACCGAGATTAGGCATATCCGCAAATTTTGGCTCGTACATTGCACCATAATCAACTTCATACATGTGTGCAGGAGGGTCAGTTTATGCCATATTTCCTGGAACTTCATCATCATCGGAGTTGAATTACGGTGATTCTGGGTGAATAAATAGTCCAGTCTCAGCACCATCGGCAACAGGCTCATGAAGTGGTTCTTCTGGTGGAGATGATTATTCCTCTATGCTCTCCACATTTAGGTCGAAGAACCTACTACTTGCACGCCTTTCATTTGAACTGGAAGGCATATCGACATTGAGATCGAAAAAGCTCGTAGTCGAATGCCTCCTTTGGAGCTTGAAGCCATCGTGTCAAATGGAAACTGCACAGATGGTTGCGTCGATGGCATCTCCATATGGTCAAAGAAATTTGCAGATGAATGCCTTCCCCTTGAACTGGACGCGGTGTTGCCATACGGATTGTTCGTGGACCCACCTCGGTACATATCGTAAGGAGTTGCGGATGAATGTCTCCCCATTATGGCATTAAAATCATTACATATTACTGTAGTCAGGCTATCAACTTGATCAACTTGTTCAGCGAGCCCATAGTGTGAGCTTAAAGATTGACCCCAAACAGCACGCACTTGAACAAAATGTGCATGCATCTCAATAGCGACGTCTGAATAATTACTTTGAGCTTCAACCATCATTTGAACATCATCATTGTTCGAAAGTTCGAACGCTGTATAAGTAAATAGCAACAATGATGTTGGAAATCTGTACTGCAACGACGATATTCTTCTACTACTTCCAACATGAATCTTCCTCAAAATCTTCGTTATCAGCTTCTCAAGAGTTATGTTTCTCTTGAATGATATTTTAACACACTCATTTGATACGAAAACAACGCTGGTTTCATCTTCTCGAATTTCACCATCATAATAAACAATAGCTGAAAGTCGCACCATTCTTTGAGTTTAAAAGTGCGGCAATATTATATCTGCAAAAAAAACTGAAACAAACCTGATTAAATAAATTATGTATGAACGAAAATATAACACAATAAATTTTTTACACATCAACGTAAATAATTTAAATAATATAATTTTATATTATTACATGCACCGTAAAACTATTTCGACGTATGCTCCCGCTTTTCAATTTTACAAACATAAAAATTAATTGAAAATAATTAGTATAATATTTTTTCAAATAATGATAATAAACAATAAGTATAATTAAAAAATTATAACAAAATTACCTTATAACGAAAAATCGCACGAACTTCTAAATCAAATATGAGAAGATTGCCAGAATTATTACTCGTTGACGAAATTGTTGTATTAATTTATAAGTTGAGAGGAGAGATGCGAGGAGATGTGAAAAACTTAACCGGCGAATGACTTATTTATAACCATATAAGGCGCGGTACCTGCACCGCACTATATGTAATTATTCAGATAAAAGATATAGCACGGACAAGGGACCGCGTTAAATATAATTCACCCCTACGTGGCGTATAGCGCGCGCCCTGATCCGCGCTATACCCCTATGTGGCGTATAGCACGGATCAGGGGGGCGCTATATACACGTGTAATCCATATCAGCGTATAGCACGGTGCAGGGGGCGCACTATACCCCACGTGGCGCCAAATCAACATATAGCGCGGTTCAGGTGGCGCGCTTTACTGCTACGGGTGTTAGATCGGGAAATATAATCTGACCGGTGTTAGATTAGTAAATATAATCGAAGGATAAGGTGATGGTGTGGGATTATTGACAACGACAAATAAACGATAGTTGGATAAAATAATAATCTTGTAAAATAGAGGGATGACGTGTGGCAACAGATGATTTTCGATAGAGAAAATAACCTCAGTGACCAAAAATGTCTTATAATATACGATTTTAACCAACTTTTTTGGATTTGCCAAAATGACCAACTAAATCGCAATGCGATCGATAATTCGCAACGCGATCTCCGGTATCGTAAATCAGTTTCCAGATTCACAACGCGATTCTGACTATCGCATTACGATTTTCCAAATTTGCGTTGCGATTTTCCGACTATCGCAATGCGAATATGTAAATCGCAATACGAATATGTAAATCCCAATGCGAATATGTAAATCGCAATGCGATTATGACTATCGCAATGCGATTCTGACTATCGCAACGCGATTCTGACTATCGCAACGCGATTCTGACTGTTGCAACACTGAATTTCAAATTTGCAACAGGTTTTAGTTTTGCAACACAAATGTTTTGGGTATATAACTACGTAGCAGAAGCAACTCATAACCTAAATCCCTAAATCGCAACTCATTCCATCTCCATCTATCACTCTCTCCGGCGACATCCGTTCCTATATCCAACGACATCATTCCCCATCCGGTAACATGTTTTAGTTTCGCAGCTCGTTTGTTTAGTAAATTAATTTACAATAATGAAATCATCTAATGTTGATCATGTTTGGATAGATTTGTGTTTTGGATGGTCATGGGAGAATGTTCATGGTATTTTACAATATATGTCTTTACCCATGAATCTTCAACTAAAACTGTCATTAAAAAAGTTAACTTATGAAACTCTAATGTTACGTGTTACAAATAAATTGAATTTAGAGCCCTTAAGTGGATTTAGGCTATCTTATCAAAGAAAAGGTAAAGTTTATTTGTTAACCGACAATGGAGATATTGAACGATTCATTGCTTACATTAGTGCTTCGCAAGATAATGTTACATTGTATGTTGTTGAACCTAGAAGTAGTGAAGTTGGGTCAGTAGCGGGTAGTAATCAACTAAGTTTTTCAACCCCAGTTTATGGTGCTCAAAATTTAATGGTTCCACCACAATTTCATCACCAAGCAAATTTTTTTTCACCACATTTCCAATACCAAACACAATCTCAAAACCCACAACCTTTCCCTAATCCAAATCCCAATCAACTTTCAGCACCAAATTCCAGTTTTCGTATTAACCAGTTAGACGATGATTAGCCAACAGAAAAAATTGTGAGTACTAGTCGGTATTCGAAATTTGATCTTGGTCAATACCCGGACTTTGATCTTGGTAAATACTCGGATTTTGATGATGTTTCAGAAGAAGAAATAGACCATGCATGTAATGATTTTGATTTTGATCAATACCCGAATTTTGATGATGAAACAGCCGCTGCCGAGGAAGATGTTATTGATGATAAAGAGGAGGAAGTTATGACTATGAATGAACATGTTGAACATCTATTCTGTAATTCATATAACCCTGAAGAAGAAAAAGAAAAAGAAGAAATCCCCGAAGAAAATGCCACGGGAGTATAACTGGAATATGCCAGAATTACTTCAGATACCAGAAGAAGAGTTGGTAAAAATAGCAGTTGATTGTTACACAAAAATTATTCGTATCAAGAAAGATGATTGTTTTGATACAAAGGAATACTTGAAGATAGCTTTGTATACGAAATGTGTGGAAGATGGCTATCAACTAAAAGTTAACAAATCAAGCAAAGATCGTTTCGAAACAAGGTGTATGATTGACAAAAACTGTACGTGGCGTATGATTACAAAGAGGATAAAAGATTGCGAAATGTTTCAAGTTAGGACTTTTATTGATAAACATACATGTTCAAGAACCCAAGTTTTTCCTCACCATAGACAGGAAAACAAAAAGGTGTTGGGTGGTTTTCTGGCTGAGTTAATGTTTTTGAATGGCAGGGTATATCGGGGACATGAAATTATGACTGATATGAATGCTCGGTTCAAGATTAGTATCTCATATTCTCAAGCTTGGAGAGCCAAATGTTATGCCTTGGAATTGTTGAGGGGGTCGCCAGAAGCATCGTTTACCCAACTGTCAGCTTATTGTCACAATTTAAAGCTGAAAAATCCTGGGTCGGTAACTCATATCAAAACAGATAGAGATGGACGCTTTGAGTTGCTGTTTATCGCCATTGGTGCTGCAGTTAGTAAATCAATATAATTTTGTTGACTCATTTTTGTTAGTTACATGCATTTCACATTTAAATGATTATATTTCTTGTGTATATGATTTTGTAGATTCGTTCGTTTATTACTTGCATACGCCCAGTTATTATAGTTGACGGAGCACATTTAAAAGGTCGATACCTTGGAGTAAACTTATTAGCAGCAGCCATAGATGCTAACAATGGGATATTGCCAATAGCTTACGGGGTTGGCAAATCTAAAATCTCTTATTCATGGACATGGTTTATGGGGCATCTTAGGGATTGCATAGGTCCTATTAGCAATCTGACAATCATATCCGATAGGGCAAACTCAATTGACAACGCTGTTAAAAGGTGTTTCCCAGATGCTTTTCATGGACTTTGTGGTGTTCATTTATATAGAAATCTAAAATCAAGGTCTACTGGCATAAAAAATCACAAATGGACATACTGGAAGGCTGTAAAAACTTATCGGGAAGTGGATTTTAATAAGCATATAAATTGTTTAAGACGTGTTTTGCCTCAGTGTGCTCAAACACTAGAAGATGTCGGGTTTGAAAGATGGTCAAGAGTACATCAACTCGGAGCAAGATATGGTTTCATGACGTCTAATAGTGCAGAATCAATCAACGCTCTACGTCGTCATTACCGGAAATTACCCATTACTATGTTAATGGAGTTTTTTCGAGCCTCTATTCAACAGTGGTACTACAAGAAAAGAAACCATGCATGTATTATTTCTTTAAATTCGCAACTTATCATATATTTTACTAAGTATTATTTATTTAAATTTACAGGAACATTAGAATATCGTGTTACACCATGGACTGAAAAAAAGATAACGAAACGTGTTGTGACGTCAACGTCATGGAGAGTTGAACCATGTTCAAACACTTTGTTTGAAGTACTGGATAATAACTTAAATGGGCTTGTCGATCTAAATGCAAAGACGTGTAGTTGTATGAAATGGTAAACATCTGGTTATCCGTGTGGGCATGTTATAAAAGTTACTCTTCATCTAAACCAAGATGATTCAAGCGCATACGCTATGGATTGCTACACTACAGAAGTATATCGACAGACTTATGTCGAGATTATCTACCCTATTCCACATCCTTCTGAGTGGGACATACCAGATGACTTACAAACAGTTTTGCCACCAGCCATGGACAGAAGGCTACCTGGCCGACCAAAAATTCACAATCGTATACCGTCTAAGGGTGAAGACAAGAAGAGATCGACATGTAGTCGGTGCAAGGAAAGTGGTCATACAAGGTTGATATGTGGATCACAAGTGTCATCGTAATCATCTTTTCCTCTACCAAAATATGGATCCTAATCAAAATCCAAAGCTCATAAAGTGTCAAGAAAAAGACAATCAAAATTAAAATCCCAATCACAACCGGCTTCACCTTTTGGGACTATTAACTTAGGTGCTTTTTAAATGCAAACATTGTATTATGTGTAAACTTTTAACATTTTCAGTTAGTCATGTATTAGTAACTTGAGTTTGAACATTGCTATGATCTGTTCAGTTGTTATCACTTATTACAAATTCATTTGAATATCGCAACGCGAATTTGACTATTATGTGTATTTTATGTGTAAACTTTTAACATTTTCAGTTAGGCAGTATTAGTAACTTGAGTTTGAACATTGATATGATATGTTCAGTTGTTATCACTTATTACACATTCATTTGAATATCGCAACGCGAATTTGACTATCACAACGCGAATTTGATTATTGCAACGTGAATTTGACTATCGCAACACGAATATGACTATCATAACGCAAAAATCGCAACGCGAATTTGTCTATCGCAACGCGAATTTGACTATCGCAACGCGAATTTAATTATCGCAACGGGTATTTGACTATCGCAACGAGAAAATCGCAATGCGAATTTGACTATCGCAATGCGAATTTGATTATCGCAACGGGTATTTGACTATTGCAACGAGAAAATCGCAAAGCGTATTAGACTATCGCAACGCGAATTGACTTTCGCGTTGCGATTTTGGCTTTTGCATTGCGATTTTGAGTTTAGTGTTGCAAAAGTGTACCTCCAACAGGTCTTTTACCTTCAATATGATGCAGATTGAAATCAAAAAATCAACTTTTACATTTCAATCAATTAAACAAGCACAAATAAGAATTATTTACACATCAATATTAAACAAATCGACTTTTACAAATCAATTTTTATAAATCAATTAAACAAGCAAAAAATGATAATAATTCTTATTTTCCTCATCAATTAAACAAATCAGACTTTTAAGAATCAATTAAACAATAAAAAAAGTGTGCCCCATACAGTTTTTTATGCACCCATACATCAATTTCATGCATCTCACTTCAGGATTAACATGCAGAAACCAAACATTTGCTCAAATAACACTTTCTACACATCTAAAACCAACAAACAACAAATTATTATTGAATTCTAGGTACTTAACAACACTTGCATTTGACTTACAAATTGTTTATGGACACTTTCATAACGCGGATGCAAGTAGGCAGCGTCTCGCATATATCGCTCTAGCCATAAAATACCGAAACCACAAGCCTACTGCACCTCTATCTCTATTGGTGGGAGGTAGAAACTGTGTACTTCCTGTCGTCAAACGCTCCAAGCACATGCATACGAGAGGACCACAATCCCCTCTGGCTTCCGGCGTTTGTTGTGGCGCGGTCTCGTCTCTGATAACTGTAACATTGAACTTCTTTGGCTTCTTGTTTCCAGAATAAGTCCAATAATTAACCGCATCAAAGAATTTAGCCAATGAGAGCTCCATCCCTTAATAATATCTCTCAAATCAGACAATGATATGTAATTTATCATGATGTCATATACTATTATCTTTAGGGATGGGAGATGAAGCTCGACGAAAAGCCAATGAGTACGTTTCAAAACAGGGATAAACACTTGTATCGAAATGTAATAATTTAAATTGCGCACTTATTTATGAACACCTTTAAAATATTTAAACAAATAAATACTAACCTTATCGACCTCCCACCATGCAGGATAAAGTTTAGCTTGTCCATTAGCCAACATATATGATTCTTGTCGTTGATTCTTCAAGTGAACTACGTGAAAAGACGTCGGCATAATTGTATATCGCGTATTTTTTTATTTTTCTTCAATTTCCTTACTATTAGAAGACGTGACACCCATGCATCAATATTCTGTTTTACAAAAAAAGACATATATTAGTGAATTACATAAATTTAAAAAAAATTATTCAAAATGAAATATAAGAAGAAATAAGACTTACCCCCCATCGAAATAGCCATTGTCTTCAACCCCTAATAACACACCCCACCAAGACCGTTCAATCAACAAATGCATATCATCGTTGAGTTTGTATATGTCAGCGTAAAACCCTTGGCTCCGTTCATGTAGATAAAAATCAACTGCGGCCTTAGCCCAAAGGGTATTATCCATAATTGTTTCCGGTAGTTGTTTCCTCTCCACTTCATCTGCCGGAATGGTACTGGTCGGTAACTTATACGAAAGCCAACAGTCATCCATCATGTCTGGCACGTGAGGGGGTTTCTCAATAATTCAATATATTACGCCATGTGAATCGGGCTCTAGAATATTGGGAGGGACCTCTTCAATGATGACAGTGGCCTCTTGAACGGTGAGAGGGGACTCTTGAGGGATGATAGGGGCCTCTTGAACGATAGGGGAGGCCTCTTGAACGATGACATGTGAGTCGGGCTTTTTCTTACGGATTCTTTGCACTATTGGGGTGAACGGAGACGTAATGGCATGTGCACGCCGTCTGATGCGTGAACTCCGTCTTGCAAGAAAAACCCGACGTAGAGCATCTACCTTAACGGGCTGCTAAAAATAAATTAATACATAAATCAGTAAATAAACAGACATGATATTAAACAGTGAAAATAAAGACAAATATATTTCAAACTTGCACGGTATTCACCCAAGTCATTATTCTATCATTGTTCACAAAATGCATCAGATAACATTCCAGAAGTAATCACTTATATAAACATTTAAAAGGACAACATATAGGTTTAGTGTAGGTTCAATGACAACATAAAGAGTAGTAGTTTATTCTTGAAACTTAAATTTACAACACTGTGAAGTTAGTATTTGTCTTTGTCTTTTGGTTGAAGTAATGCAATTCATTCAAGTTTCAATTTGCAGAAGAAGAATAGAATCTGAAACTTAAAATTGCAACACGAATGACTATCGCAACGCGAAAATGACTATCGCAAAACGAAAATGACTATCGCAACGCGAATTTGACTATCGCAACGAATGAAATTACGAGTAAACAAATACTAACTTCACAGGGTTAAAGAATAAATAGTTTAGCAGTATTGGTAGCAACCGAATGAATTTACTAAGCAATCTAAGTGAAATGGTTAATCTAAGTGAAATGGTTAATCTAAGTGAAATTACGAGTAAATTTATCATCAAGTTAAATATGAAAAATATTAAACTTACCTCGTTGCGTAGAGTATGAACCTCATTCTGCAACGATGCTGCCATCTCACGTAGAGCGGCTACCTCACCACGTAAAGTAGACACCTCAACACACCATGCACCATTGTCATCGCGTAAAGTACCGACCTTCTCACGCAAGGCATTGACCTCATCACGTAACTCCCCTAACTCATCCCGTGAAGGTGGAGGTGGAGAACAGGGAGATAAACGTCGTGGCATCTTTGTCGGTCGCCTATCATGAGGTGATGGTGGAGAAGAGGCTCGATGATGTGACAGAATAGGTGATGGCTCTCGTTGTGGAGGTGTATAGTCGGGTTGATCAGGTGATGGCTCTGGGTAAGGTGATGGCTCTCGAAGTGGAGGTTGCTTATCATCCGTGCCATCAAAAAAATGCTTACTAGCTTGCCACCAATCAGTGGCAAGCTCAGCTTCCGTGGGTGTCAGCCTATGTAATGGAGTGTTGGCCTCCTAACAATATAAAAGCTCAAACAAAGTTAAACGTGTACTAGTAATAACTTGTTTATAAACATACGGTAGTATTTGTGTTAACTTACATTATTTATTGTCGTATACGGTAGTAAATCTTCCCATTGTTGCAAGGTCTGTTTCCTCTTCCAGGAAATAACCCTAGGAATATCATTAGAAGTTTTTAATGCATATGTCTGCATGGCGGGAAAGGCCTCAAATATCCAAATCTACAAACAATATAATAACAAACATTAGTAATTGTTAAATAATTAATTATAATTTTGGAAACATTATATAAAAATTCTTACCTTAAAGGCCCAAATAAAGCATGACAAAGTGTATTTGGAACCATCGCCACGCAAACTTTTTCGATCATCAAAGGCAAACGACAACTTATTCCATGTAGCTTTCCATAGATACGAACCACACGGAAATAGGTTCCATGCTTTTAGGTCCTCTACCAATTTAATTAGATCATTAGGAATAGGTTGTCTGGCCTCTCTGCCTAAAAAGCTGGCATGCAAAAGTATTAGAAGGCATACTCGGACAACATCGACGTCATCCATCCGAGTAAAACCATCTTTCTTATTCAATAATCTCGTCAAGTCTTCCACGTGTAAATTCGGCTTCTCCATTGACAGCTCATGAAAAACTCGGGATAACCACGATAGGCGGGTAATATGTCTAGTGTACCGACCTACATCATCGTGTCCGAAGCGTAGACCGGTGATTAAGCAAAACTTCTCCCGCCCAAAACACGTATACGCCGGTGGAAAATCAAACCATATCTCTTCATCACGATGTTGTATAGTCTCTGGTAGATCGCTAGTCATGGTTTGAAGAAACAGATGGGTCAACATAGCATCTCCACCCGGATGTTGTACTTTCAGCCATGGCCCGAAGCAAGTATCCTCAAATATTTTTCTTTGTGCAGGTGAAAGCTTCGACGTAATTGTTTTGGCCAGGCTTACTTTATTTCTTAAGGTCAATTGAGTCGAATAAAAGTTCTACAAAAATAATAAACATACCAAGTTAGATATACCAAAAACTACACTGTGAAGATATACCAAGAACAATAAACATAAAGAGTAGTAGTTTATTCTTCAAACTTAAATTTGCAACACTGTGAATTTAGTATTTGTCTTTGTTTTTTTGTTGAAGTAATGCAATTCATTTAAGTTTCAATTTACAGAAGAAGAATAGTTTCTGAAACTTAAAATCGCAACACGAAAATGAAAATCGCAACACGAAAATGACTATCGCAACGCGAAACTAAAATCGCATTGCGATTCTGTCGTTGCGATTCTCAGTTTCAAATACTAAAATTGAAACTTGAATGGATTGCATTACTTCAACCAAAAGACAAAACAAAGACAAATACTAAATTCACAGGGTTTAAATACTAAACAGTTTAGCAGTATTGGCAGCAATCGAATGAATTTAATAAGCAATCTAAATGAAATGGTTAATCTATTATTGAAATTACCATTAAACTTATCATCAATTTCAATATGAAAAACCTAATAATAATGCAAAATTTTCAAAATAAAAATAATTAAAAAAACTAACCCTCGGTGGTTGATTTGGTTGATTTTCCATTTCTGACCGTGAATGATTGTGAGGGTGGCTCTGAGAGATGGAGATAGACGGATTTCGTCGGAGATGGTGACTGATTTCGTTAGAGATGGGGACGGATGTCGCCTTAGAGAGTGAGAGATGGAGATGAGATTGAGTTGTGATTTAGGGTTTTAGGTTATGAGTTGCGATTACGGGATATACTGTGGACGGTTCAGTGTTCCGATATATTAATATTCGTGTTTGGAATTTGAAAAAAAAATACGCATTGCGATAATAATGGCGCTTTGAAAATCCCATTGCGATAGTCAGCATCGCGTTGTGATAGTCAGCATCGCGTTGCGATAGTCAGAATCGCGTTGCGATAGTCATAATCGCATTGCGATTTATATATTCGCATTGTGATAGTCAGAAAATCGCAACGCGAATTTGGAAAATCGCAATGCGATAGTCAGAATCGCGTTGCGAATCTGGAAACTGATTTGCGATACCGAAGATCGCGTTGCGAATTATCGATCGCATTGCGATTTAGTTGGTCATTTTGGCAAATCCAAAAATAGTTGATTAAATCGTATATTATAAGGCATTTTGGGTCACTGAGGTTATTTTATCTTTTGGATAATGACGTGTGATAGTAAGAGAGTGACTGATCAATGTGAATCCAACAATAGAAGGGATGATCAATGGTGGCTAATTCGACGAGGATATATGAGATTTAAAGATTTGATATAAAATATTTAGGGTCGTTTGGTTCACGACATACATCATTATCGGGAGAATGGAATCCTCATTCTCCCGTTTGGTTGGCTGGTAATTTTATTTTCGGTAATCTTTTATTACCAATAGTGAATTTTTTGGGTGTATTACCGGGAATGTGATTATCCCATTCCCTTAGGTATTGTTGGATTATCGGCGTTTTAGACTAAAATGCCCTTAATTTTTTTTTCAAAATTATTCTTTTTCTGTCATTGAATAATAAAAATTCTACGAATGTTAAATTACAAATTTATCCTTAAATTATTTTAGATTTACAAAAAAATCCATAATTATAATTTTATTTGAAGTTCAGGGGTTAAAATAAAATTTTACCCTTTCATTAAACCTATTTATCTTATCAATTTTGTAAAAAAAATATAAATTTTTAGAATTTAAATTTTTTAAATAAAATATATAAATTAATTATAATAATATTATAGTAGAATTCAACTTGTTAAAAAACAAATATATAATAAGGACAATTTAATAAAATATACATTCCAATAATTTTTTATTCCTTGAACCAAACACAAAATACAACATTCATTGATAATCTTTTATTCCCATTGGTAATCTTACATTCCTTGAACCAAACGCACCCTTAAGGGAATTCGGATAATTTGTAAATTTTAGGGGTTTAAAAAAGTAATACTTTTAGTTTGTTTAAAATAAAATTAAAAACATAAGTAACATATCAAGCTTTCATTGAATATAGATATTTAATAGTCATTAATAACGACCTTAAATGATAATTTTAGTAACGTTAAACATCCATTTTAACTAAAAGACTTTTAAAATACCTAATATCAATAAGAGATATTATTCATGCTCTTATTTTTCAGTTAAACTAATTTATTAATAAATGAAAAAAACAAACACGAATTCAAACCACAATAAACAATATTAGAGTGAAACATAACATAAAACAAGCTGATAATAAGATTGTATATGATATTGCAGTCCACATTTTACAGGCAAATAAGAATGGGACAAGGAGAGTATAAGTAACACGTGTATGGGAAGAAGAGAAGGTCCAATTATTTGATGTGCTGTTTGAACCTAGTAATTGCAAACATAAAAGACTTAAAACCTAGAGAGGAACTGCATTTGCTTGAGAAGAGGAGCCAGGGTTTCCATTAGCTTCTCACAGGGATGGTTGTGAATGCCTTCATATGTCGTCACCAGCATGCTGGTGTCCTTGGAAAGCCTTTGTATCTGTTTCTTCACATCGCATGTGTGATGCGTGCACCGGTAGTAGCTCCTTCATTCATTAAAATCAATTTCTATAACCTAACCAACCAAATATTCAAATATACTGCATAGTGGAAATTCAAATATACCATAACCATGAATATATATGCATACTATCAACACAATATGTATATGAGGATTCAGACGAAGAGAATGATAATATGGTGGGTGAGTAGATAGATGTGAAAGAAATCCGATCATGTTAGATTGGATGAATATATGATATTATTTTAAAATATTACATCATATTTTAAAATACTAGTATATCATCAATTAAATTAATTTTATAAACTTAACATTTTTCAATTATAAAAAGTCATTTTACTTATTTTTCAATGTATATAAACCTTTTTGTGCTCATTTTAAAATTATAGACCAAAATACATTTCACACTATAATATATATATATATATATAAGGAATTGTACGATATGTTTATAAATTTCAAAAATAAATTAACCGGGTTTAACTAAATAATTTTTACTTGACGCACTACTATAATTTATAGAGGGCTAATGATCTATAAGATGTCATCTCTTTAAGATTTTCTTAAAAGTCAAATGGGTTAATATAATAACTCAAATATTGGTACTTAATAAATTGAAACAATCTAGGTTAATATCCTTAAATAACATAAAAATAAAATATAAATAAACTTTCATTTATATGACATTTATTAGGTTCAAACGACAAATTACTAAAAAAATATTGAAATTTTCTTTGTGATTGAAGTGTCATCTTATATTCATTAACAATTTATATAATATTAATACATTAAATAAAATATATATTGTCTTTATATTTGATATAATAATAACATATATTTTTATGCAGGTGCATTAAACTATATGATAGCATATCATTCAAAAATTTCATAATTAAATTAATATTATTTTATTATAATAATATATTATCATGTAATTCATTAATAATACATAATGTTATATAAAACATCAAATATTAGCTCGTAAAAATCATTGTGTTCCTAATTAAGTTGATAAATGAATTCCTCGTTTCAATTCAGAAAATGGAGTAGCACATAAATGCTTATAACCTAATTAGGTATAATACATTCGATCTTAATTAAGTGTGTATATAGATAAATAAGCATACAAATACACGCATTAAAAGTTAAGAACACAGTGTTACGAATTAACATGCATGCCATGCAACGTACAGATAAGAGATACAAACCTTGGATATATGCTATTCTTAACAGATTTCTGACCATACTTTCTCCACCTGTAACCATCGTCCAAAATGTCATCTTCACTCCTGGTTTGGAAAGCAAATCTGGGCCGGCTTGTCTTTTTCATCCTACTACTACCTTTCCTCTTATGACCTTTATCATCCTGTTGAATTTGATAACCGCCTCCATTTTCAGACATCATAGTACTAGAACCACTCCCAATCATTACCTGGTTCTCCTGTCCTAGACCAGAGAGGAGGCTGATCCAATCGATATCGGGGAGAATATTCTGACGACTTTCCAAAGGAGGGTTCAACGAGGAAGATGGAAAGAGGAAAGGAACGTTAAGGGGTGATAGTAAGGGCGGCGGCGGCAGGAGAGGCGGCGGGGTACTTTCATGGCCATCCATGTGTGGATGAAGGGTTCCGGGAGAGAATATGGAAAGAGAAAGGAAGTGAGAATGATGAAGAAAAGAGGGGAAGAAAGTGGTGGAAGGTAAAGAGGTTGGACTGTCGAAGAGAGAGATAAGAGGGAGGGTGTTTTAATTCCTTTCTCTTGCAACCTTGGTGAACCCAACAATATCTCAACTACTTCTGTTCAACTGCTTCTGGTCGTCAAGTAATAGGCGAGACACGTTAACTTCAAAGCATGCGATGAACTCATATATGTATATATAATTCCTCGATAATTAATTCAAGTGTTAACTCGGAGCTCCATTTTCCTTTTCCTCTCATGTTTTGTGTAGTTTGGTCACTCACTGTAGATGACAGTGAAAACTTGTATATTAACATTCTATCCAGTAGGTCGGCTTCTTTGAGAGCCACAGTCGGCCAATTGAATAGACTTCATGTTCAAGTTCCACAATAACTTCGAGTTAATGTATGTTATTGTCAAAGAAGGATACAAAATTTTATATTAAAGACTGAACTTATAAAATTTTAGAAGATAAAGATAAATTATTAATAATATATATATATATATTATGATAATTTAAAATTCGTACGAAAGGGTATTTTCCACTCACCTTTCAATCTATCGGGCGTGCCTATGCCTGGGAAGGAGAGTCCTGATTAGGTCACCCATTAATTTCCAAAAACTTGACTCCTTGCTCTAATGTTCTATCGTCTTATGTCAGCTTGAATTTTTGCCAAAAACTTCCAACTTCGCTTAATTAAATTACCATGAACAACTCTCTAGTCTTAATGAAATTGAACACCTATCACCTCTGTGACTTGAAAAGGCCATGGTACGAGGAATGAAACTCGGAACACATTTCTTTATCTCTATAAAACCTAATTTAATGTAGGTCTATTTTACTTAATAAAATTTAAACAAATAAAAGCTTTATTACAAAATAACTTTTAATATATATATTTTTTAACTTCAAATACTTAAATTACTGCTAAAATTAGAAGAATGATGTATTGGAGGCGGGAAAATAGGGAAATGGGGTTGGTGAAGAGATATAGAAAATGGGTGAACTTGATCGAGGACGAACTCATTGAGTTGGTTTTGCTACTTGGGACACATGGTGTTTTTCCAAATACAAATTGGTTAGTCCTTTTGATTTCTAAGTTATGTAGAAGTGGGAAACTCAACCAAGCTTGCAATTTGTTGCATAAACCGCTGACACTGCAAGCGCCTCTTGAAGATCCTCCTTTCAATGCACTTTTGATCGGTATAGGGGGGCGTAGAGAAGTTAAAGGAATGATTCCTTGAGCAACATCAGGAGTTCGAATCATAAGGTTTGTGAATGTAAACAAATTGGATTGGGATGGTCATCCTCTTAATGTGCCTCTGCAAAATACGATTTGAAATAGTCTATCAATGGATCAGATAATCGCGGTTAAACCAAAAAAAAAAAGTTGACTGAAATGAAGGAGAGTGATATTAAGCAGATGTTGTAACTTCGGGATTCTTATTAAACAATTATGTAAGTGGCTTAGTACTGGCGATGCAATGGAGGTGTACAACAAAATCAGTGAAGGAAGAGGGAATGATGATCTTTCAATTGAGGCCGATGTTGTATATAATACTTTGATTGATGGACTTTGTAAAGTAGAGAGAGTTGAAGAAGCGCTGCAGTTGATGGAACAGATGAAGTCCACAAAGGGTTTGGCTCCTGATATGGTTACTTATACTTGCTTGATCAATGGATTTTGTAAAGTTGGAGAGATTGAGAGAGGGAAGGAGCTGTTTGATCGGATGATTGAAGAAGTGGTGTTGCCTGATGTTGTATCTCTTAATATATTGGTGGATGGCATGTGCAAACATGAGAGGATCAATAGTGCAATTGTGCTCTTCAATGACATGCAGGGGAATTGGGAAAAGAACTAAAGGGCAATGCGGTTACTTATACATTGATTGCTTATTTTTGCATAAGTGGGAATTCTGGTGCTGGTGAATTGGAAAAAATTAAGAGCTCCAAACAAGGAACAAGGTTTCTACCTCGACTACATAAAGTGACTGCAAGATGAAGGTCGTGTTATCGGATTATTTAGTGCGATGAATTGATCATAATGGTCGGGACATGGAAGAAAACAGAAAATTGCTCTGGTTTTTTGCAGCCTGCAGTTTTTGTTTTTGTTAATTTAATAATTTATATTATTTTATCTGTAACTGAGAAATCAAGAACCTATACAAGAAAGGTGATCGAAGAGGTAATGATCCTCTGATAAATTAATGACAATTTCTCACTTCAGTTGTATCAGAAAAATACTAAAAAAAAAAGGTTCCTAGAAATAATACTTCTCCCAACTCTGTAGCTAACTTTACCAGAAACAGGAAACTATTTTCCTCGACTCGTTACCGGAATCCCAGATCCTAGCAAAAGGTTATAATCCAATTCCCTCAACCTTTTGAAATGTATGGCATATCAAAAGCAATGTTCCAGGGCCATTTCTAAATGCCACCGGCGGCAGTAGCTGCATGTCTACCAATCCAAGGTAGGTCAACACTCGGCTGTAAACGATCAGAAAAGCAATTTCCGGTGACCATGTCGGCGATTCCTTCTAAACCCTCGAAGAAATCATCACTCACCGCCGTGTCCGACATCCAGGGATCATCTTCCCCTTCCCTTTCGTCTTCAACCAAATCCTCTCTGCTCTCAACCTTTGTACTGCTTTGAACCACAAGC
This sequence comes from Hibiscus syriacus, assembly GCF_006381635.1. Classification (NCBI taxonomy): domain Eukaryota; kingdom Viridiplantae; phylum Streptophyta; class Magnoliopsida; order Malvales; family Malvaceae; genus Hibiscus; species Hibiscus syriacus. Next base: position 84,438 of record NW_024062803.1, on the reverse strand, counting down.
TCTTCCTCCACGGAGGTCGTCAGAGACGAGCTGCTGGCGGGTTTGACGGAATCTCCTGCGGTGACTGTTTCTGGGTTCCAAGGCTTCTGACGAGTGCTTACGGCGAGTGAATTGCGGTGCGCTGGAGCAGGGTGGTTGTGCTCAGCTGTGTATGTGACTATGAACATAGACGGGTTGGATCTGTTTCGTTCCACTTGTTTTCTCGCCAGACATCCCTTTGAAGTGCTACATCTGTAATATCCCCTGTTGTTTCATCAAAGAGACAAAGAACCAAAGCTTCAATGAAAATATCCAATCAAAAAGACCAAAAACATGAAAAGAGACAAATCCACATGATTTCTTTTTACCTTGGATAAGGGGAGCCTTTGATGGGTTTCTGACCATATTTTCTCCATGCCCACACATCTGAAGACAGCCCTTCTGCTGGGACTTGGCAAACCTTTTTTAGCTGATTCTTTCTGCTAAAAAGGAAAATTAAACAACTTTAATAAGATGGGGGAAAAAACTGGGAAATTTCCGAGATGGGTTTCCAAAAACATTTACTTTTTAGTTTTTAAATTACCTTCTTTTAGATCGAGAATTATGGGAATTGGCTGTTGCAGCTTTTTCACTGGCTGCAGTAATAACTCTAGTAGCAGAGCCAGCGTGAGACTGCTTCCGTTGTTGCTGTTGTTCTTTGGACAAGCTGATAGAAGAAAACGAAGATAAAGGTGCGCTCTCTGGGGAAAGTGGATGAGATTTGGGGAAGAAAGACTTGTAAAGCTCATGGAGATCTTCCATGGAACTTCTAGCTTCAATTTGATTCGAAGACAACAAAGCATGAGCCTGAAAAGCTTTTTCTTGACCACCAAACGAAGACAAACAAGACTGAGGACACAAGTCCGCCTTGAAATAACCAGTTGATGCAGCGCCGGTGCTGGTTGATGCAAAGGCGGCGCAACCTCTGACCACCGCATGCAAATCCCAATCAACATCCATTAGACCAATATCGTTTTTCTCCCTATATCTGAATCTGCAGCTCAGCCGATATCTCCGCCGAGAAACTGTTGGAGAAAAACTGAGAGAAAAAGAAGACAAAACAAGGCGCTGACTTTTTAAGGAGAAAGGAAAAAAATAATATGGAGATTCTATCAGAGTGGGGTTTCTTCAATTATATAATAATTAAGATACAAAAGGGAGGGAGAGAGAGGTGGTATTTTTGGTTAGCGGAATTGGGAATCTCAAAGCTTTTTATCTTGTCATTTTCCCTTTTTAAAACCACTACTGGTTTTGGTGTTGACTTCTGTACGATATCAATGGAGAATTTGATTGATTTGAAGATAAAGTCAAAACGGCGTGTCGTCTCTTGTGTTTTTTTAATAAAATACACTAAAGATTTATTATAATAGAAAATCATATCAATATCGTAATTTTTTAGCTTGTATAAATTGTAACTAAAAATATTATCTTTTTCGTAATATTTATATTTTCAATTGTATACTCAAAATCTTTCGTAATATATTTTATTATTATAATCTAAAATATTATAAATTTATATAACATTTTAAGTTGAATATTATAATATTTTAACTTGAATTCATATTTAATGAACATTAAATTAGACTGTCACATAATAAAATTATCCTCCTTTTATAATTGAGTGGAGTGCAAATTATACAGTTAAATTAGACTATCCCACAACAAAATTATCCTCCTTTTATTTCTTAAGTTATCCTCCTTTCATATTTAAAAATTATTTCTTAAATGATATTTATTTTTATTAATTTTAAAATTATATTTATTATCAATTGAATATGTCACATAAAATAGAAATAATTTAATTAATTATGTCTTTTTTTTGTACATAAAAGTTTAGGTTATGGGTATTCCCCTGGTCCAAGGTCAGGGCGTACCTAAAACCCAATTGGAATTTACATATTGTCCATCAAGAGTGACTGTAGTAGGATTCGAATTTGACTTTACAAGCTCAAATTCCTGAATCCCAATAACTTGTGTCAACATGTTGACATTAATTATATCTTTTAAAAAGATATTTGATCAAACATTTTTCATAAATTAAATGTTAAATATGTTATAATGATGACGATTAGAAATACATAATATTATCTAATGTTTCTTTAAATATGTTTTCATTTGATCAAAGGTACTCTTGAAATATGTTCAATTATTGTAAAAAAACAATGTTTAATTGTATATATCTTTATTTAGCTAACATGTCTATCTAACAAAAGATATTATTTTAAAAATTAATTGCAAATGAGTTTCAATTTTAAAAATATTTTTTGAGATACTATTATTTTAGTGAAAATAAGATAATTTTAAAATTTAAACTTAATTTAAATATACGAGAATGAAAGTCACTATCACTTGAATTTTTTTGACAAGCACTATCACTTTTTAAGCATTGTTATTATATTTACTTCTAATTAGAATGAAAAAAATATACTCAAATCTATTTGATATTAATTATTTTTATTAATATATTTAAAAAATCAAGAATTCAAGGATGTTCAAGTGTATAAAAAGTATTTTTTATATGTTCGCACGAGAACAGCCCTTTCCCCGCTCGTGACTGACACGTGGAGAGTATCACTATTGTGAGCCTTTATTCTTTTACTAAAGAAAACATATTTCTCTTTCTCCACTCACATTCCATTCCCATTGGTGGATTCCCACTTGACTCAGCGAAAACGAATAAGATGCCAACAGCATCAATCTCGGATGTCCACGTGTTCGTAACCAATTGAGATTTGACTAGTCTCCTTCATCGACGGTTGAAAATGGAAGCTTGATTGCTCAAGTTAACACACGAGAAGATCCTGGTTAGCGCGTGGCGGTGAAATGAGATAAGGTGAGTTGGCATTGACAAATAAGAAGCTCCGAGATTTTGTTGGTGGGCCCATATTCTTTTTCTTTTTTTCTTCTTCTTATTTTTAATCGTTACAACTGGCGTGGAGTGGCTCGTGAGTTTAAATTGTAACCCGTTTGTTTTTTTTTTTTTTTTTTGGTTTCAAGAGAATCCTATGCTATGAGTTGTGATGGATGATCGGACGGTCGATGATGGTTGTAAATGGTTGATGAAATAGGTGACTGTAAGAAAAATGTTCCTTTACGGCTTCCCTTTCTTGTTTTTCTTTAGATTTTGTTTGGTGGTCGGCCTGTGAGCATGTTTTTCTTGCAGGTCTCAGTTGCTGCAGGCAAAGCTACTTGACAATGGCGATGATGGCGTTCTTACGCTCCTTTCGTTTGAGGTACTTCCCATTTGGTTTGTGCCAAGTACCCTCATTGTCATTTGAGTTGGCTCTACCATTAGAAAAATAATGGTTTAATTGAATAAAATTGATGCTATTTATAATAAATTATGTCACTTAGTGAATAGACTTATTATAATAAGCCATGTCACTTGGTGAATGGACTTAATTTTTAGTTGTATCCATTCAATTATGCTTATTAACTTTTCAACAATTCTTTTTATAAAATTTTTTATCTATTCATCAAAAGATCCTAACCTTTTGATTCATATCCCCTCACCTATAAATAGGTTAGTTAATGCACAATTTTAGACACAACATAAGTTGCAACACAAAAGTTCAGAACTTTGGAATAGGAAACACTTAGAAAATTCCTTTTAAATTTGTTCTTTCCGAAGATAGAGAAATGTAAGATTGTGTTCGACTGATCACTACGGTTATACTTACTGTTGTGATCGTTTGTTGTTGTATCCTGGGAGACCGACGTCCAACGTTACTTAAAGCACCTAGGAGACAACGAATTTGTATTCAAGAAACTGTTCATACATGCCTCAACAATATATCGTTCTTCGATTTATTTTATTCTACTCATCTGATTCAGTATCTAAATATGAGTAAACCAATCTCTTACCTTTACTTTAAGCTTTACTTATTTTGCTTTGTTTGATTATATAATAATATTTATTATTATTATTTTTTATATAGGATTAACCATTTTCTAACAATCTTAAGACAGATTATGATATTTTTTATTATAATCCGAAACGCACAAGCAAATTACTTTTGAGTTTAAGATCAAACATATTACCGGTACATACGAAGAATCAAACGATGACGTTTGAGTAGACCGTGTATGAATGATACCCAAAAAAAAAGAATATTGGAGACTATTTGTAGGTTCGAATACAACTTGCAGATTCCAAAAGGAAAATTGCATGTCATTAGGAGGAATCACACCAAAGCGAAATTTCCAAACTATTTGTCGTTTTGATTTGGAGATCGAATATACAATGGTGTGTGTGTACTGCTTTTTCCTTATTGATTAATACTTTATCTAGGCAATTGTTGCCTTCCATTAATGAAATTATTTCTTGAAAAGAGAATTAGAGGTTTATTAGAGATTGAGTGAACATTCCAAATGAATTTACGTTAAGAAAAAATTGCCTACTAACTTTTGTGCAGTAAAGAACTTTTATTTTGATTTGCCTATAAGCCATTCACTGCACGTTTATTTTGATTTGTCTATATCTAGTAGAGAAATTGAGAATGGAAAGGAGGCAGTAGAACAAATGACAAAAAGTTCAATCTGCAATTCTAGAAATTGGATAAGGATTACGTTGTATCAAGCGTGAAAAGGTACGACTTGCGCACCAAGCCTTATTGGATTATAATGTTCTTTGTTGGATTAAATTTCTTCAATTCAAGTTTAGCATTAGCCTTGTCCTTTGTGGTTGTGTTTCGCTTTAACCCGAAGGTTTATTGTTAAATTCTAGTTGGGAATATTAGAATTTCGATCAAGAAATTGAAAAGATATGTGTAATCATTCAATATTTCTTTTATAATATTTATACATTGAGATTACTATTTTTTTCGGATTTTATTAAATTCCCACCGATCAATAGAAGTTAGTTCTGTTTCGAGAATTAATTTATTAAATTCTCATCGTTCAACAGAAATTGATTATGTTTCATGTTTTAATCCCATTGTCCAACAGAAGTTGGTTTGTTTCGGATTTTAGTTTTACTAAATCTTGACCTTTAATAGATTCAACAAAGATATTGTTGATTGTGAATTTCTGTTTCGGGATTTTAATTTTACAAAATTCTCGTCGTTTAACATAAATTACTCAATTGTTGGATTTTAGTTTTGACTAAAATTCATAGCGATAAATAAGGTACCGAACAAAATTATGATATGTCTATGGAAAAAAATCGGGCCTATAATTATGTTTCAGGATTTTAATCCTGTTGTTCAACAAAATTTATTTGATTTATTGTTCATAATATAAATCGTTTAGAGGTAACAACATTGTTACAAATTTTGTTTTAGAATTTTAATTTCTAATTAAATTTTGTTGTTTAACAGAAACAAATGGTACAATAAACTGAATTAACTTTCAATTTATTGTTGGAATATTTACAAATTATGGTTACATGTTTTAAACGAAACAATGGTAACCCCACTGATTCACCTAACTCGTGATTTGAAATGTTGATTCATATTTTGACTTTGAATGAAATTCAACGATGTCAATGTTTGTGAGCCACAACGAGAAGCATGTGAAATTCATGGATATAATTTCAAGACATAAGATGTTATAATTAATCATGTTGAATATGATCAAATATAGGATGATTCTTCTATTCATAGAGAGGATGAGATAGACATTGTTGTCATTAAAGCTTGAAATCATTCTAAGTTTCTATGTCGGAATTACATCTTGAATGGATTGTCAGATACACCATATTATGAATGACATTTAGCCATGTCCGGAGTTGTCATAAAACATGTGAAGGAAGCTATTTTATAATCAAATTACCTTTAAATAAGGTAACTTACAAGAAAATAGGTGAAACATCATATGAGTTATGAAAATGTAAAAAAAAAATTCCTACAATTACATCAAAGTGTGGGGTGCCTTGTATAAGTATAATGGTAAATCGAGACACATACGTCGTCGACATAATATCAGTAAACAATTGATCTCAACTAGAGTTATCTATATTGATTTTGTAAGATCAAAAAATAACATTGTGGATCCGTTAAACGATGAGTTGAATCGAGATCAAACTGATAAACATCGAAAGGAATGTGACTAAAGCCTATTAATATTTAAGGCGCCATGAGAAGGAAAACCCAACCTAGTTGATTGGAGATTCCAATATCTAGGTTAAATGGGACAACCTACTTGCATAGACCTTGTGAGGTCATTTTAGGGGTCTTTATCCCAAGTTCATTAATATGATGAAAACAGTGACTAAAATGTGGAAAAGGTTAAGCAATGCTTTTAATGATCACTATGTGTTTGGGTAAGTCGAACAACATAAGTCACCTATGTGAGAGTGAAATGGAGCCGCTTCAAAGAGACTATCGGGGAATAGTTCTCTAAACTCTTGCATAACTAGGAGATGTAACATCCCAAAATACGGGTTACTGATTAAATTATAAAACTTCAGAGTTTGGTGATCGAAGTAGGATATTTGAATAGTTTAATGATTTGTTCAGAAATATTTCCTGAAAGTTATTAGTAATTATTAAAGGAATTAAAGGGCAAAATGGTCATTTAACCATTAAATGAATTAAAATGGGATATATACGGGGGAATGGATAAGAAGAAATATCTAGAGATTTTCTTATTCTTCTCATTTGTTCTTCCATACGAGAGAGAGACATCAAAGGTGAGTTTTCTATTTTGTTAATTAATTGTTGATTTTAAGGTTAGGTTTTGATCATTAGATGATAACTAAGCTTAAGGAAAGCTTAAGTTGTCTTATAATCAAAAGATGAAGAAGTTATAAGAGATTTAAGAAAACGAGTTTTTATATGAAATCATGGAAAAGAGTTGATAAGTTAAATTTGACTTGTCATCATGCTAATTAAGGAATATGAAGTGTTAGAATTGTATTTAGAACATATTGAAATTTGAGTATGATTCTTGAATTACATATGAAGAATAGGATTTTGAAGTTATAGATGATTTTCATGGATATAAGTTGGTTTAAGTAATGGTAGTTGAGTTTAATGATATGATAGGGGGTTTAAAATAGAAGAATTAAGTGAAGAATTGATGATTTTCGGGCTTAAAGTACAATTTCTGGGCAGAGGGAACATATACCTATGAAGGGTTCCCCTTCTTGAACGAAAAAAATTCCAGTATGTTCAGGGGGTATCGATTCCCCCAGGAAAAATGAAGTTTGGTTCAATAATCTGGCTTAAGATGTTAACATCAAGTTTAAGGTTTAGGCTTCCGATAGTTGTTTTGAAATGTTATATTTATGTAGATATTGAGCCTAAACAAGCTTTGGAATAATCAAGGGATTATAATTGATTCAAATCAAACAAGGCTAAGGTGAGTGCAATTTTAATTGAACTTATATTATTGAACGAACATTGGCTTGCGATGAGCCAATGATGGAGTTACTATGGTAAGAAGTGACTCCTAAAATGTTATTTGATATGTGATTCTTATATGTACATAAATACATGATATGCATAAACATAAGATACATGTGATATGATATGATATACATGACTATATGCATATGTGATATATGCTATGAGATATGACCAATGTGAAATGAAATAAGCTATGTGAAATATGAAATGACATATGAATATGCAATACGTGATACATGTGATATGATATGAAATACATGGTTACACATACATGTGGTATGTGACAGAAGAGAAAGAACAAGTGATGAGAAATATATTCATAATAAATGCCCATAGTATATGATACGAAAGTTATAGGTATAGTTGGCATGCCAAGAGTCGAGGGTTACATATGTCTTATAAGACATATGATAGGTCCTACGGGACACAGATTACATCCTTCAGGATGACAGGTCATTCGGGACACAGATGGCATCCTTCGGGATGATAGGTCCTTCAGGACATTTGTACGAGCTGTGGTGACAGCATAAGTGTGCACAACCTCAGTGTACTCGCATACCTCTATTCTCAATAATATACATGGGCAATACAATTGCAAGATAAATTAAAGTGAAAGTGATACAAGAATGTAAGTTTCACATGTGCATGACATGATTTATATATATGTCATATTGAAATATATACATGCATATTGAAATGTTATGATTAAATGGTAAGAATGCATATTCGTGAAATTATTGTTACATGTTTATTTATTGCCTCACTAAGTCTATGACTTAGAGTGTAAGTGATTTACACGTAGGTACCAAGAAACGAGAATAGCAAGACTAGAAGTGGCAAGGACAGTATTATTACTAGAAGATCAGATCAGAAGTAATCGACAAAGTATGTATTTTGGTGTGTATAGAGTGTTGGCATGTAATAAGTCGTTAATTACGAGTACTCTGATGGAGTTTGTATTTTGTGGTCATTTTTATGTAAATTAACGTATTTTGCTTTAAACAAAGTTTTAAATTTCTCTGTTTTTCAAAAGAGTCAAACTTTGAAAAGTCAATGTGACACCTCGGACTTGTATTCGGGTCGGGTACGGGTTGGGGTGTTACAGGAGATGTCCACGGCTATATGGACATAACGATGAGAACCAAATTCTTGTCAGTGAGATATTTGTGTGATGTATGGCATCGCTTACACCAACGACAGGATAGTTCAAGGACATCACGCCTACATATCCTATGCAAATATCGAACGTAAAATCTATCACCATATCGAGTCAGTGTTTGAAATCATCAATTTTAGTCATATGAGGGATTGTTGGAAAAATAATGGTTTAATTGAATAAAATTGATACTATTTATAATAACTGGTGTCACTTGGTGAATAGACTTATTATAATAAGTCATGTCACTTGGTGAATATACTTAATTTTTAGTTGCATCCATTCAACTATACTTATTAGTTTTTCAACAATTCTTTTTATGAAATGTTTTAACTATTCATCAAAAGATCCTAACATTTTGATTCATATCCACTCACCTATAAATAAGTTAGTTGAGGCAAAATCTTATACACAACATAAGTTACAAGACACAACACACAAGTTACAAGACATAAGTTCAGAACTTTGGATTAGGAAAACACTTAGAAAATTAACTTCAAATTTGTTTTTTCCGGTGATAGAGAAAGGCAAGATTGTGTTCGACTAATCACTACGGTTGTGCTTACTGTTGTGATCATTTGTTGTTGTATCCTGAGAGATCAACGTCCAACATTACTCGAAACACCTAGGAGAGGACGATTACGTCTTTAGGAAATTGTTCATACATGTCTCAACAAATATCCTTCTTCGATTTATTTTACTCTATTCATCCAATTCAGTTTCTAAATATGAGTAAACCAATTTATTGCCTCTACTTTAAGCTTTATTTATTTTGCTTTGTTCAATTATATAATAATATTTATTATTATTATTATTATTTAATCTCAGGTAAACGTTTTTTCTAACATCTACTACTGGTAGTCATAATGCTAGATCAAATTATAATATATGCTATGCAAGTAAGTTGATTTTTATCTGTTTAATGGTATTTAAGATCTTTAATTTTATTTATAAAAGAGTAGCATAAATCCCGAATTATTTTTATATTTAATATAGTTTTTATATTAAAAAAATTAAAACGACCTTTTAATCTATAAAAATAATTGTTGACCAACTATTATATTAAATTATGCTGACATGATATATTAGCATATTATATATTGCCGTTTAATGTAGGATTAGAAGCTGACTTGACATTTTTACTCAATTTCCATTTTTATACCAATATGCATGTTGGTATAAACACCAATATCGATTTGGCTTTCTCTTTGGTATAATAATAACCTAGTTAATCCAATTAATGTTTTGGGTTAACTATTGACGACATGTTAATTTCGCTCTAAACAAACAAACCAAAAATAAATAAATAAAAATGGAAGCAAATGTGGTGGTTTCAAAGCGTCAAGTAGATCCCGTCATTGCCAAATACAAACTGGTATACCTTGTATACTAGAATCTGGCATCAACAAGAGCAAAGTAAAACAATGATTGGGATTATTTGGTAGGCCAATAAATGAAGCTGCCGACGTCGTAAAGCCAGTCTATATATCGTTTTCTATCTTTACGCATCGTGATATGGAATTGCATAACAAAAGGCTTTTTAAAGATACGGTTTGGTTGGTGCCAGACCAACAGATCTTCAGCTTGGTCAAATCTTTCCACTCCCACAAAACCATTTTTTTCCAATATTTGTTAGGCATCCGAGTATTGTAACAATGCATTTGGAAGCAGTGACCGATCTATGTATATTTTAAAGTAGATATGTGTATATTTTGAAATTTAAATTCTTTTATATTAATTATTTATTTTACTAATGATGTTTACCTTAAAATTTTATTTATGTCCATCTCATACAAAAAACTTATATTAATAATATATATATATATATTCTGAAAATATTTATGAATCTACTACTATTTTAAAGATTTTTTTTTTCAAGTTTAACATGAATGAAAAAGGGGTAGTTTCGATAGAGACATGGACAAAACTACTACTTAAATAATTTCCCAAAAAATGCAACTATTGAATATAAAAAAAATTAGCTGGCCTTATTCCAATATGTAATGGGGTAAGGAGAGGTAGGATAATAGGCTGCCCCCAACGTCAGGTTGAGAGCAGCTTCCATGGGAGACCTCCGAAAATTCGAACTATTGAATATAAAAAGATTTAGGAATTGATCCAATTCCTGGATTAAGAGAGAGAGAGAACAGTGGTAAATGAATAAATTGGGCCCCTTAAAATCTGGGTAAGAAAGATAAGGTTCCAGTTGAAGTGATGTCGCGAAAAACAAAGCCCAAATCAACCACTTTTAGAGGATATTTTCCTGTTTTTCTCGAGGGGAGAAAAAACAAACAGACAAAGCTTCACATTCCTTTCTAGAATTATAGTCTCTCTCTTCTTTGATCTTTTGGTATCCAGAGAGCAAAACGATCGGAGTGTTTATTCTCGAAGAAAATATAGACGCCTTCCCTAAACCCTAACCCTGATTATAATCCAATGCCGATTCATTTCATTCATGCTCGTCTTTTTCTTTTTTAAATACCACTCTCTGTTTTCGTAAATTTCGTATATTGTCATTTCAATTTCCTGTAGCTTTTTCTGTTTTTTTGCGATCGAAGAATTTAAACACTTAATCCGGAAATTACGTTTTTGCAATGGAAAGATTAGGACATACCATCCGTAAAGCAGTCTCGAAATCTACATGGAAACCTTTCCATGTCGCCCGCAACGGTATCCCATTATCCCATCTTTTCTTTGCTAGCTCAACAGTGCATCACCTTTAATATAAAATTAAAAAATAAATTATCGGTTTTATTATTATTTAAATAATAAAACTAATAAAAAATTATTTTTAACTAAAACATCAATATTTTTTAATATTTCCGATAAAATATCTAACAATAACAAAATCGGTAACGTTTTATCGGTTAATATACAATTAAAAAAAGTATTATCGGTTTTGTTATTATTTAAATAATAAAACTGATAAAAAAATTACCTAAAACATTATTATTTTTAACTAAAACATCAATATTTTTTAACATTTCCGGTAAAATATCCAACAATAACAAAATCGGTAGCGCTTTATCGGTTTTATTAACAAAACCGGTAAAACACCTAATAAAAATAAAATCGATAGAAATAATAATGTTTTCGATAATTTTTTATCGGTTTTATTATTTAAATAATAACAAAATCGATAATGTTTTTTTTAACCGTATATTATGACAGTCGCATATGATTATTTCCCACGACCTCATACTCTACGCCAAGGCAGACACTGAATAAGCAAACTTAATATCCTCAATCCTCTCCGATTATGATTTATACTCGGGCCACAAGGTAAACTCTCGCAAAACCCAAATCTATTTCTTCCCAAATACCGAACACGAAACAAGAGATGCCATATGCAAATCAATGGGATTTCAACAAGTTGACACTTGACACACTGGGAAAGTACCTGAGAGTCCCAGTCATACACCAACGCATCATATGCTCTGATTATGACTTCATCCTCGATAAAATACGCTCAAATCGGCGACAACTCTATAAATGGCAGGCCGCATAACGCTTGCTAAATCAGTATTGACGGTAATACCAACATACTTCATGCAAACTGCCAAGCTACCAAACCAAACCAAACCTGTGCAGAAATAGATAAAATCATAAGAAGGTTCATCTGGGGGAAATACCATTAGTTAACTGGAAAACATGCCAACCCTTGGCAAATGGCGGTCTCGGTTTCCATCAATCACTAGAACATAACAGAGCTTTCATCCTCAAAATCGCCTTTGCAATCGTAGCACAACCCATTGATTCACATGTTCCATCAAAATAATGCTGAAATACACGTGTCTACAACCTATTTTTCTCTCCATCTAAGCTTCCCGAAGGCAGAGAGGTTTCTCTCTGACTCGGTTCCTTGTTTTGCTCTCGGCCATTGCTATTGCCAAATTATTAAGTTCACGTTCACAACAAATCTCCCAAATAAAATTAAAAAATAGAAAAAGATCGTTTTCTTTTCTTCCCAAACCCTAAATCTTACCCGATTAAATCTCGTTTCTTTATCGTTTCTTTATTCATGGTTATCCCCAAATTTCATCACTTTTGATATCCCCAATCATTTACCATACCCTCTTGCTCCATCTCTAAATTTTATGTCATGGGTCATCAACAGCATGATCTTTCACCGATTCTAACTCAGAAACCTTCGAATCCCTACGATCTCATAAACCGGTACTCGGTATGGCTCGAAATCCGTCTCTTCTACGTAAGGATCGCGCCGTGCGTTGTCGATAGCGTCCCCGACCACCTCACCCTCTTCCACCTCCGACGCGAGATCGGTGTCTCCCTCGAAATCAATGGCTCTCGTGTCCCGGCCTCTGATTCCGCCGCCCTTACCCTTCGGCGCGATCGTCTCAACCGGGAAGCGTTAGAGGTCACTTATTTGAGCACCGATAGCGTCCGCGTCACGGGCGGGTTTGAATTCGAGGCGTACGAGGATGAGAAGAAGGTGTTGTTGTGTGGGTCGTTGGAAAGGATGGAAGGAGAGTGGAGCATGGACTGTTATCTGGCGGCAGTTGCTACGGAGCCTGGGAATTCGGCTTTTTTTCAGCCCAAGATGGGTGTTTCAGCGCCGGGGATTGAAGTTTATATCGCGGGCTGCTGTTCTGGTACGCCTGTGATATTGACCAAGAATATACTTGTGAGCCCTAAGAAGAATGGCGTGCCCAGACTTAAATGGATGTTGGACGCAATTCCTGAGGATGAGGAGCTCGGGAAAGGGGATGATAAGGGGGGGAAGGGGTTGATTAGACAGCGGAAAATGAAGGTAAATTATAATTTGTTTTAATGTCAAATTTTAAAATTTGATCGCTATTCATAATATAGATGTAAATTCAAGCATGGTAGAAGAAGATTGTCATTGCGTGAGAAGTGTTGATTGTTTAAAAAGGTTACTTCTGGTCTTAGCGTACGAAGATAATTTATTGATTATAATTCGATTATGTAAAATGCCATGTTTGTGTTGTCTATATTTGATGGAAAGACTATCTTCATTCCATATGGAAGGCACCAGGTATATATGTATCCAGATGGTTGTAGGGGTGTAACTATGTTCTACCTGTTTTCTTTGTTGTTGTTATGAGGATTGGATCCTTGGGGCCGTTTATCAGAGTGATTTTGGGTATTGTCAGCTGTTTTGAGTTCAACTTTTAGGGTGAAAATATGATCATGTCGAGTTTTGTAGGAATAGTTTGTTCTGATTTCTGTACTTTCCCATCCAAATTTGTCTCCTGGACTCACTTTTAGGGTGAAAACATTATCTTGTCAAATTCTGCTGGCATAAGAACAACTGTTACATCTCATGACGACACAGCTCTGTAAATGACAATTGGAATAATGAAATGTGCTTGTTTAGTGCGTTCAAGAAAATTCACACAAGCTTCTATTTTATTTTTCTCTTGCAAGCCAAATTGTTTATAATTCGATGTCTTGTTATCACTTTTTTTACTAGAAGGTAAAATAATCATTATGGTGCTGTACAGGTTATAGATGCTGAAGTTGAAAATTATGTTTCTGATGGGAAAATTGGACATAGTTACCATGCTGAAGAAATGTATGCTGGTGAGGATGGCCAACTTTCATGGTTTAATGCCGGTGTTAGAGTTGGTGTTGGAATTGGCCTTGGAGTGTGCCTTGGGGTTGGAGTCGGAGTTGGACTGCTAATGCGATCGTATCAAGCAACTACACGGAATATCAGGAGGAGGTTTTTCTAAGATGGATCTCTTCACCTATCGGTGCGATATGTTTTATATATAAAGGAGAAGGATATATTCCAGGATTTTGATAGCAGTCTGGAAAATATCAAGTTTGCTGGCCAGAAACTAACGAAAAGCTCCACAATAGCAACTCAAAACTTATAAATGTGAGGTACTGATGGGTTCTGGTAAATTGATGGAACTTATTTGCTTAGCTTTTTCAGATATGAAATTGCTCGAGAATCTGCTAACAGCTATAGTATATACATACCTAGACTAAAGATTGTAAATGTATCGTTTTTTTAAGTATACCTTGAGGCTGCTGACGTTTATGTACTTGTTCAGCAGATGGTTTGGTGCGAGGCTTTCAGTTGTCATCCACGAAACACTATCTAGGTTATCTATATCCTGTAGAAATTTGGATTTGGATGGTCTGTGAGACGGTCATATGCTTGTTGTCATTGTAGGTATTATAGAAGGTCTATGTTATGTGTAAAGTTTCAGCAATTCTTGGATTCAATTTATGAGTTGCTAGCTTGTGAGCTGTCTGCTGCTTTCTGAGAAGTAAATAAAGCATATTTTTTAGCCCATTTTATATAAACATTGATTAAAGATAAAAGACTTGATCGAGCCATGTTTGCTTCAATAAGTAGGGGATGTTTGTTATTAATTCCTACTTTTTGATAATATATGCACAAAAGAAAATTTGGAAGCCCTTCACGATCTCTATTACCTTGGGTGATCAAACAGGGGGAAAACCGTTCCAGTTAAACTTGGGGAAAAATACAATTTAATTTCTGCATTATAGACCTGAGTAGTTTAATTATTGCACAATCTTCTAAATGCTCTTTTTTTATATAAAAAAATTCAGTTAAAGCTGTTGTGGTTAACCGAAAGTTTATCAAATTAAAATTTGATTTTTTTTTATAAAAATTATGCATTGAATTTCTCTTTAATGAAGAGGAGTTTATTAAAATGAAGAAAACAATCTTGAATCGTTATGTAAACGTATTCGAGATTCAGAATCCCCAAGGGCAAACACATAAGCCACTTGCAAAAAGAGCATTTAGAATCTAATGTCAAAAATTCATAGCATAGTCTAGTACAAATCTAATGCGATAGGTTGACTTAATTTTTTTAAAATAATTTGATGATTTAAAATCTTTTTTAATCGTTTATAATGCATACATCTTATAGACGTAATTACTTGAATTAATAACTTAAGAGAGAACAATACTCTTTTAAAGTATATATATATTTTTTAAGTTTGAAAAAGGAATAGTAATTAAAATAACAATACAAATGAAAGAGGCCACTTGAAACGAAACAAAGGAAAATTAGAAACACCCAAATCTTCCCTGAAGGAGAAAGCTTTAAACGAGTGATGTTCAACCGTAGGAGGGAAATTCCTGTAAGGATCTAAGGAGCTACAACTAACAACCACGATAACACGAGATGCTTATGCAGTCCATTTCCCGAAACTTTGGCCCCGCCAAATCCCCAAAATTACACCCGTAAAACCTATCCACTAACCTCTAACCCCCAAATCACAATAGGATTAGGACTGTAAATAAGACGAGACAGATAACGAATTACTCTAGATCAGTTCGATCAAGGTTCGATAAATATTCGGATTGAGTGGACTCGGCTCGAATTCTTAACGAGCCGAAACGAACTATTCGATATTCGACTTGAAAAACTCGTTAGCAGCTCGAAAATATAATATATTAAGATTTATTTTTTTAAAATAAATTATTAATAATATTAATATTTATGTATCGATTTTTTTTAAAAAATACAGTAAGATTTTCATGTATTTAAGTTCATGTATTTAAGGTTAATGTTCGAGTTTGAGTTTAAGACTTTAATCGAGTTAAGTTTAAGAATTTTTTTTTTCATTTCTAGCATTTTCGAGCTGCTCACGAACTTTAAGTCAGGATTTAGAGTTCGAGTCGAACTTGAAAATTTTAAACTCGTGAGTTTTCAAGTCAAGTCGAGCTTCATTTCAAAGTTTTCGAGTCGAGTCGATTTCAGTAATACTCGAGCTCGACTCGGCTCGTTTACACCCCCTTAGGATGGACATCACCTCCAACGCTACGACCTCGTCTATGCTCAGAGCCACTCCGGAATGTGTCACCGCAACAACCCTGCGCCTCTCCCTCTGGTCGTTTCCCTCAACTGTGTCGAAGCACTAATAATAACTTACTCTCTTATCTACTCTGGGTTGAAGCTTTGTGATAATTGTTTCAGAATTTGTCATCGGAGTGCATCTCAAAATGAACACTGCCACAAATAGCTTAAGCAATTTTTTTTTATTGAACTATGAAAGAGTGAAGCACAATATATAACTGCATTGCAAATTCCTGATGTAAAGATCTTAAAGTTATAGTCTCTTGTAACATATTATTCAGTTGTATCTTATTAGGTAAACTGAAGGAGGATAACGGATCTGTTGCAAAATGAGCTTCATTAATGTTTTTAGTGGTATATATGCATGCCTTATGTTGTGTACAAGGTCTGTTAATTCAAAGGCACACCTTTTGGGTTTTACTAGTTAGCGATTTATTTGTTTGCCTGTCATTCTGTTAGATTGATTTTCCATCAGAATGAAATTCCCTCTGAATATTGTTTTCACAGGAGAATGGAAAAGTAAGTTGGTCTTCTGTAACATTCCCACCAGCTGTCCGTAGAATGGATACGCTTAATGATTTACTAGCTGTAAGTGACCTTATATCGTTTCACTGTGATTTAACAAATGAAACCATTCAGATTATCAACGATGAATGTTTGCAGCATATTAAACCTGGTACATTTGCTTTCAGTTTTTGTTTCAGAAATTTATGATTCCTTCTCTTTTCCTTTGTATGAATTCGTTTCCTTTTGGGATAATTGCCTTTAGGTGCTTTTCTTGTGAATACGGGTAGCAGTCAGCTCTTGGATGATTGTGCATTGAAGCAGCTTCTGATTGATGGCACTTTAGCTGGTTGTGCCCTGGATGGTGTTGAAGGGCCTCAGTGGATGGAAGCTTGGGTATGATAAAATGTCTTATGCTATGAATTTAGGTTTTCCTGTGCTATGTTGTTTCCATAGGAAGGTAGTGGTTACTTAAAAATGTGTGCATAGGCCAAATTGGTTTTTGTGCTTTGGAACAGTGAAAAGCTATTTGCGCTTGTTGTCAGGTTACAAGGCCAGCCCTCTAAATGAGATCATCTTTGCAATAGGTTTTTGTTTCTGTTCTGAGATATACCCGATTCCTTCCATTTGCCATAATCTGTCATTTAAGTAGACTTCTGTTCCAGTACATGCAAATTCCAAGCGTGTAGTTGGTTATGGTTATATTACAATTGGTTGGAAAGGGCATTAGAGAGGGAGTGGAAGTGTGGGGAGTGATAGAGAATGCTCAGATGAATCTTTTATAGTTCTGCTTCTCTTTCTCTCCTTTACCATCTTCATCTAAGATAAAAGAGTATTTTTCAGTTTGTGATTTGAAGATTCAATTTCAACTGTGTTGAGGAAGTATATTTTAATTTTATATTGCACAACTAAGATTACTGAAGATGTAACTAATCAAATTAGCATAACATCTTTACTTCAGTTGAAGGAGATGCCCAATGTATTGATACTTCCTCGAAGTGCTGATTATAGTGAAGAAGCGTGGATGGAGATAAGGGAGAAGGCTATTTCTATGTTACAAACATTCTTTTGTGATGGGTTTATACCAAAGGATGCAGTTTCTGATGAGGATGAGGAAGAAAGTGAAATAGTTGATGAAAAAGGACAGTTTAGCATACAAGAGAAGGAAAGTGCTTTGCAGGGATGTGGTGAACAATTGATTGATGATATTCAACAAAGTCCTGAAAGTTCCCGTAAAAAGGATACCAACCAATCTAAGGATTATCCTAATCAAAACCAGCACAGTTCCTTGTCAAATGATAATTTCTTTTGTGGTGGTTGTGCCTAGATACCATGTCAAATGTAACTAAAAGAGATCCTGCAGCACAGTTCCTTGTTGTCTACAGAAACATGGTTTGTTGAGAGGAATTTATCTTTTTTCCAGTTGAAAGTTTTATGCAATTTTTCCAGGACACTGTTGGTCTGCGTTCTTTTGCTGCTGGTGGGAAGTTGCTGCAGGAAACTTTACATAAATTTAGGGAGTGTCTTTCTAAGCTTGACTTCACTAAAAATCTTGATCTATCTTTTGATCGATTCTTAGCTCAAAAACCTAAGTGAATTGGTTTCATAAATTTGTTGTAAATAGTCTTTATATTTTTAAGGTCCCCGTGCAATTAATTTTTTTTGGGGGGTGAAATTCTCTAATTTATTCTACTGTAGTTGGTTTATGTTTTCTTTGAATTGGTGCTATGTAATATTTCTCAGTAATTCTTCTAACCTTGCTACCAATACCAGAGTAGTTATGCTGTAGCTTTATTTTTGGTCCCCAAAAGAGCATACTTGTAATTCTGTTGCAGTTCCCTTTAAATACAAAGTTGTAAGATCAAAAGCCACATCTTACCTGAAGAAAATAGACATTTCAAAAGGCAAAAAAATAGATAGATTCGGTGTCGATATATCTCAAAGAACGTTGCATCTTTGAGATACTAATTAAGTATGCTACCTGAGGCAGTTGTGCAGTGAGAATTCTTTATTTCTAATCCATTCCAAGTTTCTGCTTTTGATAAAGTTAAATTTTAATGCTCCACATTCTCATGTCAGATTAATAGAAGAATGGAATTCGTCTTTGCTAGTCACAGCTTTGATGTTTGGGAGAGTTGGACAGTGCAAGGTCCTTTAGAGGAATGTAGGCTGGTCAATTGCAGAAATCCTTCAGTATCTTCCTATCATTTCTGTAATCTTCAATCATTGTGCTGTCAGTTACGTATTGGGTGGCATCTATGAATCCTGCTGGGTTTTTAGTTTTAATTATTCGGAGCATTTGAGAAGGATTCCCAAAGTGGCCAGGCATCTGTGTACTGACTATAGCATATGATTGCCTTAATCATTAGCTATATCCCGCATTTGAAAGTGAGAGTCATATACCGTACACACACACATTCAACGCATTGTATTACACACACACAACACATTGTATCATTTAATAAGGGAAAAAAGAAGATATTTACATTTGAATGTCTTTCCATAGGTTGTTCTCCTTGTTATCTTCTTTCATTTTGATTTGGCTCCTTCACTTGAAATGGCAGGCAGTTTTGGATGTACGCATAGAGATTCTGGTAGCTGTGGGGGAGGATGATGGGATAACTCGGTGGCTCGATTAGGATGTCAACAGAATTAGGAGGCTAACTTTTCTATTGCCCACTTTCTATCTTTCCTTGTTTTGCTTAATCTTCCGAGGTTTTATTTCCCACAAATTCTCCAGGACAGACTGTAAAGCTTTCTATACTAATTTATTTCTTCTTTATTTTATCTTATTTATTTGTTTTCGGGTGGGGGAAGCATCAGCAGCATTGAAAATATTATTTATTTGGTGCAAGATAAAACTAAAATCTACGAGAAATAGATCAGAAATGAAGATTGAATAAATTGAGAAAGAGATAGCAGCATCACGGGGAAGAAGACTCGAGAGAATTTCATCCCAAACATTCCATAACCATCCCAAGGCAAAGGGAAGGATTTTAACACCAAATTCAAAACAATGACGTCTAAGCATTAAACCTTAAAACGACACCGTTGTACAAAATGAAAAACGGCACGTATCCCTGAACAAACCCGGCATAAACGAACGTGCGGGTGGGGGTTGCAAAATCCAGTTCTAAAGCAGGTAAAGAAATGAACCGTGAAGTCTTTCACATCTGGTATATGACACATTATTCTCTATATTTTGCTTTTCTTTTTAGTTCTTACCCTAATTTTGTTTCAACTGGAGCAACTAGAAAGTTCAACTTGGTTCAATCCTTCAGTTTGTTAAGAACTTGCTTAGAAGAATACACCAGACAGAGAAAACAAAAGAAAAAACAAAGGGGCAATTGCAACCAAAATGCCAATTTTAAGTGTGATAATGATCATTTTAAATACAGTGGGCCAGAGAAATCCCTCCAGAAATAAGAACATCAAACCCGTAATCACTTCTCGGAGAGAAACAATCCATTGGGAATAAGCCAAAACCACAACTAAGAGCCATTACCTATACTGAAAACCCATATCTAGCTCGTGACCATAAATCCCTTGGCCTTGGCTACGCCCGGATGCACCAAAAGGGCTAATCTGCTTTGACTTTGATCTGAGTTCCATCTCAATAAGCCTCTGCAATGCCTCCGGATGATGACTCCCACTGCCAACGTCATGACCTGGAATAATAAACAGACAATAATGTACATAATACAAGCTACCCACAATAGACTGCAGACAATTTCTGTTCGTTTTTTCAACAGAATTGGGGGATCCTGGATGAAGTAAACTTTTTGTCAAGTGCTAAAAGTTTAGACGTGGTAAGATCGAACTTCTTATATTACCTTATGCCTAAAAACATTAGGCAACATTTACTGTAGGCTTTTCCGAGAATAAAATGGGTTAGGTTTTCCAAATTTGAAATTGGCAAGGATGTGAAAGAAACAAGACATTAAATGATTACCCGGAGGCATCTCAGGACCAGCAAAGTTGGGTTGGTGCTGCCGGTGACCATGCCCCAATGGAAAACCATGCATCGGATTTAATTCTGGTAGCATACCAGTCATCCCATTATTTGAATGAGGTGGCAGCTGTGCAACACCAGGAAATCCTCGTTGCAGATTCGGTGGAGGGAGGTTTTCAGGCATCTGCATTTGCTGTAACATAGTATGATGTATTGGAGGATCAAATCCCGTTAGTCCACTGCTAGGGTGATGGACAGGACGAAGCATAGTTGCAGGAAATTGATGATTTAGTGGGGCATCATGATGGATGATGCCTTGTGGAGCCATGAACTTCATCTGAGAACCGATGTTAGAAGGATGTGAATCTAATGAATGAAACAAAGGACCTCCATGATTCAACTGAGGATGAATGTGTGGAGAAGACGCATGAATATTTTGGTTACGAAATGGAATATCTGGCTCCTTCATATCATAGGGCCCGGGAAGAAAAGGTGGACCTTCTTTCCCTCCTTCAACAAGTCTGTCATCCTGGAAGACGGCCTTTAAAGCTGCTAGTTTCTCAGCTACACCATTAGATGTATCTTGGGAGGGAAATAACTTTGCTTTTACACTACCAGTCAGGAAATTCTGGAGTTCCACGGGTTTACTGACACCAAGCAAATCATCCTCTTTGGGAAGCCCAATTTCAGATGATCCGTCAAAGCCACCAAGTTTAGATCCTAATCCAGCTCGGAGATGTGACGAATCCACTGCAGATGGATCACCATTAAAGCCTAACAAATGCCCTTCAATTCCATGAGATTTCATTTGTTCTATTTGAGTAAATGGGAAAACATTTTTTTCAAAATTAGTTCTGTTTGACCCAATGTTATCAGTGGAAGGAAGGAGACTATCATCTGCGACATTAAGGGGAAGCCTGTTAGATTCGAATACATCAACTCTTGCAGACTCTATTGAACCCCTCTGAACAGAAGGTGGTGCTCCAACTGATTGCAGTTCCTTCATGAAAGCACTTCCAAAAAGTGCTTCAAGAGTTAGACTCTTCCCTGAACCAGAAGCATTTTCTGCATTTGTGTCTATCGAATGACAAGGTGCCATGTCACCAGTCGGTGTTTCAGTAGCTTGCACCCTTTCTGAAGATCTGATGTCATGATTGGCAGATGATACTATAGTGTTCGTACTGGTTTTATTTTGTAATAATGAAAGAAGGTGCTGGGATGCATGATTGTTGACATTAACTTCTTGCTTCTCACATTCGGCATCAGGAATTTTCCATCTTTCAACAGGAGGCGAACTCGGATTATTTTCAGTGCTTTCCGACAGAATTGACTTTTCAAGATCCTCACATGTAAGTACTGCTGGAACCACTGCTGAGTTATTGACATCATTAATATTCCATGATTGCTCAGAGTTCACAACTCCTGTAGACGTCAAAATTGATCTAACATGCCTGTCCCCAAGTTCACAGATTTGAAATGGAACATGCTTAGTAACCATCCTATCATTAGAACTACCTTTCTCACTACCCTGAATTAATGAGAGCAAGTCTTTTGGCCTGTGAGGAGAGAGATCATCCATTGATTTCTTCTCTGCGAAGACAAGATCAAAACAAGAATATTAGATCCTAGTTTTTACTTGAGAACTAATCAGATTCACTTAAAGCCAGATTACATGTAAAAAACACCAACAAACCTTCATCAAGAAACAAATGAGCAAACTTAGAAGAATGGGAACTGTCAAGGGACCATGTCTCATCAGCATTGCTATCATTAGGCTGAAGATCAAGAGATATCAAAGGTCGTTAAATATTTCATCAAAGAAAACTAGAAGTGAAGGGTTTAAAATAAAGTTTCTAAAGAAACTACATGTAAATAAGATGTATAGGTCATTGATCAACCTAGTTTAAGTTACATTAAGGCTCAAGCAAGGGAATTAGAAATGAACATTCAACTGAAATAATTCAATGTTGATGTCTTCTATTTATGTGTTCGAATTTGAATGTGTCTCCCAAAACCAAAACAGTACCTCAGTGAAATTAGTTGAGCCACCTCCATCTGCTATTACAGCACTGCCAAAAATCTTGTTTAGGATTGAAGTTGAACCACCTTGGCTGGTTTCAGTCAACATTTTATCTGCTAGCAGCTTCTTGGAATCAAGTTCAGTAACTCCAATGTTTTCTGGGGGTGTAAAAACTTCTGAAAGACTAGAACTCTTGTATATATGAGAATCCTTGCTTATTGTCTCATTAAGTTTATCTAAAGCTGATGAGAAATTCAGAGCCTTTGCACTCTTATTATTGTCCAAAAGGTGAATGTTTTTACTTTCAAGCCTCTGCTCACTTGAAGTTTCCTCTTCACGCTGTTTAGACTGTTTGGCTGGAAGATCATCGGATATCCCATTAAAGAGAAGGCTACCTTTGGACTCCGAAAGGTGTCCCTCAATCTCAGAACTCCCAACCTATAGAAGCATAACAGAACATATATTGCTAATCAAGTAACAGCAAAGAACGTATGTGATAAATATGAAACACATCAGTCAGTATAATTGAAACATGTTTTTTCCTAACAAAATCATCTGTGTTACAAATATGAGAAGTACAACTACTGAATGAAAACCACATGCAAGCTCTGTCCAATCAGTATATTAACATATAGGCCAAAACAAGGAACAGAAAAATAACGTCACTTCAAAGTAGAGCACAATGCAACCTTTGTCAAATCTATACTTCCATTAAGTGACTAGAAAAAATAAATCATCTCTGTTATGTCTCAGTTATGCATGTGTACCGTTGCTGTCATACAGACATCTACTAAGTATAAAGCAACAAGTCTTTTCCAGTCAAATCCAAATTAATAGGGAAAATGTCCCAAAAATTCCCACTAATTTTAGTTATATATGGTCAATTTCATGTGCTGATCTCAAGTGATAAATTTGTCTCTCCCCATTCCAACCAAAATAATGGAAAATTCAAAATTGCCTCTATATCTTCAACCGATTCCCAAGTTTATTCCTGTTATGTTATAACTAGGGAAGCTGCCAGTACATGAAGATCAAATAGTTGATTCGATGTTGCAATTAAAGATCAAGTGATAGCAAAAAAGACGAAAACTTTGAAAACCAATTATTGACACTTACAATCAAAATTACATGCCAAAAGGTAAAAAGAGAACATAATAGGTGTTTTAAATTCCGAAAACCAAAGTGATACTTACCTGGGAAGAACGGGGGTGCATTGAAGTTTTTGTTCCAAAGTTCTTCTCCAAACCTGTACTTGCAAAACCAGGTGGTACAAGTGGTCTGGAAGCAGGAGTTTGTATGGGAAGAGACGATTTTTCAGAAACAATATTTGATGCCAGAATAGGTTCATCTGATTCCATGCTTCTGTTTGCAGGTCCATCTTTGGAGTCCACTAGCAATTCAGAAATATCAAAGTCATCTTTACGTCTTTCTGGATTAATCTTCTTCTCCTGGGATGCCTTTCGTTGTTCCTTCCTCCATGACTCAAAGGAAGCTAAGAGGGAAAGTCATAATGCTTTAGCTTTTATTATTTGAAAACAAAACCAGAGAAGTGGTAGAAGATAAAACACGTACAAAATAAACTACAATCAGCAGAGTTCTCCAGAACAGAGAGAACCTACCTCTTCTTTTTCTTTCCTCTTCTGCCCTATCTTCACTAGTGTACTCGGCGGAGCCAAATGTTTCATCATTAAACGAGTCATTAGTTTCCCTCCTTGAATGAGGTACAGCCTGGAAAAATATCAGCACATAAATAACATCTATTAAAATCATATTATAATTGCTACTGGATCATCTTACAATTCCAGGCAGATATTATTTAAGCAGAATACTTGAGATATATTTTAATGCTAAATTGAAAGAAACAGCCATCAAGATACCAGTCTCAATATTGTCTGCAAATGATAACAAAGACAAACAAGTACCTTATAAGGGCGGGGTGGATGGTATGGCTCATTACTTCTATTCAAATGGTATTGATCATTAGCTCGAAACTTTGGTGCAGAAGCTCCTGCTGTAAATCCAGATGGTCGAGGAAAAGAACCACTCCCCAGAAGCCCATCATGCTCAGGACCTTGCCAAGAACGCCGAGATTGACTACCATGGCGTCGTCCATGATCTATATACCATTAGAATCATTCAATTTCTAATGTAATAGAATTTATTGATTCTGTAAGCAATACATAAATGAAGTGGATAAAAACCCCAACTACAAGAATAGTTTTACCAAGCAACGTTGAGGTTGAGGCGATAGAGTGAATCACCACATGTATTAACAGAAAATGAAATGCAAAGTAGTCCATATACACAGTAAACACAAAATAGTACTGTTGATAGAACAAAAGAACTATAAACATTACCAGAGTCCAAATCAGATTGGGTATCACTGTCTCTATCACTCTTTCCACTAGAGCGACTGTCCCACCGTCCATGAAGACCCCGGGAATAATTAACCGATTCCCCTCTTGTAGGTGGTGATGAACTATATTCATTACGCCTGTAACCTGAGAAGGTGCCAGGAATTCTTTGCCGATCTTGTGATGTATCCTCAAAGTCACTGTTCGAACCACAAAATAACCAATGAATACTAAAAAGATCTAAGTTCGCCTTCTTCATCTTCATAATTAAATGAAGTCCATAATCCATGACCACAATCTCACCTCAAAATTGATTTATCGAATCCTGGGGGTAACTTTTTGCAAACATCCAGCTCACTCAATGATAGCAAAAATTCTCTGGTATATGAAATTCTATATTTCCTGAATCATTAACGAACAAATTGAATATCAGTGTCAATCAACCGAAAACATATGCAAAACATTAAACAAAAATTAATTATTCAGTAGAAAAAGTTATTACTTTCGAAATTCCTTGCTGGCATCGACAGGCGGACCTAATGAAGGTTGTTCTTCATTTTTTAAGCTCATTTCTACACAAATTCAAAGATGAGTATATACAGAATACTCTTTAAAACAGTTTAGCTCTAGCTGCCTCTCCAAGAAACTCACTGCTCAAGAACTCAAAATTTTGAATCTGCTAATCAATTCCCATACATCTTATCCCAAATGCTCCATAATCACAGCCTCGCCAAATCCAAAGTAAAAATAAAAATAAAAAATCAGCTAGTTTAAATGAAGATAAAGCTGATATTAAGCTACACCATTCTTTTATCAAAATAAATCTACAAATAAAACCCCCAAATACTTAAAACAAAATATTACAATATCACGGCCACCAGAACTTCTCTCCAGTAATTCCCGAGATCAAACACGATCAATCTTTTCGATCTGGATCAACAGGATATTCACGCAAAAGTCAGCACATCGTGAATATACATATCATTCCAAACATCGAACCCAATTAAAGCTCCTAACTAAAACCGAAATGAGAAATTATAGGGTTTTGTGCTAAGCTACAGGAGAAAGCTGGGATTTTGTTCTTCGCGTCGAAAATTTTAAAATTGAAGTCGAGCTACCTGGATCGAAGGAAGTGTGTGAGTGGAGAGAGCGCGAAAAAATCAGGGTTTGGATCTGTAAATTTCTCCTTTTTAGTTTTTTTTCCTATCCTTTTTCTTTTCAATTGATCGACGGAAAAGGAGAGAAAGCAATTTGCGTGTTTTTTGGGATGAAGAGAGAAAGTTTTGACTTTTGGGAGAGATCAGTGACCGGCAATGCTTCTCTCTCTCTCTCTCTGGCAATTTACTAAGCTAATACAAAACAAACGAACAAAATTAACGTAATCTCGTGATCTACACGCTCCAACTTCTTCACTGTATCATCTCACAAACAAGTAGTTTAGCTTACCGGTTATGGCGCGTGGAGAGATAAACTTATAAAAATGAAATTTATAACTAAAACATCATATGGATCGTGTTTTATATTAATCAGTTTTTGTTATTCTCAGGTATTAAAAATAAGTTTTTAGTATAAAAAATCAATTTATAAATTGTGTTTAATAGAATATAGGTATTTTAAATTTTCTAATATATGCTAAACCTATATTCCTAATATAAAATCTTGCTGTCAATTTTTTTTTTGTTGGACCTCAATGTCCTTCCATATTGCCACGTCGTTGATTGCTATGTTTTTTATTCCCCTCCTTAAAAGGCCAAACGCTAGGTTGATTGCTCGGTTTTGGTTGTTATAATCATTGTGCGACCATGCATCTTCTCTACATGCAAGAAGCTCTAGGTTGGTAGCTACTATTGTTATGCTTAAAAAGACATAAAAGGCATGTTTGTCGGAGCAAATGTAGCCCATGATGCAGAAAAAACCTGAACAAGAGGTTATATGCTATGTTATTTTATATTTATAATTCTTTTTAACGATTCAAAGTGATTATAATATAATATATTTATATTTTTTTAATTATTGACAATGTATATATCTTACATAAGTAGTTGATCGAACTCATAATCTCAATAGAAAACATCACTCACTTTAACTATGTTTTTTTGGTATATTTAACACGTATTTTGTATTTTATTTACGTTATATAAAAAATTATAAACATGTTTATAATTTTGAATAAAGTAACACCATAAGTCACTGAACAATGTTGGAATGACTGTTTAATAGTTTTTAAAAGTTTTGTGAGGAAAATGATCATTTTAGCGTAGTTTAATGACTTATGGTATATTTTATCCTATAATTATTTTTTGTGAGATTACAAAACGGAGAGTGGTAGTCGGGTCGAACGCGGGTATTAAAAACTGTAAGCGTAAGAGACCATTTATACATCGAAGAGACTAAAACCATAGCACAAACCCCTCCTATCGTCCTCTCTTTGGATTTGTGGATTCTTCATCAATACGACATGGCGTTTACGTGCATGGAAGCTGTTGTTGGTAAGCTTTTCTCCTCTTCTTTTTTCTTGTTTTTGTTTGAGCTCGAATCCATTTCTTCTGGTTGGTGAAATGAACTACGAAGCTCTTCTTTTTTATTTATATATAATTTTGAACAGATTAGTTAAAATATACTTTTTTCCCAGTTTCAATTAGTATCCATGCATATGAATGTGTTTTCTTGATTGACGGTGATTGAAAAAAATCTAGTTTTGAAATTAGCTTTTAGGCATCTTTCAAGTTTCTTTCTTTCTTTCTTCCTTTCTCTTCCCGTTTCACATCTATAAAAGATAAAGAAAATATCAAATATGTGGAAATGAGTTGCAGGTACTTCTAGAGATCTTGTTGGTGGAAACTGGAAACTGTTGGTTGAACTGAATATACCTTATTGGTTTTAGGGTCCAATGCTTTTTAAGATAAAGATTTTGAATCTCTGAATGTATGTATTTTTCTCTCTTTTGCATTTCACTGAAATTCAACTTGTTTGGGTTTCACTTTTTTATGTTTATTAAGGAATGTTTTGTGAAAAAGTACATGATACAGATTCTGGGACTGTTAATCACTCAGTTGTTAATGTTCTTAAAGAAAGTTTTGATCTTGATACTTGGAGTTTGTATGGTATGGTAACTATCAGTGTTCTGTTCTTTGTTTTCTCCCAGACTTACCCTCTATTATTTACAGGTTTTATGCTATTAATGTACCTCTTTGAAACTTATCTGGACTTCCGGCAACATGCTGCTCTCAAATTGCCAACTCTTCCGAAAACATTGCAGGGAGTAATCAGCCAAGAGAAATTTAAAAAGTCTCGAGCCTATTGTCTTGATAAGAGGTTGGTTTTGTTGTTTCTGTTGACCATTTACAGGAGTACATCATTAGGGACCAATCAAGCTTCTTTTTCACTTGATCCGATATTACCCTTAATGCATCTCTTTTACTTTCCAGCCATTTCCATTTTGTTCATGAGTTTGTGACAATCTTGATAGACGCTGCAATTTTATTCTTTGGCATATTGCCTTGGTTTTGGAAGGTGAGTTGTTTGGTGTTTAATTAGTGGATCCTTCTTTTTGTTGATTTTCACTATTATTTAATTGTTATTTATTGCAGAAATCTGGAAATTTCTTGCCTTTAGCTGGTCTAAACAAAGAGAATGAAATACTGCACACTCTTTCGTTTTTGGCTGGTGTTATGATATGGTCACAGGTTAATTCAAAATAATTCCTTTGACTTCTGGATTCATTATACAACCATCACATTGAATAAGATAGCATTGATCGTTTATTCTGTGATTTTATAATGCAGGTCACTGACCTACCTTTTTCTCTTTATTCAACTTTTGTGATTGAGGCCCGTCATGGTTTCAATAAAGTATGTATTCTTAATCACTAAACCTCTTTTCTATACCATTTTTCCATTGTTTCCTTTTTTTTTTGAAAAAAAAAATTCTGGGAACATTTGTTATTTTTAGATTACACTTATCTTTCTGTTCCTGACTATTTTCTCATCTCTTTGTCAGCAGACAATATGGTTGTTCATTAGGGACCTTATCAAAGGAATGTGTCTTGCTATTGTTCTTGGTCCACCCTTCGTTTCTGCTATTATTTGGATAGTACAGGTAAATTGTGCAAATTGCTGGTCCGTTGCTATAATAATCAGACAATTGTTATCTTAACAACAAGCCTTTATGATTTTATTCACTCTCTAATTTTTGATATTATGTCACCCTTCTCTCACCATGATGATTCTTAATTCTGAGATTGCAGGAAGGAGGTCCATATCTGGCTGTCTATCTTTGGTCATTTTTGTTTGTCCTTTCTCTTGTGATGATGACAATTTACCCTATTTTGATAGCTCCACTCTTTAACAATTTCACCCCTGTGAGTACTTCATAACCATCGTTTCATAGTTTCATTCAAGCTCCTTCTTTTCCCCAAGTCTTAATTTGTTTGTTTGTTTGTTCTTGGTACGGCACTGTGGGAAATAGCTTCCTGATGGAGAGCTCAGGCTTAAGATTGAGAAGCTTGCTTCCTCCCTCAATTTTCCTTTAAAGAAATTGTTTGTTGTTGATGGATCCACAAGATCAAGCCATAGCAATGTACGTGTCATCGGTTGGTTCACTCTGTTGTGTTTGTAAACGTTTTCATATTCCATCATTTAGGATTATGTTGTCTTTTTCTGCAAAACAATTTGTGTAAAGGTTTGAACTATAGTCTAATACTAATTACTTCTATCATCTTACTTTAAAGAGTCATGGCTGCTATGAGTGTGTGATATATACACACACTAGGAAAATTATTGTCATGAATTGTTTAATCTGGTGGATCATTGAGAATAAGCAAACTGTGTCTGTTTTCAGTTTGATACTATTTGTTACTTATTCACATTTAGACTGATTGTAGAAGTTGCTTTTCATCCCACTTATGATTTAATGTTTTCAACATCATGCAGGCCTATCTGTATGGATTCTTCAAGAACAAGCGTATTGTCCTTTATGACACATTGATTCAGAAGGTCTGGATCTAATACTAAGTAAAAGTTTCTTCACCTCTTGCGTGTTTGTCCTTTTCCTTAAGAATTTTTTATTGAACAAAGAATAGATGCAAAACATCTTTGTTTTTATTCAGTGGAAGAGTTGATACTATTGTCTGTGTGCATTCATCATCGTCTTCACTGTGAGGCACACAGGGCATCCTAGTAAAATGTATTAGGTCTTCATTTTAAACCTAGTAATGATGTTTTTCTATCAAAGCTATTTTCAGTGATTACAAAGTTAGTTGAAATCCCTGTCTTCTAATCTTTAGTTCAGAATCAATCAATTTTCAATCTTCTAACCTTATTTATTTATTCAACTATTGGGCATATGACAGTAACTTGTGCCTTTTTCATAATGCATATTTTACTTGCATAATAGGCACATTGTGTGCCAATCTCTGGAGGCTTTGAATTTGTCACAAATCTGGTCTAATGTTATGCTAGTAGATTTCTCTCTTAGCAAACAATCTTATTGCTTATATAGGAACTTGTACATAAGTTCATTCTATTTATCTTGTTTTTGAGGCTTTGGAGGCTTGCTCAACACTTTGGAAAAGTCTAATTTATTCGGTTTTATTTTGCAGTGCAAAAATGATGAGGAAATTGTTGCTGTTATTGCTCATGAACTGGGGCACTGGAAGCTAAATCATACCATGTACTCATTTATTGCCGTGCATGTAAGCTATGGTTGTTCTCTTGCGAGATTTTTTTCTCTCTCTGGAGATAAAAAAAAGGAAAAGAAAAACATACTCAGTCTTCTTTTATTTATTCTCTGAATAAATGATCACCATGCTGTGACTATATTATGGTTCATGGCTCTCGATTTTATGATATGGAGACGTAGCTGGGGATGTCATTAAACATGGTAGGCTATAATAATTTTCTGTTAGAAAATAATAATTTGTTTTGTAGGTCTAAAAGAGAAGTTATTGAGGTGTTTTGCTTACTCAGGTATAGTTTCTTTGGGCAGTCAGACCTTATGAAATGATAGTGCTCACTGAGCAAGATAATCATAATCCCATATCCTCCATCACTATAAAATATAAGGAAGAAGATGAAACCAAAAGCATGCGAGTGAGTCACGCAAACAGCCTAACCCTGTGAAAATAGCAATTTATTCTATTTAACATTTAGAACATCACCTGTTTATGTCATCATATTACGTCTGCCCGGTTTCTCCAGTTGGAAGCAGATGTGTCCAATTTCTGGCTTCAGTAACTAGGTCCATGCCTTTATTTTGATGTTTGATTTATTTTTCTTCCTTCCATATGCAGATTCTTACGTCTTTTCAATTCGGAGGTTATACACTGGTCAGGAACTCAACAGATATTTTCCGAAGTTTTGGGTTTGACACACAGCCTGTACTAATTGGCCTTATCATATTTCAGGTACTAAAATATCAATGTACTAGCAGTTGAAATATGTAGTCTAACAATGGGATGTACTATAATACAAGTATAACTAAGCTAAGTCAAGGCTGCAGACACCTTTTTTAATCTGTTTGATTATAGGTATTCATTGATGGAAAGGATCTGTTAAGTATTTAACAATTTTTTACCATGTCTTATGCAGCATACTGTAATACCTTTTCAACACCTTGTAAGCTTTGGTCTCAATCTTGTAAGCAGATCGTTTGAATTTCAGGTAACCTTTTTTTCTGCTGTAAATGCTCTGATGATTTTTTAGTTGTAACCTTATAGATTGATCTTAATGTTTCGTATTTATTGTTTTACGTAGGCTGATGCCTTTGCAAAGAAGCTTGGCTACAGGTCTTCTTTGCGTGCCTGTCTAGTGAAGCTGCAGGTGAATTTCTAGTCATTTTTACTTGGTGGTTTGAATCTGGATCTACTATGTCGTTTCGAATATGAACACTGCTTCACTGTTGTTAACTACTAAAGGCAAAACAGTTCACCTCTTTGGTGCATGTTACTGGTGTGACTATACGTGTTACTGAGTTGAGAGTTTTGGGTGCATAACTTTCAGGAGGAAAGTCTATCGGCTATGAATACGGATTGGTGGTACTCTGCTTATCACTATTCTTATCCTCCACTCGTCGAAAGATTGGTTGCACTTGACGAAGCGGACAAGAAGGAAGAGTGAGATAGGGGAGGCGGAGAATACAAAAGCTGGGGTTGAATTACTTCATTTGATTGTAATATTTTTGTTCGTTGATCTGTATCGAGTTGCATGGCCTCCTCAAGTTGTCACTATTTCAGGCACTTGAGAAGAAAAAGAGGCACACTTAGGCAGAAACCTAGTTCAATAGGAAGGAACTAAACAGCACATATGGAAGAGTAGACGAAAGTATTGAATGCAACGAAACTTTTATCGACCATTAACTTGTACTGAACTACTAATGGTTACACTGTGTACTGCAACTCCAGCTACAAATATAAGATAAGATCTCATTAAAAAAATTAAAATATGTATCAAATTTCAGATCATTTCTCATTCAATCAATTAACAAAACAGTTGTTCAGCAATTGGTGACAAACACTTGACTATTCCCAAATCAAAATTTTATTAGAATTTCAACTTGACTTGTAAAATATATTGTACTGAGATTCCTAAACAAGGTTTTTTTTATTAGTTGTGTTGTCAAATTTAAAGGGGGATAATATCATGATATTGTTGTTGTTGTTGTAATTAGAGAGTGCTTAAGATTTGTGTGACGCAATTCAGCAGAAGGCTGCTGTGTTTTGTCAATTAGCTGCGGTTTCAATTTTAATAGCTTTTTATGTTGAAGCTGAATATGAAAATGAAATTATTGTTTTTAATAATAATATATTAACGAGATTCACTGAAATTCTCATCAATCATCAGCCGGAGTTTTTTTTTTCTTTTATAAATATATAAATAAAATAAAATTGAGAGGTGAGATTGAGACTTAGTCTTCTTAAGCTTTGCTTAATCAGTCTCACCTCACCTCACCTCGCCGGATTATCCCATTGCATCACACTTTGACTGGGGACGTTGCTATGCAATCTTATTATCATCTCCCTCCCGTAGCTAGGGACGATTATAAAATCGTATTTTAATAGTAGTATGTTTATCGCAATTACAGTGATTATTATAAGTATCGTAGTCGTACAATAATAATTTTAAATGATTTTATTATCCTTATATAAAAGCAATTATTATAACTACGAGTGCATGCGCCAGCGACACGGCCTCGTTGGGGAGTGGAAGCGTGGGGCAGGAAGTGTCTCATCTCGGTTGGGGGAGATGGTATACTCTGAGGGAACTTGAGCTCGCTACGAACGGATTGTGTGAAGAGAATGTGATCGACGAAGGTGGCTACGGAATCGTTTATCGCGGCTTTTTAACCAACGGAGCTAAAGTTGCTGTTAAGAATCTACTTAATAACAGGGGTCAAGCTGAGAAAGAATTCAAGGTGGAGGTCGAAGCAATCGGCCGAGCACGACACAAGAATCTCGTGAGATTGCAAGGATATTGTGTTGAAGGAGCATATAGGTACTGCAATTCTATGAAAGCAAAGGCTCGTTTCCCTTTTCCTGAAATGTGTGAATATAAGTGACTTATTATCTGTTTTTTTATGCTCAGGATGCTTGTATATGAATATGTCGGCAATGGCAATTTAGAACAGTGGCTCCACGGTGATGTCGGAGATGTCAGTCCTCTTACATGGGATATTCCGATGAACGTCGTACTCGGAACAGCAAAAGGGTACATTGCTTTGAATTCTGTATTTTTTTTATATAGTGTAATTATAAGGTAATATCTTGAATTATGTATTTCACTTACTATGGTTCTTGTTTGTTCAGAGTATTTATTGCACTACTTTTTGCAGTTTGGCCTACCTTCATGAGGGTCTTGAACCAAAGGTCATTCACCGGGACGTAAAAGCTAGCAACATCTTACTCGACCGCCAGTGGAACCCTAAGGTTTCCGATTTCGGCCTTGCTAAACTCTTGTGTTCCGAAAGGACTTACGCGACGACTCGAGTGATGGGAAAGTTCGAGTTGGTTGATTTCCATTTCCGGTCTTGCAAAAAATCAATATTAGTACATATTATGAATGCATATGTGTATTTCAGCTATGTTGCTCCAGAATATGCTTGTACCGGAATGCTGAACGAGAAGAGTGATGTCTATAGCTTTGGAGTACTAATTATGGGGATTATTTCCGGAAGATGTCCCATGGACTATGTGATGCAGGGGGATCCGAGACAGATGATGCTGAGCTGTCAGATTGCACCTTGATGGCGCCGAGATACCATGAGTTGGCAGATCAGCGCAAAGGCGGGAGTTGATTGTGATATGTTTCTCATTAGGGCCGTTTTGAGTGTGTTTCAGTCTTTTAGCCATAACTTTGGCTACGGGTTTCGGAATCGCGCATAAGACCCCAATTTGGAAAGCCCCTTTTGACGCGCACGCTGTCCACATTGAGCATGGCTCTATGTGGCATTTTTTTCGACCTCAAATTCTGCCGTTTTCTCCTCCGAATCACTATTTTTATTTATTTTTTACTATTTATGGTAATATTTCGCTTGTCAGTTAGGAAGTCAATTTAAATACGATTTTGGCCGGATTTTTTTTACAGATTGTTTATTTCATTTCGAATTTCAATTTAGAGTGATTTTCGGGATTTTGCTATTTTTGGTAAAATTCGGATAAACATGATTTTTTGACTATAACAGTCCGGCTTGTGGACTGATTTTGGCATTGTTTGATTTTATAATATTTCGTTAAACCCTAGAGACTGGTTTTCTCTGGTTTTAGGTGAATTTTCTCTTGTGAATCATCTGTTGGAACCAGCCTACAAGATAATCGCTATCCTGTCCGGCGTCACTATGGCCGACCGCAAGGAGAGGTTAGACTTTTCTAAATTTCATCATCGACTAGTCTAGAATCACAGCTCCTAATGTTGCCAAGTTGAAAATGACTCAACTACTGCAGGTGAATTTGGTGGAATGGTTAAAAACCATGGTCGGAAACAGAAAATCTAAGGAAGTAGTCGATCCTAAACTACCTCAGATGCCGGCTTCAAAAGCGCTTAAACGCGTACTACTAGTTGCTCTTCGATGCGTTGATCCTGATGCATCGAAGAGACCGAAAATGGGACATATTATCCACATGCTCGAGTCTGATGATCTGCTATTCCACGATGTAGGCACCATTTTTGCTGCATACTATATAGACTAACATTCATGGCATCCAAAAAGGGAGGTTTGATGTTATTTTTCTTTGCAGGAACGTCGGATTGCGAACGATCAATCCAATGAACAGCAAACAAATTGCCATGCCACGAAATTCGGTGATAGACCATTTGACGGTACCTCTGCTTCTCATACATGTGAAGTCGATAGCGGAAGGAACCATCACCACCAGCCAGCTAGGCAGAGATAATGCTTCACTAAGCAAAACAATGATATGCATTTATCCTATGTCTTTGTATATAAGATACAACTCTGCATTTGTATAAATGGATGAACTCATAAAATTCTTATACAGATTGTATATGATTATCTTCATTAATTTATAGCAACAAAAAAAAAGTTGGTTTGGTATTTTCTTTGGCTTGAAGAGTATTATATCCCTTTAGATTTCTTCATAAATTATACTTTCGTTATTAGTTCTGCCTATCAAAGTTTTTGGAGTTCCAATAAATTTTACGGAGTCCAATATTTAATAGATCATTGATTGACTCACATAATTTGTTAGAATCAAATCTATTACTGACAATAATATATACAAATTTTGTCAGCTTACGAATAATCATCATGACTCTAAGTCTGACACTAATATTAAGGGTCAAGTCACCAAACATGATTGAGAAAGAGATTCCGAACTCTCTCTCAACTAAATCACTATTCGTCACTTTCTTTAATATGTCTGAAACAATAATCATGATTATTTACTTAAATCAGAAAGAATGAATCGTGTAAAACCATTGTAATTATCATGTTCCTACCAACAAGGATGAATTTGTATTTTCCATAATTCTTTGTAAATAGCAATGCCTGAAATGAGATGAGGAATTGGTGGTGGACCATTTATAGATAGATTATGCATCAACATCAAGTGAGAAATGGACCCAACAGCCAGATAATTTGATGGAAACGACCATCTTAATTCATATGGCTTCTTTTTCTTATCTGTGTTGCCTTGTCGGAAATGAAGCATCTCGCCAAGAGACAATAGGACGATTGTGTTTGCTTTGTTTCCACCGTTAATGCAAAAAAACATGCTTAGGGGGCATGCAGCCTAACGTCGACATTAGGCATGCTACAACTTTACTTGCTTCTGCATTTTTGAGTGACAATTTAGGTTTCCTACTTAATGTTCAATACGATAATAATTCATAATGTTTAGGGAAAGAGATAATTATCAAACAAGTATCAAGTACTTTTAAGATTACTTTAACATATCATTTACACATAATTTATAAATACAATAATTAATAATTTATCATTGCTATTAATACATTAAATAAAAGTATATGTAACCCTTAACATGTTATCACTTATAATCCAATTAAGGGCGCTTAATAAGAGTTGAGCAATTCGAACTTTACTCAATCAAAATTCGATCAATGCTTAATTCAAGTTAACTCAAATAGATTTACGATTTGTTAAACTTTTATACATTTTTAGTAGTTACACTACAAAAGTTATTCCACTACAAAAAAGAAATTCTGATTAATAATTACTAATTTGCTAGTATATGATAAGAAATATGTTAAATTACTAATTTGCTAGTATATAATAAGAAATATGTTAAATTACTAATTAACAATTATTATTTGTGGATTATTATTTTGGTTGTAATATGTTAATTTTGTGTATTTATGCATTGTATCTTGAATTTTAGACTTTAAAATTGCTTCATACATTTTTTTTTATTAAATTTGTTAATTCATTTTATATTAAGCTCTATATAGCACTATTAGATTTTACGTATAGTTAAAAAAAGGTAAATTTTTTGACGAGCTCAATAAACAATGAATCGAGCAATAATTTTTTTAACAAACACGAGTTTAACATCTCTCAACTCGTGATCAACTCCTTCAATAAACACCCTAAACCCAATCTTCAAACCACTTATATATATTATTAATATAGGGTACGTACAAGATATTATATGTTTAAAGATAACTGTCAATATTTTGAGTTTGAACATTCGTACCCGTGACATTCATGATACTTTAAGTCGGAAACTTAAAAAATAACAATGATTACTTTACCATCGAAGTCGTTAGGATTCGTGCTTATTAATTAATTTAAAAAGTTAAAGTAAATGTGTTTTATAGATGTTGTAAAGGTTATATTTTCTCTCCATTTTCTCTTAATGAATAGATATTTCATCATACTTACGTCTTGAACTTTTTATATATAACTATAGAAACTAATATTATAATAAAATTGATCTTTATTGTTTAAAATTTATTATAAATAAATTTTTGAGAATTTTATTTTGAAGTTTTTTTAATTAAAATATGTATTTTATAAAATTATTTTAATTAATTATAAACAAAATTTAGAAATTTTGACCACTAGAATTCAACAAATAATCAATTTAGTGGGATATATGAAGTAGGTCATATAATCTAACATATTTGTTGATATGATTAAATTTTATAAGATGATTAATTTAAGAAAATAAACATGATAAATACGGATGATTTATTTTAAGAGATTTTTATTTGTTGCTTCATATCTTGTTCTATGGGATCTTGGATTCCACTCGTACGAAAATTCGTGTGCGGTAACATAAAGCAATATAGTCGGCAAAACTGTCGGATTTTGCTAACAAGGGGAAGAAAAAGTAGAAACAACGCGCGGCAATGCTGACCATTTCTGAAAATGAAAGGGGTAAACTAAAATCATTAAATTGCCGTGCTTTAACGGCAATGTTTTGTTTTTGGAACGAAGAACCGTATTCCAGCCGTCAAGCTTCGCTTTTTTATTTTGACTATATGCGTTTCTCATTTGCCGTGCTTTAATGATAATATTTAGTATTTTATAACCAATTGATATTTTATTTATTAGGGTAAACTATACTTATAGTCACTGGTTTCTAGGATATTCTACTTTGGTCATTAAACCTTTAAAATTTATACTATAGTCATTAAATTTTTATTTCACTTTCATTATGGTTATTGTCTTTTAACTGTCATTAAAAGCTGCTTATGTGGCACGTTAAAACTGTTTTATATAAAAATATTCTAAGGTTCTAAATTTGCTACCAGCTCCAAGGTTAAATTTTCGATGAACGGAATGGTCGATGGAAAGAAAAAGAAAAAAAATAGGAGATTGAAAAGTTTTTTGATGAGTTTGAATCAAATGAAAGAAATAGAAAAGGAAGATGATGATGAATAGTTTATTGATCTTTTCAATCATAGAAACCATCGAACAATGATAAAAATGACAACGAAAGGAGGCATCGATCTAATAAAAAATAAAAGCTATTTTTTAATCCATCATTATTAACTTTCAAATCAATTTAAATTCGAACTATGTTAATTTTTTATTCAAACAGAGCCTTCCTACGGTTAAAATTATCCGAATACCTCTCTATTCATCAAAAACTTAATATATGTAACATTTAACAATTTGGAAAAAAATATTAAGAAGAAGACCTTAATGTGACATATTAATATTTCTTAACGGTGATGAACGCGATAAAAACAAGTTAAAAAGTTTAACGATTATAATAGGTCAATATTTTGACGAATGGAATTGTCGCTTATCAATCTCAATGGTGTGAAGGATCCGCTTGGTCAAAAGTTTAACATAATTCGATTTCAAATTGATTAAAATTATAATGGTGAATCAAAAGGTTTTAGCTTTTAGTTTCTATTGGAATGTCGCCTTCTTTCGTCGTCGTTTATGTCGCCATTTGGTGGTTTCTTTCATAAAAAAGATCACCAAACTACCCATCCTTTTATTTTATTTGATTCTAACTCATCGAACTTTCTTTCGATTTCCTCAAATGTCAGTTAAAATTAAAAGTTAAAACCTTTTGATCTATCACTATCCACCATTGAATCAATTTGAAATCAAATTATGTTAATCTTTTGGCCAAATGAACGTTTCACGTTATTAAGATTATTAACGATCGCTTTGCTCATTAGAAATTTAGCTTATGACTAAAAATTTAGAAGCTTTGGGTCTTTTGGAGAAAATAATTTAACATGTTATCTTAGTATTTCTTAATGGTAACGACAATAATGAAAACGAATTAAAATTTTATTGATTATATTACAAATATTAAAAGTTTAGTAACTTTAATACAAATTTCAAAAGTGTAGTGACCAAATTGAAAGTAAACTAAAAGTTTACTGATTACTATTAAATTTACCCTAAAATGAAATACTTAATTACAAATTTTCGTGATAAGGAGAAAAATGTAGTACTAAACACAGTGGTCGTTGCTTGGAAACATACAGCTGGCACGGCAGCCCATTTGTACCCGTTGATTTTCGTAATATACTGAACGTTTTTGGTTGGTAGAGCTGACGTGTGGCTATGACCTATTGAAAAAAAAAAATCCAGCCGACGGACTTTTTATAAATCAAAATACGACAATAGCCTCCGCTATTCATAATAATATCTCCATTCTTGCTCAATGATTGTCCTCCACGTATGTATTCTGTGATGGAATACTAGTGACAGGCGGTGGGATAATCAACACTCTCATCCACGACTACCACACAAAATAAAATAAGAGATAATACCACATATTTCAAAGGCGAAATTTCAAACAAAGATCAAATACAATACGCGTTGGAAGGTTTCATAGAAATTTCCCGGTCACGAAGTACTAAATCAGGTACGATTTCCTCTTTTGATTTTATTTGCGTTTATTTTTCCTAAGATTGTTTCAATTATCTCTTCTCTATGTGCGATTGAGAAGAAACGCAATTTTTTTTTTCATTTTTTCTGTAGAAGATTGTTTTGTTTAGGTTATGATTTACTTCTGCTCATTTCTTTTTAATTAACCGATCTTTGTGCGATTCTGAAGAAACATAATTTCTTCCCAAAATTTTGTAGTTGAAGACTCTTAGTTTTAGGTTGTGATTTTTAAGCTTCAGTTCCTAACAAAGCCCTATCAATCTGTTGATAATTTTCTACTTCTGTTCGGATTTAAGGATCTAATACCAGGTAAGGATTTATATATTTAATTGGTTTATATACTTTTAGATTTATTTGGCTTCATTTTTGTGGATGTCTTTGTGTTTGCTTTTGTTAGACCTGGCTTTAGTTTACGTATTTATGACTTTCGTCGTTAAAGATTTGTGTTTAAGTATGTGATTTTAGTGTTTTCTTAGAATTTCATCCTAAGAATGAATTCATTTTGTGTAGAAATAACGTGGATGTTTCTCTTAATATTCAGGGAAAGAACTACCTAGAATTTAAAGCAAAGATTGCGTGGATAAGCATGAAGGAAATGAAGGCAATCAAGGAGATCTTGGTTTACTAGTTACTACCTTGATTGCTTTCAAAGTCTCCTTGATGTATTGTTTCACCATATCTTACACATCATGATTTTGGTATAAAATGATTGGACTTTACCACTGTCGATGTTTGTCTTAATCCACAGAATTCAGTTTATCTAATTGAATGTTTATGAGGTGTTATGGTGGTTAGATCTGCTGAATATAGTCTTGAAAACGGGTTCAAGTTATTTTTCCTTTTGATTGGAAATGAGTGGCAGGTTTTGGGAGTAACACCTTTATTGTTGTGTCCTGGAAGTAATGGTTTGTTTTTGCTATGGAGATTATGGCTTTAACACCCTCAAGTGATAGAATTTTTTTCTTTTATGTTTTGCAGTTAATACATAAAGATGAGTCGTCCTCGGGAACCAAATCACCCTTTTTTCCATTTTGGGAATCCTTTCCGTATGTTATCACCTAGGGGTTCTCAGTTGTCTCCAAGACTTCTTTCTTTACTGAACACTTTTGAAGCCACGTTATCAGAGAGGCTGAAAAAACTTGTCCCTAAAGACAAGGGTGACATCCTCAGCTTGTCATGGATGAAACTAGCAATGGAGTCACTTTCGGAGATTCATTGCGACATAAAAAACCTGATAACTGAGCTTGACCTCCCTGTGACTGATTGGGATGAGAAATGGATGGAAGTGTACCTGGATATCAGTGTGAAGCTGCTTGATATTAGTAATGCTTTTACCTCTGAGCTTACACGGGTCAACCAAGGCCATCTCATGCTTCAATATGTCTTGCATAAGTTGGAGTCTGACACCCAGATCAGTACACACGGGCCTCTTCCTTACTTGATAACTGGAAACAGCATATTAGCTCCAAAAATCCCAGACTTGAGAGTTGTCGGCCAATACTCAACCTTGTGGAATCACTAAACTTTCCAAAGGTTAAGAACTCATCTAAGGGAAAGGTGTTGATGCAAGCTATGTATGGAGCTAAGGTGGCAACTACATATATATGTAGTGTCTTCACTGCAGCTTTCTCTGGTTCTTCCAAGTTTTTGTTAGACTTAACTGTTCCTAATACACTACCATGGGCTCAAGTGTTTTCGGATGTCCAAACTATCATGAACGTAGAAATCAGAAATATATTTTCTTGCGGAAAATTTACAGTTCTAAGAGAACTGGAGGATGTTGATGCATGTGTCAAGACATTGTCTCTTTTGCTTCAAGAGGGGGTGGGTCCTAGTGAAAGGGAGTCATTCAAGAATTGTGTTTCGGATTTGAGAACAACGGAAGAGAAACTAGCACAAGGGCTGGATAATCTTTCAAAGG
This sequence comes from Hibiscus syriacus, assembly GCF_006381635.1. Classification (NCBI taxonomy): domain Eukaryota; kingdom Viridiplantae; phylum Streptophyta; class Magnoliopsida; order Malvales; family Malvaceae; genus Hibiscus; species Hibiscus syriacus. Next base: position 42,503 of record NW_024062803.1, on the reverse strand, counting down.
TAGTAGATAGCTTTTTCAAGATAGTTTTGATGGGGCGTAACGCTTTGATTTGTAATCTTAGAATTGCCGATGCCGCTGCCCCAAATTCAATGATAGGGAAAAATGTGAAAGAGCAACTCGTGAGGTGAATCCTATGAATGTAATGAAGCAAAACCCTTCCGTATACAGTTGGTGTAGGTATGAGGCCTTCTGTTTCCTAACTTGTTGACATATATGACCGTTGGGTTATACTAGTATGAGTTGTGCGAGTTGTAAGGTGGTGTCTTATGATAGTAATCATTTGGTTGTACATGTATCCTTGTCCTATATTAAAATTTATATAAAAGGCTCATTTCTTTGCAAATGTTCAGTACTTCACATATATTTTCGTTTGCAATTCTAACCGATTTTGCCTGCAGTTTTTAGGTAATTCTTAACATGCGTACTGTATAACTTTCTGAGTCGTGAATTTTTAGTGCAGTTCTAAATTTGTAATGTATATGATCCCGCCATGAATTTCATCGAATGTTAGAACATCTAATCTCTGTATGATTTAGGGATATGACGCAGGAATTGATGAAGGCAATTTTAAATTAGCTTTCTGAGATGAACCCACGTGTTGCCGGAATGGCAATACAAACAATTTAAGGTAGCACGGTTAGGCTCAATGTAATTAGGGGTGCATAAAAAATCTGAATATCCGATTTTACGAAAAAAATATCCGAAACCGGATTTGAGAAAAATCGTTTTTTTTAACCGGATCGGATTTTTTTAAATCGGTTATTTTAACCGGTTTGGGAAAAAAAACCTAGACCGGTTTTTTTACCGGATAAAAAATCGATTAAAAAATCGGTTTTTATCCGAAAAAAAATCACTTTGGGTTTAAAAAATTAGCCGTTAATATAGTCGTTGGGGGGTTTTGTGACCGTTTTTGACCGTTTTTTTCTTTAAAAAATTACCATTTTATCACCCTAAACATGTATAAATAAGTTGGGGATGTATTTGGTTGATTACAACTTTCTCAAATCTTATTACACAATACCTAAACATCTCTCAAATCTTATTTTTGTAATTTTTTGTTCATCATGAGTAACACGGCTGAATCTTCCGTCGGGGGAAACCTTGAAGTCGTGAGAGTGATCGAACACACTCGAAACAAAGATATTTGGGATCACTACGATTTATGTGAGATGTCAAATGGCTCGAGGAGGGCGCGTTGTAAACTTTGTCTAAAGTTGCTTGCATCGGAAGGAAACACAACGTTGAAGAACCATTTGACAAAATCATGCAAGGCACTTCGCTCAAGATCGGATCCTAGTCAATCGAATCTTACACCGCAAGGTGGTGTTTTTGTTTACGACAACGAAAAATTACGAGAAGCGTTTACAAAGTTCGTGATTACAAAAGTATTGCCGTTCGACCACTTTGATGATGAAGATTTCACGACAACAATTCAACAACTAATGCAACCACGTTATACTCAAGTAAGTCGTACTACCCTTAGAAGAGATGCTATAAAAATGTGGCGTACGGCGAGGGAAAAAATGATTTTAGGATTCCAAGAACACCGTTATGATGTGTCGCTTACATGTGACGTTTGGAGTTCCCCTCATAATACCGGAAATTCTTTTTTAGCCGTTACGTCACATTGGTTAGATCAAGATAATTGACAAATGATGAAAAGAACAATCGCGTTTGAATTATTCGGTGAGCCGCATGCCGGTGCTAATTTATTTACACTTTTAAAAAGGGTAATTTGTCTTTATAAATTAGAAAATAAAGCTTTTTCTATATCCTTTGATAATGCATCGAATAATACAAACGCGGTTCCAAGATTGAAAATATTACTTTCACCGATTTTAGACGGTGCGTTTTTTCATAACCGTTGCATTGCACACATAATTAATTTATCCGTGCAAGCCGGTTTGAAGGTTATTGAGTCGATTAGATTAGAATTTAAAACAATGATAAAATCGGTTCTTTGTAACAACAACAAAAGACTAAATGATTATAAACGATTTTGTAAGTCCGTTAATAAAAAAGCTTTGGATCCTAATTTGGATTGTCCAACTCGTTGGAACTCAACTTGGATGATGATGCATACTGCCTTAAGGCAAAGGGAAACATTGCAAACATTTCACGATCGGCTTTTCGAGAGGGGTCATGTCCCAAACATTTATCCGGATTCGAGTTGGGAAATTATAGCCAAAATAACTGATTTGCTTGGGGTTTTTAAAAATGCAACAACTTTTTTATCTGGTGTTTATTACCCTACTAGCCCGTTGGTTCTTAATCAAATATTTTTGTTGGCTACCCGACTAAATGACTTTGAATTTGAAACCGAAGTTTTTTCAAGAAATTGGCTTTGCAATGAAGGAAAAACTTTTAAAATATTTTAAGGAGATTCCCCCCATTTTTACTTGTGCCGCCGCTTTAAACCCAACGTTAAATGTTGGCGGGGTTGAAACACTAATTGAACAAATTGCGTTTGCTTTTAATCTAACCGATGATGAACCCAACTTTGTCCAAAACCAAATAAATTATTTTAACAAATGTTTTCGAGACATGTTTGCAATTTATTTAACTAAATACGGATCAAGTAGTGTAATACACGATCAAATGAGAATGAATGCGGAATCATCTAGTAGACGTCAAAGTAACATAAATTTGAATCTTTTTAACACTTGTAAATTCCCAATCCAAACGATCACGTACTACCACCCCAAGTAGCAAGTTGAGAAATTACATGTCATGCGATTTTCTATCAAAAATGGCATTTGAAGAGTTTGAAAGTTTGGATATTTTGGCTTGGTGGAAAGAAAATGAAGCACAATTTCCGATTCTAGCCGTCATGGCCCGTAATTTACTAACCGTCCAAGCTTCTACGGTAGCTTCGGAATCCGCTTTTTCTGTTAGTGGCAAGGTTATATCGCAACGGAGATCAATACTAAATCCCGAGTCGGTGGAAGTATGCATTTGTTTAAAGGATTATTTGGATGGAGCGGCTCGTAAGCAACATATCACCACCCTAGAAGATGCAATTGATGTCGATTTGGAAGCAAACTTACACATTGAAGAAGTCGAACTTGGAATATCCCCTCCAAACAAAGAAGGCGAAGATGATGAAGAAGAGATGGCAATGTAGTTTATTTTTAAACTTTTTTTCAATTATCGTAAACTTTGTTTCAATTATCGAACTTGAAGTTTTTAAGTATTTGAATTTATCGAACTTGGAAGTTTTTAAGTATTTGAATTTATCAAACTTGAAAGTATTTAAGTATTTCAATTATCGTAAACTTTATTGCAATTGATGACGAAAAAACCGGTTACTCCGGTTAGGATATCCGGCCCTCCAAACCGGTTAGAAACCGAACCGGTTATTTTATAAACCAATTTTTTTTCTATGGGAAAAAATCGGATCGGATAAAAACCGATCCGGATCATATTGAAATCCGACTTCTGTGCAACCCTAATGTCAACGGTGCTTTCTGCCATGAGGAAAGATTGGGTGGAGTAGGAGTGATTGCCGGGGACAAAGAGGGGTTTGTTTTGGGAGGTGTGCACAGGCCATTAGATTATTTGATACTGGATTTGGTGGAGAGCAGTGCTATCACTATCGAGTTGAAGTTCGCTATGTTCAGAGGTTTTTCGGACATCATTATCGAAGGTGATGCATATCAGGTGATTGCCAACCTGAAGCACTACAGACTAAGCCATTCGGCACTGAGTTTCTTGAGGCTAGGAATTTTCAGCGGATTCTAGTTTTGCTTCATCAATTGTAATGACAAACCCAAAAGTTGAATAATGCACATCACATGTAATTCATCCTAAAGGTACAACTTTTGAGAACCACTTGATCAATGGACAGAGGCTCTGCCGAAAAGTCGCAAGCCATGGGTTTCTCTGGCGATCCGGTAATAGTCCACATGTACAAGGACTTACACCACTCGTGATCCCATCAATGTCGGTGCAAGTCAACGGCACGTTCTTAGCCTTTGCAGTCATTCCAATCGTGACATTGGATATCCAGATTCGAGTAAAAGGGTCACCTTCGATCCCTTCCAACCTAGCCACCATCAACACATTATTCGTCACGACGTCTCTATAATTGATCCCTTGAATCACCGGCAACGCATTTGGATCGTAGTGGTTATCAACGTGTGTTTTGTAGTTCCCTTCATCCAAAACACCCATTTCATGGTATGCAAAGTCAATTCTCTTCACGAATCCGCCTCTTCCTCTAGCAGTCTCTTCCTCTGGCTCCCAGTGAGCCAGTCTGTCTAGCAGGAACATAAAGCTGAGCGCCGCCATCGGAAGCGTACTGGCTCAGATGATTGATTAACTGCATCTTTGAAATGCTTTAGTTTTTACCATAAGACTACTATGCAACTCATAGCTGTGTACTCAAAGGCCTCCAATACCCTTCATTTCCTGGCCTCAGCGCCTCTTGGACCCAATATTAAAGCCCCAAGCACAAGGACTATGGCTATCCAGGATCACCTGCTAGCTCAACAAGGCAAAGTAAGTACACATCGTATGTATAAAGAACAGAAAATCATTTGTTTTTGTTTGTAAATGAATGACTCATCATTACCAGCTCCATTGTCGGAAAATCATCATTACAAAATGGTGTATTATATATCTCATGAGCTTCTTGCCACTCCTGCCTCCACGCCCACCGCCATTGCCGACCAAAACATGAAACACCAATTTTTTGTTGAAAATTTTAAAATAAAGACGTTATTTATCTTAAAATTTCAAAATATAAATAAATTAATATTTTCAAAACAAATTATTTTTTGATAAAATATATTTAAAAAATGTGAATTTTCTAAATGCTTTTTATAATTATTGGATTTCTATTTTTTTTGGATTTTTTAAAAAGGAGATAAATAAACGAAGAGGATACCATTATCTTATGAAAATAAACGAAAAAGAACATGGAAAGCGTGTTCGACAACGAAAAGGCAAAGAAAATTGTATTAAACGATTGACCTCTTTTGAGAAGCGATGCCGTTTTCACTTCTGTGTCAGCCATTTCAGATTCACTATATAAACCCATCTATTGCTGCCTTTATTTGAACAGTTGGATGAAAACAAACTCTCTGTTGAAAGCGCACATCCTATTTGATTTTTCTCAGCCTTCAACCATTATTCTGATTAAGCCCCGAGTCCAGACCATGAAAAACCATCGGAAGGATGAAGAAAGCTTTCAATGGGATCAAACCACGAAAAAACATTCTTCTATTGCCCGAACTTTCCCCAGATTAGTAGTTTCTTCAATCTTTTTTATTTCAACTCTCAGCCTCTTCTACACACTACGCTTCTCCAATGCTTCAAATTCCTCTAATAACCAATTCAACATCAGCAGAACCATTCGAGTAAACGACCAAGAGCTGCCCCCGCCGGTTTCTTCCCCACAAAAACTCAACCCCCCCCGTGAAAACAAACCTCCACCACATCGTTTTCGGCATTGCCGCCTCGGCTCGGTTCTGGGAACAACGCAAAAAGTACATAAAACTCTGGTGGAAGCCCCAGCAAATGCGTGGCGTCGTCTGGTTAGACAAGGCCGTGAAGAATGGGTCTTCCGACGAGGACCGTCTTTTACCGCCGGTGAAGATCTCCGGTGACACATCCAAGTTAAAGTATAAGAACCCCAAAGGTCACCGGTCTGCCATAAGGATATCCCGCATAGTTTCGGAGACTCTGCGACTGGGGTTTGAAGACGTGAGATGGTTCGTAATGGGGGACGATGATACCTTCTTTGTGCCGGAGAATTTGGTTAGGGTTTTGTCGAAGTACGATCATAATCAGCTGTATTACATCGGGAGTTCTTCGGAGAGTCATTTGCAGAACATTAACTTCTCTTATGGTATGGCTTATGGCGGTGGTGGGTTTGCCATTAGTTACCCTTTGGCTAAAGCTCTTGCGAAAATGCAAGACCGATGCATACAGAGATATCCAGGATTGTACGGCTCCGATGACCGGATTCACGCTTGTATGGCTGAGATGGGAGTTCCCCTCACCAAGGAACCGGGATTCCACCAGGTTTGTCTGCACTTTTTATGTATTTATTTACTTTTCTTTATATTCGTCCATTTTTACTGAAATTTAAGAAAGAAATTGAATAATTCAAATGATTTAAGATTTTGGATTATCTTCTGGGTCGAAACTCGTGATTGTTTTTGATTCTTCCATGGTGAAAACCCTTGATTTTTTTCCTTTTTTTAAAGAAGGAAAATTATGTAAAAACAAACCATTTACAATTTTCTCGAGAATGTTAAATTTTGTTTTTTTAGGGGGTTTGCTCTAGGAGTGTAGGAATTAATTTTTTTAATAAAAAACAACCTTAATCTAGCCAGTAATGAAGTTATAGTCTTTCAGATTAGTTCATAAATTTTAATTAATTTAAAATATGGTTAAACACAATCATATATTTTTCTGGGCATAATTTCTGGGAATTGATCTTAAATAAGTTGGTCAATTCATCTTATTTTATTCTAAAAATTATCAACATTCAATGATAAATCGTTTTTTTTATCTAGGAGAGTATTTAAACATAAATAAGTATTATTTACAGATGACATTTAACTACGTGCCTCCAAGTTATGGCGCGTCGCATATATCACGGCATTGATATCCACAACTTCTGAAATTTGGACCTCATCGCTACACTTGTCGCTTCTTCTTTTGATGTTCCTCTTCCGGTCTGTCGTAATAAATCTGTTTCCCGTCTCTTTAAATTCCCAATTATGGGGTCCTCACAACGTGTCTCGATCTTGGTCTAACTCAATATCTTGGATATGGACACGCGTTTCATTTTATTGACTCGGTGGATGACCCATTCAACATCTTTCACAACTAATTGATGCCACTCTTCGCGCTCATCTTTTCTTTATTAATTTCTCTGATTCCCAGCTGTTAATAAATGGGTTTCAAACTAACTGTATTTTTTGTTAATAATTGTTTTTTGTCAGTACGATGTTTACGGTAGTCTATTGGGCCTGCTATCGGCGCACCCTGTTGCTCCATTAATCAGCATCCACCATCTCGACGTGGTCGAGCCCATATTCCCGAATGTGAACCGGGTTCAAGCCCTTCAACGTCTAAAGGTCCCAATAAATCTGGACTCGGCTGCAATAATGCAACAGTCTGTTTGCTACGACAAAACCCGAAGCTGGACGGTCTCGGTCAGTTGGGGCTATGCGGTTCAAATATACCGTGGTATATTTTCGGTTCGAGAACTGGAAATGCCGGCCAGAACATTCTTGAACTGGCATAAGAGAGCCGATTACACCGGCTTCTCTTTCAACACACGTCCCGTTGCCAAACATGCTTGCCAGAGACCGTTTGTGTTCTACTTGTCTAATGCTTTGTATAACAAGAACACGAATCAGACGGCTAGCGAGTATGCTCAGCACCGAATTCCAAGATCCGAGTGCAATTGGAAGATGGCGGATCCATCGCGGATTGAGAAAGTCCACGTTTATAAAAAGCTTGATCCCCATTTGTGGGACAAGGTAACGTATGTTATTATTTTGGCTGGTCGAATTGAAGATAACAGTTATACGTTTGGTAATTGGTGTAAACTGTGTGGGCAGGCTCCGCGAAGGAATTGCTGCAGAGTGTTGCAGACAAAGAAGAAAGGCACGATGGTTGTTGATGTAAGAGTTTGCGGAGAAGAAGATGTGATTGAATTGCGATGAGAGGGTTTCAGTGTTGCTCCATAATTTAAATTAATTACTCCCTTGGTCCTTCAGTGTAGTTTCGGTGACATGATACATTTGATAATGTATGTTGAAGAGCTGGTTATATCAAGGAGAGCGTCGTACTCTATTTTTTTAATAACCTACTGTTAAATTCCTAAAAAAAAATTTCTTTTGTAAGTATTTTGCATTATTCCAAAAGAAAGTACTCAAAACCACTAAATCATAGTGTTCTCCATGTAAAGTTTGAGTTCGAATTCGAACAATTATATTTATAAAGTGTATACTCAAAACCGCTTAATCAAAACCAACGTTAGTGGGCGTTGTAGCATAATTATTAATGAAAAGGGATGAAGGGATACTTGTAGTTTATATAAGCAAGATATGTAGTCTATATAGAAATGTAAGAGTGAATGAATAATGACATAATATTTTCATTGATGTTAGGAGATATAAATAAGCTTACACGAGAATTAGTTTGTTACAACAAAAAGATTTCTATACTAAAACTAATAACTAAAGAATAATAAGAATAAATCAATATTGTTAGATATGAATTGAATATCCTATATTTTAGGAGAATGAGATAAATACAATTAAATATATTAATTTAATTCTCTATTATGCCCCCGCAAGTTGGAGCACCTTGAGTTGAGACAAATCTTGTTCAATAAATCATGAAAACGTGTACGGGGTAATGGTTTGGTGAGTGCATCGGCAAGTTGATCCATTGAAGATACATGAGTGACTCGTAAGATGCCATCTTAAACTTGTTCGCGAATGAAGTGAAAGTCAAGAGCCACATATTTCATGCGAGAATGGAAGACTGGATTGGAGCAGAGGTTTGTTGCACCCACATTATCACAATAGATTACCGGTTGTTGTGAGGATGGAAATCCAAGTTCACTAAGAAGAGATGTTATCCATCTCACCTCAGCAGCTGTTGATGCAATAGATCGATACCCGACTTCAGTCGAGGAGCGAGCTACGGTTCGTTGCTTCTTCGAACTCCAGGATATCGGGTTGCGTCCTAGGTAGACGATATAAGCACTGGTGGAGGTGAAGTCATCTTTGTTACTAGCCTAGTCGACATTGAGTAAGCATGTAGGGCTAGAGGTGACTGGCGATGTAACATGATGCCATGATCAATGGTGCCGCACAAATATCGAAGAAGTCGCTTGACAGCATTCCAGTGTTCGGTAGTCGGACGATGCATATATTGAGACAGTTTGTTGACTACATAGGCAATGTCTGGACGAGTAAGTGAGGGATATTGAAGACTACCAACCATAGCTCGAAATTGAGTTAGGTTAAGTGTTGTCCCAGACTGAAGAGTGAGGATGTGAGAGGTGGCAAGTGGAGTGGCGACTGGTCGAGCATCAATCATCTTTGTTTGAACCAACAAGTCGACAATGTATCTTCGTTGTGAGAGGAGAAGACCGTGAGGGCGAGGAACAACTTCAATACCAAGAAAGTAGTGAAGAGTGTCGAGGTCTTTAAGCGAGAAGCGACGAGCAAGAACCGAGATGAAGTCCTTGACTGATGCTGCATTGTTACCTGTGATGATGATGTCGTCAACATAAACAAGTAACATGATAGTTATACCTTTGTCATTAATAATAAACAAAGAGGTGTCGGCAACTAAGTTCAGGAAGTGAGATGCAAGTAGAAACTGGCGAAGTTTATTGTACCAAGCTCTAGGAGCTTGTTTGAGACCATATATTGCCTTTCGCAATTTGCATACATGGTTTGGATGGTCAGCATCAATAAAACCTTGAGGTTGGTTCATGAAGACATCTTGAGTGAGTGTGCCTTGGAGAAAGACATTGTTGACATCGCGTTGTCGAAGAACCCAACCTTGGCTGACAGGAAGTGAGAGGACAACACGAACTTTGGTTGGTTTTACAACTGGACTAAACGTCTCATGGTAGTGCACTCCGGGTCGTTGGTGAAACCCCTTTTCCACTAGGCGAGCCTTGTGCCTAGCAATAAAACCATCAGGTAAACGTTTAAGTCAAAAAATCCATTTGCACCCCTACAATATTTTACACACCAATGAGAGGAACCAGTTCCCAAGTGCCATTTCGAACCAAGACATCAAATTCTTCGGACATCGTCTGTCGCCATTGGCCATCTTTGAAGGTATGAGTTACACATGTAGGTTCAATTTTGGAGGCAAGTTGGGCTGAGAGGCTGAGTTTGGTGATTGGTTTGTGGATATTGTTTCGGGAACGGGTGACGATAGGTGAGGTGCAGACGAAGGGTGGAAGTGATGGGATTTCTGATACTTGATTAGGAGCAGGTGGAGGTAAAGCCAAAGGGATAGGTGGAGACGTGCTAGGAGCAGGTATTGGGGTGGGTAGTAGGGGTGGTACGGTGTTTGGAGAAGTAGGCGAAGTGTGAGGTGAGTCTGGAAAGGGAAGAGAGAGGGGTAGAGGCAAGTCTTGTTGATCTACCATATCCGTTTGTGCGTTGGAGTCGACTGGCAAAGAGCCACTAGAACTAACTTCGGATGATGTGTATGAAACCGAGAGAATAACATATCGAGGAAGCCATGTGTCATATGTCAAGTCATCAGGACGAGGAAGATGCGGATCAACTTTAGACATAGGGAACTCAGATTCAACAAATCGAACATGACGTGAGATGTAGACCTTTTGAGTACTTGGATCAAGACATATATAAGCACTCTGAGTGAGGGAATAACCAAGAAAGACACAAGGCGTAGATCGACTGGCAAGTTTGTGGGGAGAGTAAGGACGAAGCTAAGGATAGCACAGACAACCAAATGCTCGAAGCTTGGAATAGTTGGGTGGCGACTCAAAGAGTTTATGATAGGGAGAGATCATATGAAGAGTGGCTGTTGGAAGATAATTTATGAGATAGACGGCAGTGGATAAGGCATATGACCAAAAGGTTAGTGGTAAGGAAGCTTGAGAGAGAAGAGAAAGACATGTTTAAACAATATAACGATGTCTACGTTCTGAGAAACCATTATGTTATGGAGTGTAAGGTGGCAAGGTAAGGTGTAAAATGCCATGTGTGGATAAGTATGTGACAAGACCAGTGGATTTGGCGAGACCCATGTATTCCCCCCCATTGTCAGAGTAAAATGTGACTATTTTCTTTTGGAAGAAGTTTTCAACAAGTGCTTTAAAATGAGGGAAAATAGTGGCAACATCAGATTTACGTTTGAGATGGTAAAGCCATATGTAGTGTGTGAAGTGATCCACAAAAATGACATAGTATTTGTAACCATGAACAGAATAAATAAGCGAGGTCCATGCATCAGAATAAATATGTTGGAGAGGAGAATTAGACACAATAGATGACTGAGAAAAAGGTAATTTGTGACTTTTATTGTAGAAACAATCTTTACAATGGAAATGCTTAGAGCTAGAGAAATCGGAAGGTAAACCAAACCTAGAGACGATATGACGTTGGATTGACTTGGATGGGTGACCAAGACGATGATGCTAGGCACAAGATGACACTTTGGTACTGGTGAAAACTGAAGGACGAGAAGTTAGGTGCAAAATCAGTAATTCATACACACCACCTTTAGGTTGCCCTTCTAGCAATGTGGCCCCTGTCAGTAGATCCTTCACACGAAAAGAAGATGGTAAGAACTCAATCGAAGTATTATTGGTTTTGCAAAACTGAGATATGGAGATCAAGTTTCTTTTCATGGCAGGAACAAATAAAACATCATTTAATTGAAAAGTGTGAGAGGGTGTTTTAATAGAAGTAAAATCAATTTTGGAAATGTGTAACCCAGTTTCATCACCGATTTCGGTGTCATCAGGCCCATCGTATGGAGCATGAAGTAAGAGGTTACCGAGGTCAGCCGTGACATGGTGAGAGGCACCACTGTCGAGAAGCCAGGCCGGGGTTTCGATACCTGAGATTGTGGTGACATGCGCTTTTGGGTGCCACTGAGATTAAGTGGACGAGGAGCGAGTAGCACTGTGCGAGGGGGCGGGTACTAGCTGAAAGAGGGAACATTGAGCAACAGTGTGGCCCTGTTGGCGACATCCTTGACAGTTGCCAAGATATGGCCTTTGGTGACGAGTCGTGGCCTGCGGAGGCTGAGATGGTTGTTGTCGAGGAGTAGAGTGTGGAGGTTGCATCCGGTTCGACGAGAAGCGATGTGAACGATTAGACCTGGTCGAGGCAACATTTATCGTGACGAGATGCAGGAATGAAGCAGATTGCGTCTGCTGAATAGTCAGTTCCTTGTTGATGAGTTTCTCATGAGGCTCATCAAATGAGATGTGAGTGTCCCTACCTTCCACTATATCTGCAATGTGACGATAGTCATCATCAAGACCCTCTAAGATCTTCTCAATGATGTCTTCATGGTCCATCGATTTACCGAGTGCAGCAAGTTGATCAGTTCGGCACTTGATATACTGCATGTAGTCTGAGATGGACTGAGATCCCTTCGTGGCTTTCTTGATATGGTCCTTGATTTTCTTTATGTAACCACGAGTCGGGTGAGCATAAGTGTTGGCTAGAATTTGCCATGCTTCGCGGGAGGTGGCTGATTGTTGGATGAGTGGAACGAGAGAGGAGGATAGAATCGACAAGTGCGCCAAACAACAATTTATCTTGTCGAATCCATGGGAGGAAAGCCGGGTTTGGAGCTTCAACATTGTTGGGTGGTGATGGTGCGAGGAGGACATGGATGAGTGTTGTCGATGTATTTGTAAAGGTCATAGCCGATGAGAATGGCTTCAATCTGGAGTTTCCAGACAAGATAATTTGAGGAGGTTAATTTGATGATGGATGGATGGGAGATGTTTATGAGTTGAAGAGTTTGGGTATGATTTTCTGGGTTGGGGATGGTAATAAGTTGAGGTTCAGTGGCCATGGTGATGTTGTTGGTAGGATTGGCGGAAGAGTGGTGAGCAAGGTTGAGGATCGACTTCAGCGTGATACCATATAGAAACGTAAGAGTGAATGAATAATGTCATAATATTTTCATTGATGTTAGGAGATATAAATAAGCTTACACGAGAATCAGTTTGTTACAACAAAAAGATTTCTATACTAAACTAATAACTAAAGAATAATAAGAATAGATCAATATTGTTAGATATGAACTGAATATCCTATATTTTAGGAGAATGAGATAAGTACAATTAAATATATTAATTTAATTCTCTATTAGTCTATACCTTAAATTTTAATCAAAATAATTTTAAATTTGTTAATTTTATAAAAAATAATTATAATTCTTAAATTTGTATTTGAAATTTTATTAATTCGTTAATATTATTATTGATATGTTATATAGAAAATTTATAATTAAACATATTTAAATATTTTTTTCTATTTAGAAATTAGGAGATATAACAATATTAGAGGAGTTGTATAAAAATAAAGATGTTATAGGTCAGCAACTTGGCACACAAAAACCATACACAAAACACATGGCCACCAATGTAATTACCCGTACGGGCACGAGATTTGATGCATTATATTTTGTGTTACATTCTTTCACCACATTTCACTATAACCATCCAACAGTCAAACAAATGTTACGCATTTTCGTTTCTTCAATGTTCTTGGCGGCAAAATATATGGGATTTTTTCCTCTAAATTTCTCGATTTGGGTTCAGATACAGATGCTTAAGTCAGTGCATGCACATTTCATTTATTGCTTTTTGATATAAATATAATATATATATATATATATTAAACCCCTTTTAGGTATACTTAAAAATAAGCAAAGTTAAACAAAATCTGCCTTTTCAACTGTAATTATTGGCTCCTTGTCTCTTCCGAATCATACTTACATGGATATCTTACTGGTAATAAGTATATTTTACATGTAATCTTTACTTCAAATGCGTAAGCTCAATTAGGCTCTTAATATAATACTCTTGTGTTGCATGAAACTTGCAATTGGAGGGACGTAGATTCATCCACGTGCCTCAGAGTTGACTTTTTGTCACCTTCAACTTCCTCCTCACACCCTGATTTTTGCCACACCAAAAAAAAATCTCTTAAAAAATAAATTCCAATCTTTCTTACAATTCCCAAGACGTGAATCATGCCTTTTTTGGCATTTCCTTATATTTTAATGCTCTCTAATTCCCTTTTGTAATCTTTTATAATTATTTAATTATATATACATTCCAACCTATATAAATCACAATTCCATTAATATTCTCCTCAGATATTCTCCCAACATAGACTAAACCCTCACTTTCTGTCTCTAAACCAATGGATTCCAGATTTGTAAGAGCAATAATCAGACATCTCTTGACTGTAATCTTTCTGGGAATTTGTATGATGTGGATTATGGCACCAACAAACACTTACAAGCAAAAATGGAAGCCTGCCATCTCCGAAAAGGTTGTTTCCACATATTTTGGAAAACAAGGTAATTTGTCTGATAGATATACACATATTATTTGAAGACAAGGTAATTTGTTTTACATTGTTGTAATGTTGTCTTATTATTACAGCTCCTAATATGCTGGTTTGGACTTTCCCTGTCCTATTCGTTGCTGCTTTGGGATCTTTGTATCTTCACTTGGGAAAGAAAAACTCCGACCAAAACGTGCACCGTGATGAAAGAAAACGGTGGCTGGCGCTATGGAGGAGGCCCGTTTTAGTGAAAGGTCCTTTAGGGATCGTTTCAGGGATAGAATTATCCTTCTTCCTCATGTTTATCGCACTGCTGGCTTGGACACTGGGGACTTATTTACACAGGCTGCCTACCCTCACTGCAAAAGTGGCGGCGGCAGATGGGATCAAAGTGTAAGCTTAAACTGATTCGATTTGATTAAAATAAACCACAAATGATACATTATGGGTGCGGTGTGTTTGGGTTGGGCAGGTGGCAATTGAAGTTAGTGGAGTCTGCCCTGTGGATAGGGCTTACCGGGAATGTATGTTTAGCGTTTCTGTTCTACCCCGTGGCTCGGGGATCGTCGGTGCTGCCGGTGTTGGGTCTAACGTCGGAGGGGAGCATCAAGTACCATATATGGCTGGGACACTTGACCATGCTTCTTTTCACTGCGCACGGCGTTTGCTTCATTGTTTTCTGGGCAGCTATTGGGAAGATATCCGAGGTAATTAGTGTTCTTTATCACCTAATAACTATAAAAAGATTTAAACGGGGAATTAGATGTTATCTTCTTTTATTCCATTTTTCATTATTTGTTTTAAAACTGGACGTAAGAAGGGTTTAAGAAACTTCTCTTAGGGGAGAGAGAATCCCACTTCAACGTGAGATGATGATTACAATATGACACACAACCGAAAATAAAAACAAAATAAATTCAATTAATATTCGTTATAATTATAAGTTCAGTTTTCATAGATCCTAAATCCAGTGGTCCACATCACAAAGAAGAAGAAGAAGAACCATAATTTTTCCTCCCAAGAAAAATAGAAAAAAGACGTATCCAGCGTCGCCGTATGATAGCTTATAGTGGAGCACTAAAAATACTTCTAGCTTTTTCCTCTGCTCTACGGATAGGTTATAGGGACAGGTATTTGACCAAATATTAGGATTGTTCCAATTTATAATTTGAAATTTTTTCAGATTCAGATAAAATTTTACTATTTTTTTTAAAGTATGATGTTAGATTTTATTAAGTTAAAGTTTAACGGGGAAAATATCTAGTCTAATTCTAGAATATTATAATTATCTTTTAGATATTAGATATAATTAAAATTATGTTCCTCATTATATTTTTTTTCAATTAGATCTATATTTATCTAATAAATAAATTATATATGTGTGTATTGAATCAAATCAAATTAGATAAGATCTTATACGGATTTTTTATCTTAAAATCAAATCAAATTTTAAATTGAGTGATAGAATAAAAATATGTAATATTCAAATCGAATTTGGATAAGTGGATCCTACTCAATATTTATCCCTATAAGATATCACAAGGGTGAAACATAAATTATGTTTTAAACTTGATTTACTTTACAATTTAGTCGTTAGAAGACTCCCGATTTCACATTTAATATGTACATTTTTTTGAAGTATCTAAATTTATGCTTAAACTATATCTTTCCTTTTAATTTTACCCCTAAAGAAACTTGAATCTTGGTCCTTCCATGTTGATGTGAATATTTCAGATGCTAAAGTGGAGTTATTCCGATATTTCAAATGTGGCCGGAGAGATATCATTGATTGGTGGCCTAGGCTTGTGGGCAGCAACCTTGCCTCAAATCAGGCGAAAATTTTTCGAGCTTTTCTTTTACACCCATCATCTCTACATCATCTTCGTCTTCTTCTTCGTCCTCCATGTTGGAATTGGTTACACTTTCATCATGCTTCCTGGGTTTTACCTCTTCATCATCGACCGTTACCTCCGATTCTTACAATCTCGATGCTCCGTTCGCTTACTTTCAGCTCGAGTTTTGCCCTGTAACGTTCTGGAGCTTAATTTCGCAAAATCCCACGGTAATAATTAATAACTTTGTTTCAGCTTAACCCTTTTTTTTACCCCACTTAATTTGCTAATATGGTTGCTTAAAATCCAGGTTTGACCTATAATCCGACGAGTATCATGTTCGTGAATGTGCCCGGGATTTCTAAGCTGCAATGGCATCCGTTTACAGTTAGTTCAAATAGTAATATGGAGCCTGATAGGCTCAGTGTGATCATTAAGAGTGAAGGAAGTTGGTCGACTAATCTGTATCGGATGCTTTCGTCTTCAATTGAACGTCTCAATGTTTCCATTGAAGGACCTTATGGACCTGCATCAAACCATTTCCTAAGGCATGACACGGTTGTGATGGTGAGTGGAGGCAGTGGGATTACTCCTTTTATATCCATAATCCGAGAGCTGATTTTCATGAGCAAATTATCTCAATGCAAGACACCAGATATAATCTTAATTGCTATATTCAAGAGCTCTTTGGATCTCACCATGCTAGACCTCTTGCTACCTATGACCGGTTCACCATCCGAGCTTTCTAACCTGAAGCTCCGGATTGAAGCTTACGTGACAAAGGAGAAAGAACCCGTAATCGATAACTCGAAACGAGTTCGGTCCATATGGTTCAAGCCCCTTCCAACAGATAAGCCTATAGCTGCCATTTTAGGACCCAACAGCTGGCTCTGGCTTGGTGCCATAATATCGTCTTCGTTCATCATGTTTCTTATCTTAATTGGGATCATCACACGGTTTTACATTTACCCAAAGGCTCACGATAAGAACGAATTCTCGACCTCGAAACAAGCTGTGTTGAATATATTGGCAATATGTGTTTCCATAGCTGCAACGGCGAGTGCAGCGGTTTTTTGGAACAAGAGAAGGTATGCTAGGGAAGCAATGCAGGTGCAGAACATGGAAGGACAAACACCAGAAGGATCACCAAGCATTATGGCTTATAATGGTGAGAGAGAATTGGAAAGCCTCCCTCACCAGTCTCTTGCAGAAGCTACCAAAATTCACTATGGAGGGAGACCCGACTTGAAGAGTAAGTTATTTAGATTTGTCTAATGGTATTCAAGTATTAACTAGTTCCTGTTCTACAGCAACTAGAATTCACATTTTTTATGGTTTGGATTTGGATGCAGGATTGATATTTGAATGTAAAGGTGAGAGTATTGGAGTTCTTGCTAGCGGTCCAACGAAATTGAGGCACGACGTCGCAGCAATCTGTTCGTCCGGTCTGGTGGATAATCTTCATTTCGAATCAATCAGTTTCAGCTGGTGATTACTCTTCAGAAACTAGGAAGTGTGCAGCAGTGCGAGAATGGTTTTGTCTTGGGGAAAGGATCCCTGGCTGTTGTAGTTTTTTTTTCTTCTAAAATTGTGTGTTTCTTTCTAGTACATGAATGGTCAATCATGTTTGATGTTTTCTAGCTACATAAGAGTATGAGATCGTACATTAAGTTGTTAAATAAAACTGATCGATCTGACTGGTACTTTTACACCTTTGAATTGTCAGGGCTTAGAGTAATTAATCGTCTCATCTTATCCGCTTTGTCAAATACCATCACATGTTTTCCTCTGACTTCACAGAATAGGCTGAATTGTAATAATCTAAAAACTAGGAACAAGTACGGAGATGTATAATTGTGAAAAAAGGACACGAGAGTGGATGAAAACCACAAAGAGTGGGGTTTGCAAGTGGGAGAGATCCAAATGAACAGTCAAAAAGCAAGTGGAAGTTGAAAAGATAATAATGGAGGTTGGCGAGCATGAATGAAATCTGATCATGCATATGTTTATTGTCGTCTGTAAGATAAGTGAGCAAAACATAAATCAAACATGGTTTGCTTAAGCTTTAACCATTGTTTTCTATCCCTTTTGTTTAAAATAAATAAAATATATTGTTGAGAAGAGATATGTGTGAAAATAACTTGAGAGACAGTTGGGCCATGGATGTAGGGATGTACATAAGAAGTTGGGGATTTGCAACGATAATTGGGTCTCCGGCCTCACCCTTTCGAGAAGACCAATCATGATATCATGTTGGTTCGAGTCCTGCCACCCACCATTTTGTTTTTTATTAATGTCTCCTTTCCTATGCCGGCCATACCGTCCATGGACAGGCCCCTTCTCAAATAAACCAATCTCATATAACAAATAATTCTTATTTCCTACTAAAACTTCCAAATACTTTTTTTTTAATTTAATTCAATGCTGAATTTACTAATGATGATTGCTGATTAGTGTCTTTTCCATGACTTGTTAATATAAAATTAAGAAATGATAGAAATCGATTGCAATAAAAAAATTTAAAAACTTAATTTTATAAGTTAAATACGTTACATTCTTTGTAATATCTTCAATTAAAACTCTAAACCTCGTAATATAATTTTTCAATTACACATAATAACATTTAAGTTAAAATCATTTTATATTAACTTTATATTAGAGTGTGGCGCAACACAACTATCCTCTTCACCTCATATTTCCGTTTACTACTAATTTCACCCGCAACCCTTCCATCACCCTCCAATCACAACCATCCATCTATATGTCACAGCCAGAGACCGAATCACTCACAGTTTAGAAATTAGTATATTTATTTCCATACCAACCATTATAGCTGAAATCAGGGCGATTTTCTCGATAAATCATCCTATGCGCCTTTATTTCCACTCGATCTAACATCATTATAGAAATGCGCACCCCTTAAAGTACGGTTTACGTTGATCTGGAGTCATGTGGGGTAAGACGTCCCCTAAAGCGCACCTTATGCTGAATTGGATACACGTGGCTAAAGCGCGGCCCCTGGGGCGCGCCTTACGCCACGTAGGGCTATAGCGCGGTGCAGGGCCGAGCCTTTTAATTATCACACATGCATAATGCAAGGCGCGGTCCCTGCACCGCGCCTTACATAATTTCATCCGTACTTCTCGACTTTAAAGCATCTTTAAAGCATCGTCTCTCCGTTATAAGTAGCCCTCTCCACCGTAAACTCTCTCACAACTCCCTCTGAATTGAGAAATTAATACAACAATCCTTTCAATCAGTAAATAACACCTGACAATCCTCTTATATTGATTCAGAAGTTCGTTCGATCTTTCGTTATAAGATAATTTTGTTATAATATTTTTATAATTATACATGATTATTTGAAAAAAAATATTATACTAATTGTTTTCAATTAATTTCCGTGTTTGTGAAATTAGAAAGCGGGAGCATACGTCGAATATTTTTGCGGTGCAGGTAATAATATAAAATTATATTATTTAAATAATTTACGTTTATGTGTAAAAATTTTATTGTGTTATATTTTCGTTCACATATTATTTATTTAATTAGGTTTGTTTCAGTTGTTTCTTTTTTTGCAGATAAAATATTGTCGCACTTTTAAACTCTAAAAATGACGCGAATTTCAGCTATTGTTTATTATGATGGAGAAATTAGAGAAGATGAAACCGGCGTTGTTTTCGTATCAAATGAGCGTATTAATATCATTCAAGAGAAACATAACTCTTGAGGAGTTGATAACAAGATTTCGAGGAAGGTTCATGTTGGAAGTAATAGAAGAATGTCGTCGTTGCAGTACAGATTTCCAACATAATGTTGCCATTAGCTTATGCAACGTTCGAACTATCGAACAATGATGATGTTGAAATGATGGTTGATTCTCAAAGTAATTATTCAGACGCCGATATTGAGATGTATGAAAAGTTTGTTCAAGTGCGTGCTGTTCGGGGTCAGTCATTAAGCTCTTACTATGGGCTGGCTTAACAAGTTGATCAAGTTGACAGCCCGACTACAGTAATGTGTAATGATTTTAATGTCATAATGGGAAATCCGCATCATGGTGCCGGCCCATCAACTTCAATGGGGAGATATTCATCAGTAACTCCTTACGATATGTACCGAGGTGGGTCCACGAAAATTCGTATAGCAACTTCACATCCAGTTCAAGGGGAAGACATCTCTGCCAATTTCTTTGACCTTAATATGGAGATGCCTTCGACGCAACAATCTGTGCAGTTTCCATTTGATACGATGACTTCAAGCTCAAGGGGGAGGCATTCGACTGCAAGCTTTTTCGATCTCAATGTCGATATGCCTTCTAGTTCAAGGGGAAAGTGTGCAAGTAGTAGGTTCTTCGACCTAAATGTGGAGAGCATGGAGGAACCATCATCTCCACCAGAAGAACGACTTCGTGAGCCAGGTGCGGATGGCGTTGAGACTGGACTATTCATGCACCCAGAATCACCATAATTCAACTCTGATGATGATGATGTAGACGAAGTTCCCTCAAATGAGGCACAAAATGACCCTCCAACACACATGTATGAAGCTGATTATGGTGCAATGTATGGGTCAGAATTTGCGGATATGCATCATCTCGGTGACTATGGATATTACTCATCAATAAATAATGGTGAGTTATCTTTAGGCATGGAGTTTTTTAAGCAAAGAGAAAGAGATGATGGCTATAAAAAATTACAATATCCGTAATTCTGTTCAATTCAGAGTCGACCGCTCCACGACAGAAAAATATGTATGTCATTGTGCCCGACGTGAAAACGGATGCAATTGGATGGTTTGCGTATCGAAGAGGAAGAGGAAAAACAATATATGTGAACTAACAATATACAAAGGTTCTTGTACATGTTGTGCTGGAGGATCAACCAAGATCATCCCAACTTAGACTCTGAAGTGATCTGCCAAGCCATCATGCCCATGGTAAAAGCAAGCTCTCATATAACTGTTGCTGTGTTGATTTCAACTATACAATCGCAGTATGGGTACACTGTCTCCTATAAAAAAAGCTTGGTTGGCAAAAAATGCCATTGTCAAACTTCATGGCGAATGAGATGCATCTTACAACGAACTTCCAGGTTGGTTTAGGCTGGTGCAAAGGTTGAATCCTGGACAACTATGGACTTCAAAACCTCTATGTATACCATAATGATCGAGTTCTTCTCGATCGATGTCAATTCTACCGGGTTTTTTGGACTTACCCACAGTGCGTTAATGCTGTCAAATACTACAAGCCTGTGGTCCAGATCGACGAGACTTTCTTGTATGGAAAATACAAGCAAGTTTTATTATTGACAGTTGTCCAATATGATAATCGCAACATTCTTCCAGTTGCTTTTGCTATTGTTAAAGGAGAAGATACAAATTCTTGGGCTTTTTTCCTCAGAAACTTACGTTCACATGTTATCACGAGGGGAAAATAGGTGTTAATTCAGATCGCGGAGCTGGGATCAAGGCAACAATTGAGTCTTTGGGCCCAATGTGACAACCACTGTTTGTCCAACATAGGTATTGTATCTGACATTGCTGCGAACTACCATAGAAGGTACAAGAAGAATGATGAGCGTCAATTACTTGTGCGCATGGGTAAGTGAAACTGATGTAGTTTGTTATCTTTCGATCATTTTAATTTTGCAAAGAAACAGAGTTAGTAAGCTCTATATTTTGATCAGGTTACGAACTACTTCCTCAAACATTTGAATCAATGTTTCAAGATTTGCAGGCGAAGAACGAGGAAGGATTCGATTACATCAGCCTCATCGATAAAGAAATGTGGACAAACGCATATGATGGTTGATATCAATATGGACACATGACGATCAACGTGGCTGAGGCAATCAATTCAACCTTAAAGGGTGCACATCACTTACCTGTAGCGGCTTTGGCAAAAACTACATATTTTCGTTTGGGGCGTTTTTTACGAAGCTCGGGGACAAGCTCAAACTTGGATGCAAGGAGGTCATGTCTATCTCCCTAGATTAGTTGCAGATCTACAAAAAATTTGTTGCATCAAATGGAATGTCTGTAACAAGCTACTCTAGAACACATTCATTGTTTCGTGTCACAGAGTTGTCGTGACCTCTTCAAGGGATTGAAGCTGTGTCGTTAAGAGTAAATCTATGGGACAGAACGTGCGACTGTGGGTTTTTCAAGCTCTGAAGTATCCATGCTCTCATATGATAGCAGCTTGCTCACATACCCTGTAACACCCATAACCCGTATAATTATACCTATATAGATTTTAGATGTCACCTGAATTTCTAAAACCATTTTACAATTCAAAAGCGATTTAAAATTTATTTTCTTAAAATGGTAAATGATATTATATAAATATCATATCATATGAAATGTGTTTCATTATAACAAATTTAAAACAAAAGATTTTTTATAAATAGTGAATAGTGAACAGTAACAGTGAACAATACCCCCGTGAACAATGAATAGTATACCGATGCACTGCTACAGTACGTGAACAGTGTACTGATGTACAAAAACATCGAATTATAATTATGTATCGATGCAGTGCTACAGTAACTGATACAGTATTTCCAAAATATATATATATAACTCATAAAAATTTAACCTTTCATCACTATAAAATTTACCATTTTGTTTCTAAATTTATTCAACAAAACAAATCGAACATTATTAATTAAATGTCACTATCTAAATCAAATTTCATCATAGGATGTTTTACTGATATTGAAATATACTCTCAATGCTTGATGTCTCTTTGAACTCTTTATTCCACTACTTGCTTTTTACCTACGCGTGAAAATTATCACACGCTAAGTATAAACTTAGTGAGGCAATTTAAAACAATAATCAGTGAAATACAATTCATGCATGATAATCAATGTCAAAATCAAAATGTCATTTATCATGTTACTAGCATATCCAATATTTTTCCATGATCAAATTAAGATAAAATCTCTTACCATTTATCCCATAAGCTCGTAAGCTTATTTTACCAAAATACTTACCATTTAATCCCATAAGCTTGTAAGCTTATTTTACCAATATACTTTCCATTATTCCATAAGCTCGTAAGCTTATTTTCCAGTTTATCATTTATTAACCAATAAACCATAAATCATAGCCCATAGTATAACTGTATGAGGAACCCGGTATAGGAGTCAAATATTGCACTTAAGTGATGAGGTCGAGCTTTGCTCACCTAATAATGCATCGTAGTGCTGAGGTCGGGATTTACCCACCTAGTACACCGTAGTGTTTGTATTGTGTCTTCACTAGACTCTAAGGTCTGCACTATGTGCCTTTTCTAGACACTCTAGTGCTATCTAATATGCAGCTACTAGACTCTATGGCATGCCATTAATACCACTGAACCTCAATAACATACTTGGGCATATAGTCAATTTTATTTGATCCATCCATGGCAAAGTATATCAATACTATTTAACATTAGGCAGTTCATACCCGCAATATCATTCCTGCAATATCATTCATGATAAAATCATATATGTTCATGATAACATCATATGCAAAAATCAGTGATCAATTCATTTTATATCAACCTTTGACATATTTAGAATATGTTAAATATATGATAAATGACATAATATCATGTTGTTATAAGTAAGGTTGACTTATCGCAAGTCTTCCTAATGATGTATAAAACATCCATGTATAATTTCATGCATGTATTGCACTCACCTTGACACTTTATAATTTTTCCAAATATTTGTGCCTCACTATTGTCCACAGTAAACCCTTTTTACACTTGACTTGCTTCACTTGTAATCAATCATAATCTGTATAAATCTCAAATTCATAATGATACATATGTTAGTATTGCACTAACATAAATGTATCCCAAAATAACTCCATAATATACTTGAACTCATTTTCTATCAAAATACTCACTACTTAATAATTCCTTTTAACATTGGAACCAAGTTTCCAATTTACAGAAAATGGTCCTTCACCATTTTACCACTAAAATTCTTAATACCAATAATTCCAACATTGAATATATTCTCATTCAAATGCTTTTACAAAATCATAATTACATTTAAGTACACCAACTATACAATTGTTGTACTTAAATCACTAATCTTTTCAAACTTCCAAAATATAGTTCACATTTAACACTCATTTCACTTCCAAAATAGCATTTTCCAGCAAAGTACATCAATTATAACACTTACACAACAACCCATCAATTTTCTATATTCAGACAACTCGTACTTCCTTTAAAGAATCAGTATTATGTATTGATATACACACTTTAATTTAATTCCATTCTTCCGTTAAAAACTAGACTCGAATAAGAAACCATCCATATAATAACTTCTTTTAATTCATTCTATACAATTTATGGTGAATTTTCAAAGTTGACCAACAGAATCTGTTTTGCAGAATCTGTTGTTCGATTTTTCTGACCTTTCCTTTGTTAAAAATTCATATTTTTTATATACACCTTGAAATTGATCTCCGTTTGTTTTAAACAAAACTAGATCGATATATGAACACATATATAAAATAACCTCAAAATTATTTTTCTATAATTTCTGGTGAATTTTAGAACCTACTGCCAGATTAAAAATCCAAACTGTTTCTTTTACTTCATTCTTAGGTTCTTCATCAATTCTTACAACCATTCTTTAAAATCTCTTAACTCTTCAAAACCCATAAACACAATAACCCCTTCATCAACTCAATATGAACTTGAACACTAACAATATTATCATGCAATATTGGTACCAAATGATAGTGTTTTTCGCATATAACAATTTTTTATTTTCAGCATACTCAAAATCCTAAGGAAATTGGTTGAAAATTGAATTGAAGCGTTCTCTTACCTTAGGAGAAACCCACGCAGCTTTGGAGAAGAATGAGCATGTGAAATGAAATTTTAGATACTTTTCATCTTAATTTACCTTTAATCTAACTTTAAATAAATAAAATATTCATTTAGTTGAGATAAGACCAAATCACCCTTAAGAATCTTCTTATTTACCATAAAACCATGACAACTCATCCTTATCATATTTCAAAGTCAAAGTTGAATTATTTGACTTTTATTTCTGAAAATTTCCCATGAATTTTCAAATCTTGTGGTTTAGTCACTAAATTCCATTGTTCGGTTGAATCTGAAAAATTATACATTTCCAAACCAAATTTCTCTGGTCCAAACTATTAAATAATATTCCCAACCAATTTATAATCCTTTAAATTTTTGTAAGACTCCAATTCGATCCGAATTACCAATTCCTTATCGGCTTTAACCCTTTCTTTTTTCTTTACTAAAATTTCAAATCAAAAAATATGATTTCTATAAAACCCCACTCTCAAGAGTAAGCTATCTTTTAATGGAATAAAATTCTTTTTAGGAAATGATCACTTAATTCCCTAAACTTTTCCTAATTTCCACTTTGACCATCAAACTTTCAAAATTTGCATTTTGGTCATTATCTAAAATTTTGGGGTATTACATACACGTCAAGACTATAACCATTTTTTGGATCCCGTATACCCTACTATCAGAAGTTTTTAAGGTATACGAATTTGAGTTCCCCCCATAGGTAATGACAAAGACCCTGATGAGGTTCAGAATTGGGTCCCGATTGTACCAAATCCGAGTTTATTGAGGGAGTGTCGTCGTCCAAAATCCACTCGAATTCATTGTGATATGGATATTCGAGATACATATAGACACGACAAAAAATGTGGGCATTGTAGAAACTCATGACACATTAGGAGAACATGTCCAGTTCTGTTGCCATCAAGTAACAATTAATGAGAAACTGATGTAGTTGTTTATCAAATAATAATTATTGTTCTTTAATTTGCATTTACTTAAAGTTAATGTCATTCGATAACCGCTGATGAAGATTAAAAAACGATATTGGACGTTGGCGTTATATTTGATTATATAAAAGATAATAAGTGACAAACTTAAGAAAGTTATCGAACAAATTATTAATTTTATCAAACTAATAATAATTTGGTATTTGAATAATTCTAAATACAACAACTTAAAATAAGTATTAAATAGTAAATAATAAACAAATTACAATAACTGATATTAAATGGTAATAAACAAAATTATCAAAATAAATTAACAAAAACTCCAACAAAATAAACAAAATAAATTTTAAAATTATCCAACCAAATTAACAAAATAAAGTAAGTATTTAATGATAATAAAAAAATTACAATAAAAAAAGTCCAATAACCAACTAAATACAAATATAAAAAAAAAAAAATCTATCGATGTCTGCGGTGCGAATGTGTTCCGCAAGGCGGTGGCTGTCGGTCTCGAGATGATTTCTTCATAACTGGTTGTGAGTCCTCGCTGTCATCATCACCATCATCATCATCGTCGTCATGAGAAAATACATTTTGTTGATGAGAAACTGATAACGATGTAGCACCTCCATAGAATAAGGACCCTGGAGGTGTATGACTTACTATCCCATCGCTCATAGATAACTGAAACTCATAAAACCCAGACATCCGTTATGTGAAAACTGTACAGGAAGTGTCCACGTGGCGGCCATAGGTGATGAGACTGCACCCGCCAAATAATCAGCATATAAACCCCAAGTCAGATCTACAAACATAGACCCATAATATCCTCCACGAGGGGTCATAACTTTGTGATTGTGGCGGCGGCGGGGTATAAAACTAGGTGACGTGGCGGCGGTGGCGACATTATATATGGCTGCGGTATGTAAGTCGTTGTAGACGGTGGCTGCTGTGAAGGTCCTACTGATGCAGCTAAGGATGAACCGGAATCACCTACTCTCTGTCCACGAGTCGGGGACGATGGTGTTATGACGGTGAATGTCTCTGTCGACGTCATTGAAAGATCCGCCCACGTACAACCTTAGAAAGCAGAAAACGGTTTCCCATTACTGTTGAACCACTCATAATAATCATCAACATCGTCAAGAGGTCATCATAAATGGACACTTTATGGGGTAGTCGATGTCGATCCTCCCACAACACGACCCACGCATGATGCTTCACCAGCCAATCTGTATCCGACTTGCCGCGTCGATCTGTGCTATGCAACTCGTCCATATTACGAGATGCTTTCGAAATTGGTTGAAAACAACTAAATTGCCAGAGCACGCGATCAATGGAGTGCCACTCGACGATCGCATAACAGATCAAAGGGACCATCACCATCCAAACATCTGATGGGCCCCTTAACTCAGGTGGGATCGCTATCCTCACATCATCATTAGAATATGACACCCATTCAAGCTAAAACAAATATATATATTTTTTATCAAAATAATAATCTAATAATATAACTATAATCTAAAATCGATTTTTAAACATTAAAATGCATACTTGTGTGTCAGCCTTCTGATTGATTAGCACCCTATTTTTTTTAAAATCATCAGGTAGCTCCCGATGATTTTTCCTGTCAGTAGACCACCTATTCAAGGAATTTTTTTTTATTACACTGTATAAAATGATTAATATACGAAATCAGTTTTATAATTACCTCAATAGTAGCGGAAATACAAATGAGTTCTTCACAACGGGACTTAAAAAGTGCAATCGATACCATGTCCAAGACTGCAGCAGAAG
The DNA here is from genome assembly GCF_006381635.1 of Hibiscus syriacus. NCBI lineage: Eukaryota > Viridiplantae > Streptophyta > Magnoliopsida > Malvales > Malvaceae > Hibiscus > Hibiscus syriacus. Next base: position 15,022 of record NW_024062803.1, on the reverse strand, counting down.
GAGACATCCGCTGATAGCATTTTTCCTGTAGTTAGTCGCTCGACACATCTCCCTATATAGGAAAACCAAAACTGTCGAGCCCCAACTGAGTGATCCGGCCAGATGAAAGTCGCCAAGATATCGCAACCACATACATTGAAATTGGTTGCGCGTTTTGTCTGGCATCAACAACCCTCCTATCAGTTGTAGTATGCATGCCCATGCATACATTTTAACTTCATCATCAGAGACGTCCTCACTCAACTCCCAAAAATTGACATCTAACCAATTTAACGGTATCTGACCACCGTTAAAACTTTCCGGGACACGTCCTAGATAATCTCGACACAAAGCAGTCCAGGAACCGTGCGCCATCCCTGATATCACATCTCTATCCACCGGAAGCCCCAGGTGCATAGAAACATCCTCAAGTGTAATCGTGCACTCTCCGCACGGAAGTTGGAATGTGTGGGTCTCCGGCCTCCACCTCTCCACTAAAATAGAAATAAGGTCTGGTTCTATCTTACAGTGACTTTCATATCTACCTATGTGACTGAATCCAACCTCTGCTAAATACGACCAGATACGGGTATGTATCACTAACTTAAGGTTCCTAATAAAATGATTTAATATACGGTCTCTCTCCTAAAATTAAATAATTACAAAAAATAATTTTTAAACTAATAATCATGCATTAAATAAATAAATAAATAAATAAATAAATTATTACTAATAATTTAAATTAAATTAAAACATTAAAATGTTATCGTATCAGCAAAATGTCGAGATATATGATTTTCATCCAAGCGAAGTAGATCGCCTTCCATTTTATATCTGTAAAAAAATAATTAAATAAAATTTTAAATATTTAAATAATTACTAACAAAATACTAATTATATAAATATACCTTAAACAGTTACAAGAGAATATAAGAGTATTTAAAAGAAGTTGGGAGGATTTGGTGTGATAAAGTGATTGAGAATGGAGGAACTTATAGAGAGGGGATGAGGTGTGAACGACTGGGTAGTTGGGTATTTAAACTTAAGGCGCGCTACAGGGGGCGAGCCTTTCTAACATGTGTCAGCATTAAAACTAAGGCGCGGCCCCTGTACCGCTCTAAAGCCCTACGTGGCATAAGGCACGCCCCAAGGGTCGCGTTTTATCCACGTGTATCACAACTCAGCATAAGGCGCACTTCAGGGGCGTGCCTTATCCCACGTGATGTCAAATCAACCTAAAACGTGATACAGGGTACATCTTTCTGCAAAAGGTGTTAGATCAAGAAATATAACGCTTTGGTTTCTGGGTTTCATCCACAATGTAATTGTCGCTCTTTCCAGCTACCTCGGACTATCCGATTTCCTTGAAACGAACACCGTCTGGCAAGATACCCGGACCCCAAGACCCAAGAACCCGCCCATATCGGCCCTCCTGATCCGGGAAATCCTCCCCGTTATAAAGTTCGACGAGCTATTCGTGGTGGGGGACCCGCCGGAGAGTTGCGCCGTTTGCTTGTATGAGTTCGAAGGAGGTGAATCAGGTGGTTGAGGAGCTGTCAACACATTTTCCATCGGGCTTGTTTGGACTGTTGGATGTACCATGATCAGAAAACTTGTCCGCTCTTTAGAACACTATCCGGCTCTGGGCTGTTTCCGGGGTCGGCGATCTACAGAGTGAGTACATTTCGGTTCCGGGGTTGTAAATTTGCTTTCCTTTATGAAATGAGTGGAAATTGTATATGTTTACATTACAATTTTATGGGGGCATTTTTGAACAAGTATATGCCCGTAAATGAACAGGAGAATGATATGTTCATGTTCGTTCATTTAACTTTAATCGAATAATGAACGAACACAAACATAACAAATAAAAAATTTATTGTTTGTGTTCGTTCGTTAATGAATGTAGTTTGTTCGTGTTCGTTCATATTCGTTCATTTAAATAATAAACGAACACAAATGAAAGAACATAAACGAATTAATGTAAACGAACACAATAAACTTAAAGGAACACAAAAGAACGAATGTAAACGAACACAATAAATGAATACAATGAATATACTAACATAAATGAATATAGATTTTTTTTCTTTCTTAACAATTTTAGGATTATATTTTATTTAATTGTTTTGAGGTTTTTTATTTATATTTAAAATTAATTTGAATTTTAAAATTTTATGAGTATCAGATTAAAATTTATTAAGCTTTAATATTTTAAATGAGTCTAGAGAGATTTGATTAAACATAAATGAATACACATAAACGAACGAACATAATGAACATATTACCGAACGTTCACGAACATAAATGAATGAACGAATCCTCTGTTCGTGTTCGTTCATTTAATTAAACGAACACAAAATCTATTCATATTCGTTTGTTTAATAAATAAACGAATATAAACAGATTTTCGTCGAACAACTCACGAACCTGAACGTTCGGTTCGTTAAGAGAAAGTATGAATTGCAGAAACATTGGTTGGTGCATTTAAAGGTTGATTTTGTTTTTCTTTCATATTGAACTTGGGTTCTGTCCCTCAGCTTTAAATCCCCAAGTTGCCCTGTTCCCTAAAAAACAGTGACATCAAAAAGGTTGTTGCTCTGGGATGTGAAAAATCAACATCAGGGGCTTCACTTTATTTCAATTAATTAATTGATTGATAATTTTTTTTTAAAAATAATGTAAATATTTCTAAAAAATTTATACTTGAATTTCATAAAGGTTTAAATATTTCAATTTTTTGACTCTGTCAGTGAAAGTGGATTTGTATTTGCTATTTGAGGTGGGAAGTAACAGGTTCAATAAGTTTTAAGTTTGGGCCGATACTACGTGCATAAATTCAGCTTTTTATTGTTGGAGTTAGATATACGTGAAGCGTTGATTTCACTTACTTGCGAGTTGCTTCATCCAATATTTCTAATAAATTACCCGCATTAAGTTCCATAGGGTCCTGATGAGCAACGTGGTTGTCTAAAGAGCCGAGGGGAACTGAGACCTCCAAAGCACAAAACCCACATCGGGTGGGGGAGAGATCCTTCCCCCGTACCACAGCGGTCGACGAAGGGCTCCACCCAAACAAACGAAAGAGACACAACAAGGGAGGGAGCTGAGCGGCGTCTAAGGATGAAATCCCCAACGAACAGGCCCATTCTCAGCAGCCTCCAAAGCTACAAGGGAGGGAGCTGAGCGGCGTCGGACAACCCCGGGCCCGTTGAAAAGAGTTTTTTGGGGCTTGTAAAATGAAAGGGAAAAGAAAACTAATCATAGGCTCTTTTCTCTCCTCATCCTCACAACTTTCATGTGAAGATAGCAGCAAAACAACACCACTTGTGCTTGCATTTGAAAATTTCCCGGATCCATCCACAGTCTTAGATGATGAACATCCTTGCCTTGGGTAAAAACACCTCGTGCGATTGTGCTCCATTTTTAAGACTGAATACACAATAGTGGTAAATGGTTTATGCTGATACTTTGAACTACTCTTGTCAGAACCATGGAACTCCCTGTTGTAGGATTTCCACGATTCCATGTGTCTGAAAGTGATGTATCCTCCTAACTGGAAACCAAGTTTTGATTGCTCCATCTTTCCCGATTTGTATGAAGAATGGCCAGGAGATTTCAGTCTCCTATTAATTATATACAAGAAGATTATTCTATTAGTTGAATTACGGATGCTCCTGTTTATCTAAGTGCTCTTACACATTACAAAATACAAATCCTCGCAGAATGGTCTATGGATTCGATTATGACCCTATCATCTTTGACACTGGATGGTGGACCAATTTTCCATAGCAGTAGCAGGAAATTGATCGGTAAGAAGGAAGCAGCTCCAATTTTCTGCAATTATCACCCATGCACACCATGGGTGATTCCATGATTCCACGATTCCACAAATGAGTCGAAATGGAAACCACCGCTTTTACTTCACTTAATACTTGTCAATATTGAAACATGCTCCTAATTTGAGTTCAACTGCATTATACCTTCCCATAACTATCATCAATACACATCCGAAATCTATCATTTGATGCATTGTTCGTTTATTAATGATTATCTCATTCCATAACATGATGAGTTAGCCTAGTTCCTATGCTCTATCAATTCATAATTACGTATCATATCAGTAGATTCCCGGTAAATTGCTTGTCGGCAAGAGATGGATTGAGAGGTGCTGCCGTGTTGGAGTGTGCAGTTGAAAAATGAAACCAAAGAAATTACAAAAACCGCCTTAGGTTTTGAGACATTGACTAACATAACCTCGTTTTGGTCCGCGAGAGTCACACCGTAAAATATCTCCTCTACTGCAAGTTGGCAGAGCAAATTCTAGTCTCACCCGCAACAAAACCCAACATCATAAAAAACAATACCCCCGACTAAACAACCCCTCGAAATTAAGTTACTTGATAATCTAAAACCCTAGAAGTAAAAAAAACAAAAAATACTTAAAATTATCAAATTCTTCACATTAGGGACTTTAACGTTCTCTTTTAATAGGTTTTCTCGTTCGTTTCTTGCCGCCACCATCCACGTTCTCCTCGTCATCCTCCTCATCACACGACATAATCAAATTCTTCATTATTGTCGAATTGCGAAGAAGACGACGACGGCATCGTATTGTTTTGAGTGGTGACAGCGCTGCTGTTGTTTTCAAATCTTTACCCTCGACAATAATTCTCCCTCATTTCGCTGTTGTTGCCGCCTCTCCTCCTCCACGACGGCCCGGACCCGAAATAATAGTATAATTCATACGGATTCGACGTCGACGACTGCCCTTTATTGGCCGCCCCGGCTCGTCCACGGCGGTTCCCGGCTTTCTTGCTTGTCAATGAGCTTGGATTATTCCCATTATCGTGGCAGCAAGATTTCAGTGAACAATTTTGCTTGGATCCCTTTCCTTCATCTTCGCAATGGGTGTGGAACCCGAATTGGTCACCTATTTTCGTCTCTTCCTCGTCGTCGATAATCGCGTTCGACTTTCATAATCGATTTATCTTCATTGTCCATCATCGACGCTACGCTGCGTATTTCGAGTAACAAACCATGACATATTTCAACACCCGTTGGGTAAACAATAAACAATATGGGTTTTCAATAACTCGCCAGCTCATCATGAAATTTGTGGATAATTATTCGACTATAGAGGACGAATAATAAAAACCCTAATAGAATATCACGACAGCAAATTCAATAAAAGCAATCAGATCGAAGAAATATGAAGAGGATTACCTCTCGACAGCGCCAATAGAATCGCCTAAGCTCCCATTTCCATTAAAGATATCTTCAGGTTCAAACTGGGGGTTTTTATAAAAAAAACAAGCAGTAAACGAAGCTAGCAACCAACTAAAAACTCGAACCAGAATTATAATACGCAGAAATGACGAACAACCATTAACCTAAATACACGATAGGAGAGAGAATTTAGGGTTTATCAAAACCCTAAAAGAGATATGACGGGCATATGAAAATGTCAGACGAAACATAAAATGGAGGCGAAGGGTAAAGAAGGAAACAAGGAGCAACTAGATCTGCCATGAGGGACGAACCAATTTATTCTGAAACAGCAAAGAAGAGAAATGAAAGAGAGAGATAAGCAAAGAGTTTGTGTACCCGGTGATGAAGATACGATGGGTATGGTTCTTGAGTGGAAGGAATCACATCCCATGGCGACTGGTTCAGCTCGCATACGTGCACACTCTTGGCCCTCGTCAAGTTGATCAGCGAAGACAGCTTCGCGTTCTTTCGAATCCTCATACTTTTATCGATATTGATTAAAAAATCACCCATAAACACGAAAGAGAGAAAGTAAGCAAATTGGAGGGAGATGGGAAGGATAAAAAGAATGAAAGGCAAGAGAAGGAAATGAAAAAATATTTAGACCCAAAAGGGTGTTTATTTTATGCCTTTTCTTTGTTTGTGTCCCACGGGAGAGGGGTTGGGGATTTGGTTTGGTAATGCTTTGCATATCTCACAGAACTTGATGATCAGGGTTTTCTCATCTTTCTTTTGCTTTCTCGGCCCTTCATATCATCATGTTTCTATTTGTTTTTTTTTTTTTTCTCATTTCTCCTTAGGTTTTTTATTTATTTTTCGAAAATGGCATCGAGAGGAAAAAAAGCTGCCGCTGTTACACGTCACGATAGTTGTCCAAAGTTTTTTTATTCTAATATATTGGACGTTAATGATCGTGTACACTTGATTCCACGTTGTTTTCCGGTGGGGTATCTGCAATGTTCCCATTATTCAATAATATTTTTCTCAATTTTTGTAAAAATGCTTTCTTTTTCTAAATTAGAGTTCATTCATTAGATGATTATTACCCAGAATAATTTAAATGTTTTAGGGGTATTATGGTCAATTGAGATTAGTTTTTAAAGAGAGGAGGAAGGAACAGAGTGAATCTTACCCGCTGCAAGGGGATGTGAGAGGGAGAGGAGAGTGGCGAACATGTGGCCCACAAAAAATGGATTTGATGAATGTACTTTGGTGGGTCCGGACTTAGATTGGAGGGATACGATTGAAGAGGCTAAACTCTTACAAGCAGAAGATGGGAATGGGATACCGCATGGCATAAATTTATTTAGCGGTAGGTTAGGTTATAATATATGAAAACTATAAATATCAGTATATTTGATCCCATCCGATTATCCTACGTGTCAAGCTACAACATATCGACAAATTAATTATACTAATCCTAACATTTTTTTAATAAGGGAAAATATTTAGGGTAAACTCCTCCAAGGTCACTAAACTATTGGTTTAATTTATTTTTACCATTAGACTAAATATTTATCAATTAGATCACTAAACTTTTAATTTGATTCTAATCAAGCTACCTACTGTTAATTGTTGGCGAAATTAATGACATGAAAAATAAATTTATATGTTAATTGTTTATTCCTCATTACTTATACATTCTATCAATTTGACCACCATCTTGTTGGAGAATTATATTTATTAATTTTTTATAGTTAAAATTAGAAACAAATTGATAGAATGTGTAAATAATAATGATCAAATGTGTTACCCTAATTTTGACCAATTTAATAGAACATATAAGTAATAAGGATCAAATGTATTATTATATAAATTTACTTAATTGTCATGTCAATATTTCCATTAACAGTTAATGGTCGGTGACTTGATAAAAATCAAATTGAAAGTTTAATGATCTAATTTACAATTTTTAGTTCAATGATCAAAATAGAATCAAGCTAATATATAATTACCTTGGGGAAATTTACCCAAAGAATGGAAATCAAGATTTCAATTCAATAAATTACTTTATCAAAACTAGTTTTTTTAGCTAAACGTATACACATAAATAATATTCATTTTCATAAAATGTTTGATCTTTTAAATAATTTATTTTTTAATAAAATTATCAAAGGTTTGCGTTTAAAGGTATAGTTTTAAACATTTGATTTGTTGAATAAAATATTTTGCAATGCTTTTAGGTGGATGATAAATATTTGTATATATAAAAATTGGTCATAGTTTGAATCTCAATTAATTAGTTTTAATATATTTTAAAAGATTATAACAGTATAAAAAGACAATAACACCCTTATAATGATATTTACTGCACTTTGTAAAAAGATATAATATTGTAATTTTTTATTTAATTAGGGATTAAGTTTAATTTTTAAATTTAATCACTTAATTTGAATATTCATATTTTGCTCGTTATGTTGTCAAATAATTAACAATATTATAACATAACTGACATCGTTTTAGATCTATACAAACCCAATTTTTCTTTTTTACATTTTCCTTCTCTTCTTCTTTTTCTTCTTCTTTTTTATCATCTCATTTTTTATCTATTTGTTTAGATTATGACTATCGCAAATTTGGATCCATATGACTGTCGACAATTGTTAACGGCGATCGATGAGATAAATTTTTCATCAAATACATTATAAACACAATTTTGGTATCCGCTTAATTGAAAAGACCAAAATTCACGAGTATAGTATCGTAATTTCCATTTTCTTATACTAATATCGCATTTTAATGACTTTTGATGATCAAACCATACACCAAGAACATCCTCTTACCGTCCTATTTCCTTTTTAACATTATATTTCGCCAAAAAACAAAACTTCAAAGAACATTACAATCTCACTTAAAACTTTGTATTTATTTATATTTTATCTATTATTTCAATCATCCGATCACGTTATATTCAAGATATATCGTTTTTCTCGTCGAATAATTGTGATAGGATATTTTTTAATAAAAACAAAAATTATATATAATTTTAAATCGTATTCTTTTATTTAAACTCTTGCTCTAAGAATATTAGTGTATGATTTCTTAATTAAATATTTTAAATATTCTTTATACTTTTGACTTATAATTATAATATTATTGTAATGAAAACTATTCTAAGTGAAGACAATAAAATTTAAAGTTAAAATATGAATTAATTTTCATTTACATTTTAAAAATATTTATAAAAAAAATTATGTAGAGTTCACAAAATAATTTAATTCGTTCATGTTCAAAATTGAAAGGACCTAAAGAAGATTTAAACCAAAATATTTAAGCCTATTAACAATAATTCTAACGTTTTAGATCAAAATATTAATGTTGAAAACTTATAGAGATTAAAATCCATTTTTTACAACAGAAAGACTAAAATGAACTTTAAGTACAATATAAGACTAAACTATTCTTTTTTAATGAAAAAAGTAAAATAAATTTTTAGATATAATACGAAGACTTCTAATACTTCACATGCAGCAACAATGGACTCCGTTGCTCTGTACCACATACTTTTGTCACTACTAGAGTATATTTCCAGAAAGTGGAGTACATAACTACAACATGACGTATAAATACACACAAAAATACGTACAACAATTATCAAGTCAGAGATTATATCACGCCGGTGTAAAGTCGAGAGTTTATTTAAAATCCATACAAACTCGTACGCCATAATGGAAGAAGCGTAATCCTTATCGTTATGCAGAAGAATTTCTCATTTCAACACACTGCAGCAGAGAATAGCGAATCACAAAATTTATGGTAATAGTAATAATTTATGGGACTCTTAACAGTCTAACTCGAAAGTAACTGTCGGATATGGATATCCTCGAATTTCTTTTAAAAAATATCCGAATCATACCTCCGCACCCATGTCTAGATGCTCGGATTTGTTAGACATGAGCACTTTGGAGAAATAAATCTTTCAGGTGAAGTTGAAGAATGGTTTGAAAGATTTTGGTTGAGCTTAGTAAGGGGCACATGAGAAGCAATGGCGCTAATGTATTAGCAAACAATTTAAACAATGATATTTCGATTCCCACATGCTTTAGGCGACGCCTGAATACTTTTTGGAACATAGAAAAGGAAAACTCAAATACTAAATGTTTCATACTGTATAATTCAAGAAAATACAGAGAACTTACTTGCATAAATAGGCAGCAGTCCCGAGAATTATACATAATAGGATGATATCAATGCAGAAGTTGCGACTTGATCTCAGCTGAACAAAATCAAAATATGCATTAAGATACAGAAAGCAGCTTCCATCCAAAATCAAAGATATATTGCAATAGAATTACCTTGTGTACAGTATCCTTAAGTCTCACATTCGTGCTTTTCAGATCCGAGGCTGCCCTATCTACCTGGAAGATATCAAAAAATAGTGTCGAAATTGGAATTCTAATCTGCCGAAACTTTCAGATGAAAAGGATAACGATCCAAACTTACCTTTTTATCTCACAAAAGACTAAACATCAATAGCTAGTTAATAATCTTCGGATATTTTAATGGTTAACCATTAAAAGGCTTCATATACGAATTTAATATTTTCTAGAATGCTATTATCAAACTAACAGAAAAGTTGCCGATGTCCATGGCAACTGAAGAAGGATAACTTAAAAGTAGAAAATCACCTTGTCATCTATTTCATCCATTAGTGGCATTGTCTGTCCAATTCCTGTCATAAGAAAGAAATGGAAAATTTAGGACACAAATAACTAAAACATCTAGCATAAGATCTCACAGTTTAACATGATTTAGACCAAAACGAAAAGGAAATATCCGACAAAACTAACCTCGTTCATATCGTGAGCCATGTTTTCAACGTGTCCAAACCTTCAGCTATAACCTCCAAACCTTGATCCTACATTAAAATAGTGTATTGCTCTCAAATATAATCATTAAAATTCAGGTAGAAAGGAAGATTACTATAATCCTCCAAATCCGATATATTACCGCCATTAGAGTTATAAATGTTAATCTAATAGCAAGCAAGCAAAGCAAAGCTGAAAATCTCGTAGCAACAATAAGGCAAACAACGACAAAGAGAAGGAATTACTACCTGCTTCAGTCTGCGCATTTCGTATTCTTGCCTGAACCGGTCAGACTCTTCGGTTTGTTGAAAGTACTCGCTCTCAAATTTTCCATCTGATTAATCCAATTACCGAACATTCAAAACAATTGATCATAGACAGATATCTTGAAACTAATATGATCTAATAAATAAATTGTTATCACCTGAAGATGAATCAATTTTAATTCCAGTAGGAACTCGAAGTTGCACAACCACCAGTACTTTGCTTAGTTGCAGCTGTTGATCCATCTGATATTGCTTCAATCCTATCTTTCAGTGCATAAACCAAATCGTTTCGAGCTTCAAGCTCTTCTTTTGAAATCTCCTTTACCTATAACACCAGAGATTAATAACACCAGTTAACGAATTCTTAGTCTAATCAAGCAAACGAAAAAAAAAAATCTTTCAAAATATAATATAGATGAAAGACCTTTTTTTGAGCAAGTCGTTGTAATTTGGGGATTTCTTCAAGCAATAAAGCTTCGGTTCTTCGAACTTCCGCGTTCATAGCAACCGCCGTAGCCCTGTTCTTTTCCGTTGCAGCAGCTTCCGATTTCTAAAGGATTTTGTAGAAAAAGTAAGATTTTTTATACTAAGAAGCCAAAAAAGTCAATTGAGGAAGAAGATTACACCTGAATTGCGGCGTCGACTTCAGTCTCGAAGACGCCGTAAAGGCGAGCGAAAGCGTCATCGCCGCTGGCGACGTTTGCCTCTTTCTGCTTATCGATGTCGTATTTCTTGCAAATCGCGTCGACTCTCGTGATCAAGTCTATCACCGTCATCTCCTTCCCTTTTTTTCTCTTTCAAACTACACAGTTTTACGCTCTTTCTCTGGAATTTCCTTTTGTTATTCGGAGTAAACTCTCTGTTACAGTTTTTGTTTTTTGAGTTTTGAAGTGGGAGAAGGGAAAAGACAAAAGGGAGACGGAGACAACGAGAGTCAAAGAAGAAGAAAAAAAAGAGGGAAACGAATTCCGCCGTTCGATTTTGCCAACTGGGACTAAATCGGATCTTACGTTTAAAAGAAATAAATTTAAAATGAGCTCGGATTTTGAAGATTTCATCTCCGTTATTCTTCTGCAAAAACACTCGGTTAAAATAATATTTTTTTCTGTTCTTTAAAGGAGAATGTCTTCTGAAATGAATAATTTTTAGCTCAAAATATTAAATTTTAAAATTAGAATAATTCTTTTACTATATTAAATAAAAATATAATTTTTTTAAAATTTACTATTTTAAGGTTTTAAATATTATTTAATTAAGGTTAATTCTTTTATTAATCTATATATTAATGAAATTTACAAATTTAATTAAACGCAGTCTAATTTATTCGTTTTTAAAGTGTAAATTCTTATACTAATAAATAATCCACATTTCAAATAAATTCAAATGACAATAATTAATAAAAGGGATTGATTTGATATTGAACGTGTATTTATAGTGCTTGGATTTGAAACCTTAAAAAAATACAGTTCCTCAACTATTGGGTTCATTGGTTTCGTAAAATTACATATATGAGGGAATAGATATGAACAAACCGATCAGTTAGTCAAATGTGCTTAGTTTTGCTTATATCCTCACTTAACTACTAGCGGTTTTCTGGAGCCAAAGGCCAGTGGCAAACAGCATTGTATTATTTTGAACGCCGGTGACGCGTGTTCCTACACGGTCCTCCAGCTTGAGCATGGCCTTGTCTTCGACGTTACTTTTGCTGATATTGACTCGCACCATAGGCAGTCAACAGATGGCCATTTTTTAGGATATTAATATAATTTCAGCAATACCACCGAATTAGGGAAACAGTCCGGAAATTAGATCTTTTATAACCAAAACAGCTTTATATTTTAATTCCTTCGTATGCATTCTCTCTTTCTTCATTACTATTATTATTATTATTATTATTTATGTTTTAACTCTCTCTTAAGAATTACCCCCAGAAAATGGCAGAGAATTCGATTCATTGTTCGCTTTCCAGCTCGATTCTAAGTATTTTCACCCTCTTTTCTTGTTTATTTGGACATTGTAATTCGGTTGAGCAACTTGGTAGATATGATACCTTTACGATTTCAAGCTTCAATTACCCAGAAACTCAGATCATACCTGTCGAAACGATTTTTTCTTGACGGGTGAAAAAAGGTGATTTTGAAAACCACATTTTTCTTAATTGTCCCTTTTTAATTTAAAAACAAAGCGATTTAAAAAACCTCTCGTTTCGAAAAATTTGAATTTCCTTTACGATCGAAAATACGGTTCGAAGAGTCGCCACCAATCTTTGATTAGGGTGTGATTGGACACCCAAAAATTCTTTGTCATTTTAATAAAATTAATTTTAATTAAAACAACAAATTGAGGTCTGCATGATCAAAATCCGATTCGGGAGTCGATTACGTTTGGGGAAGGATTAGCACCCCCACAACGCCCTAAATCGGTACCTAGTCGATTAATTAACGTCTTGCAATGAACTTTACAAATTCGAATTTATTTTGATTTTTGATCTCATAAAACAAAGATATAATTTAAAAACATTCAAAAGCACTCAAACAAATTAAATTAAATTACCAAGTCATTTTAGAAAGATAAAGAATGTTCGATTATTTACAATATCGAGACCAGATCTTAAAGATATAACAACCTTTTCTCGATATATTTAAATAAACGAACATTTCTTTTTCTCTCGTTCCCAAATTTTAGAGTGATGGATCAATTTTTATGTTTCACTTTCGGGATACACTTTATTTTAAATCATTAAAAGCGGACCTCAATCAGTTATGACTGCCCACTTCAACAATTTTAAATTAAAAGGGTATTACCCTTAGTCCGATTGTAATAGGTCGAGTTATGCAAATAAGGCTATCATGCAAATTATACCAAAATGATGTCATGTAAAGACAAAATTAACTAAAATATGCCATGCACTCAAACAAACTTCTAACTCCTATAGATCAAAAAACAATAAAATTCATATGTATTTACGACACTAACATACATTAGATAAAACAATATACAATAAAACATGCTATTAATAACTCGATTTCACATTCAAAATTACCATGAAGGACCATAATAAAATAAAATTAAACTAAGCATGCAAAGTAGGAATAAACAACTAACTTAAAAACAAATCTAAGAATGGACTATGTTAAAATAATTTAAATTTAAAGAATTAATTAAAAAAAAGTCTAAATTATGACTAAATTAAATCTATGGACGAAATAAAATATTAACATAATTACATACCAAACGTAAAAATACAATATATAACTTGAATAAATAATGGGGTCAAAATAGAAACTTTTTAAAGTAATGAGCCAGAATCACAATCATTGCAAAATTCAATTAAACACACAAAATGGCTAAAATAGAACATGCAAAACTAGAAGACCGAATATGAAAACAAGAGAAATAAAATACCCTAGCATTTAGGACTAAAATCAATGTGCATAAAAGTTAAAGACCAAATTACAAAGCACACAACTCGGCTTCAGGACTAAAATGGAAATCAACAGCATACGCAGTGACCTTAAAGAATTATCCCTAAAATTATAATATAAAACCTATTTTAAACTAAACCTAACCCATTCTTCATATTTTCTTCTTCCCAGCCGCAATGCTCCCTTCTCTCCCTTCTTCTCCTGCCAGTTCTCACTTCTAACTCACAAACTCACACAGCCATCTCTCGACCACTTCTCCTTGAACCACCAACGCTCCCAACCGTTCCTCCTTCCCGCTCTCTCTTCAAACGACACCTTCAAGAAACTCCAACAGTGAAGCCACAGACAAATGGTAAACTCACTGCTCCCCTCGCCCCGGAGACTAAAGACAGAACAAACACCAAACGCCTAAGGTAAAACGACCCTCTTCCTCTCTATTTTTTTCTCTTGTAGTTTTATTTTATTAATGTATGTTGCTGAAATTTCTACTGTTTTTCAAAATAAAGACATACATATAAACTGGAAATCGAATAAGATGAAATACCCAAAAAAAAAACTGCTCCTTGCTTCAATTGCTTCTTGGATTTCAACAATGGTGAGTGAAACTCTAATTGCAATGGATGTTTTTTTTCGAAGAGTTCTGTTCACTGTGGTTGATGAACGCTTTTTGTTTTTAATTGTTGCTTGAATCCTCTGTTGGAATTGCTCTCTGGTTCCTGCTGATGATCCTCTGCTCACCTCCTCCTTGGTTAATTTTTTTTGCCCTCTCTTCTGTTCTTTCTTTTTTTTCTGAATGGCCCCCCCCGTAATGCTTTCTTTTTTTTCCTTATAATCCTCTGTTCTGTTCCCGTGAAGTCTCCCCTTTCTGATGGTTTCCAGTAGTTAAAAAAAAAAAAACTGACCTCCCCTGTTCTTTTTTTGCGTGTCCCACGTTTCTGGTAGTTAATTGAAAACTGATACTTTACGGTTTTCTTGACTGCTCAACATATCTCTCTCTATTGCTAACGGTTCCCCTCACGCTTTGGCTGCCTTGGTTATATCTTTGTTTGCAGTCCTTTCATTTTCAGTTGGCAAACCGTTCATGCAGAGGCTGGGAAACATTGTTGCTGAAGCTGAGCTCGGTTCCTAGTTGTTGGGCTGCCAGTTTGGTTTTGATCTCCCACCAATTGAGCACTTTGATTGGACCGACAAATCAAGCATCTACAGCTGCCCCTCTTTACTTATTGTCGTGTACGAGAATAGAGCAAAGATCATAGATGATTGAGTTTGTCAA